>NC_085841.1:177861537-178168355 GCF_035594765.1 Anolis carolinensis | reverse complement strand
CCCAGTTCAAAGCAGATATTGTGGGATTTTCTGCCTTGATATTCTGGGTTATATGGCAGTGTGGGAGGGCCCTTTGTGACAGAAGAACAATACTACTGCAGGGTGGATTCTGATAAACGATTCACATGTCACTGAAATGTATCACTGAGGAGTTTCTTTTTACAGAATTTTTACAGAATTTTTACAGAAAAATTCACCTAAGGTGAAAGGCATAGTATTGGATATTGTTGCACTGCAGACAAAAAAGCCAGCTAGGAATCGTTCCTTTCTCTGAAGAAGTTTCCACTTCTGTATTTGGATTGTTCTTAGATGTCCCTCAGTATCCTATATATGGTTTCTTCTCATTTAACTACCCTCTTATCAAGGAATTGAGATGAAATAAATCCAATATTATCATGTGCATTTTTAAATAGGTGAAATTCATGTTGGAGGCCAAGAACATTTTTACCTGGAAACAAATAGTGTATTTGTTATTCCAAGAAAGGAGGATGGGGAAATGGATATTTATGTCTCTACACAGGATGCTACAGTGGTGCAGGTGAGGTGACCCAAGACTTTGGCCTTCAATATGGAAAATATGTGCCAAGGTTTCAGCAAAAATCATGGAATAAATTTTTTGAAAATCTTAAAAGTAGATGTTGTCAAAGTGGTTAGTTTAAAGTCAACAACATTGATCATGACTGATTCATGTAAAAACAGATACAAAACATTAAGGTAAAAAACCCACCAAAACATAACATCAAAATTCCAATTTATTCTATAGCTGCTGCTACTACTACTCTACTACTACTAATAATAATAATAATTCTTACTCACCTCTCCTCGTGGCTCAGGGCAGATTACAACATAGCTAAGACACATAATCATCATATAAAATACACATATTAAAACATATTTCTAAAACTACATATATTAAAATACACAGAACAATGATTAACATATAGTGGACACAAGAATGAGTTTAAAATTAATGATTAAAACTGGCTGAGTAAGTTTGCCAGAAGAGATCTTTAAATGTGTTTTAAATTCTGACAGCTCATTATCACACTGTACAGCCATTCTCCAAGCACAATAATCAGTGGCAGTCCAAAAGTCAACACAGTAATCAGTCCAAACTGAGGGTCAAAACTATAGAATAGTCCAGTGTCCATTCTACAAGGTCAATAGCAGAGAGTCTCACCAAATGCCAAAGTTAAGATACAAAACACACAGTTCAAGGCACGAAGGTCACTAACAAGATTTTGGCTGTAGTTCTATTACAAGACTTTGCTCCCAGCAAAGAGTCACTACAAACACCGTATCAGTTTCATCTCCATATCCTGCTCTGAAGCTGGTTTGAAATGGGTCAAGGAAGTGTGTGTCATCCAATACTGTCTGAAGTTGGAGGACAACTGCCTTCTCAATCACCTTGCACAAAAAAGGAAGATTAGACACTGGTTTGTAATTATTAAGGCCCAGGGGATCTAGGGAGGGCTTTTTCAGCAATGATCTGACTACTGCTTCTTTGAAACAGAATGAAAAGTTCCCCTCCCTGAAAGGTGCACTAATAATTTGTTGTATTTGAGTTTGAATTGCATCTCCTCCCTGGACAACCAGCCAAGAGGGGTAGGGATTAGGAAAGCAAGTTGTCCTTCTTACATGCTCCAGCAGTTTATCCACATCAACAGTACTCACCAATTGAAACTAATCCAGTGTAATCTACTCACAGAGTTGCTGGACACTTTGCTGTTGGCAACATTAGAATTATGAAAATCCAAGAATGGTATAATGTTAAATATGTAGTGTTCAAAGACATAGGCTTTATTATTTGTCTGATTAAAGGGTATAGTACAGGCATGGGCAAACTTCAGCCCTTCAGATGTTTTGGACTTCAACTCTCAGAAATCCCAGCCAGTTTACCAGCTATTAGAAATTGTGGAAGTTGAAGTCCAAAAATATCTGAAGGGGCTAAATTTGCTCATGTCTGGTCTAGTATTTGCATTTTGGTACTATAATTCCACTTCTAATGCTGTGATCCCATTCTAACTGCCCAGGCTGTCTCCAGTGGAATTTGGTCAGAGACCCCCAAGGAACTCCTGGCAGAAAATTGAAAGGCTCTTTTTAAAATTTCACTTGAGATGCCAATCCCTATGGAGCTTTTGAGGTGAAATCATAGTACTAAATTGTGTGGTACGACAGGCTCTAGGAAAATGGGGGGAGGATAAAAGCTGTTTTGTATTCTCATTCACTAGCGAATGAGACTGAAATTAGCAAAATAATTCCCTCCTCCTCCAGAATATTCAGATTGATTGTGGGGAATATCATGCAGCTTTCCTTGATGTCACCAGTCATCCCACAATAATTTCTACTGAATAAATTTTGCAGATTATGAGGCATTTCAGAATCCTGGAAAATCTCTTTAGCCAGAGGTGTGGCAAAACTAAGTCATACAGGTTTGGTAGTGATGCCTCTGTTGTGTTGGTAGACATGACAGTAGCCTATCTCCATCCTGAGGTGGACTCTGCAATTGCATCCAGTTTAAGATGAAGGGAATACTTACTTAGGCGATCCCTCGTAGTTCGAGGATGATGGTCCTCCATTTCTTGGAAGATGCCTGTGCAAGATTTTTTTCAATGTGTGGAGGTCGATGCACGGCCGGTCAACACACAGTCTTCACAGATTGAGGTCCCAGCAGTGGTATGATTAACACAACGAGAGTGGCTTCTCACTCTGTGGCAGCCTTCTTCCGCTTTCACAGCTGTTGTAACATGTACCATGTTATGCTCCGCCTGCTCCGCGGTTGAGGTCTTTGGGTCTTCGGATTGTTCTTAGTCTGGATCCTCCCCTGTGGCCACTCCTGGGAGTGTGTGACTCCCGTGGTTGTGCCCGCAGGTTCATTGGAACACACAAGCCCCCTCACCATGTCAAGGTGACAATCCATCAGGGGGTTAGGGAATAGGAGTATATTGCATAAACATATGCCCAGTCTGGCAGGGTTTTTTTTTTTTTACCATGAAACTGTTTGTACTTCATATAGAATTCTTGTCTAGTCTTCCTTTAGAGAAGTGGTATGAGAAACGTTATAGCTAAGTAGAAAGCTACAGACTTACCATTTACTGATGAAGGAAGAGTTCTTAAATTGTCTGTCTCTCTGTACACTGTACCATAATGGCGTCATCCATTCTGCAGCTCCTTGGAAGAGAAGAAAGAACAAAAATTAATTCGTAGATTATTTGGGGGTTTTTTTTCTTTGCAAAGGACATTTAATATTTTATTTTTATTTATTACAGTATTTCTACCCCGCCCTTCTCACCCAATAAGGGGACTCAGGGCGGCATACGAATATGAAACACACATATAAAAATTAGGATAACATTTCAATTCAATTTAAAATTAAGTTACATTAAAACATTCATAAAATACACATATAAATACACATATAGGCGCATTTCAAGTCCGAACCGGGTCTGTCATTACATCCTGAGATATATAATTGTAGTTGATGCTGTTATTATTGTTCAAAGGCTGGGTCCCACAGCCAAGTCTTAACTCTTTTACAGAAGGATAGGAGAGAGGGAGCCTGCCTGATTTCACTTGGGAGGGTGTTCCATAGGCAGGAAGCCACCACTGAAAAGGCCCCGTCTCTCGTCCCCGCCAGCCGCATCTGTGAGGCTGATGGGACCGAAAGCAGGGCCTCCCCTGAAGATCTTAAATTATGTGGTGGGTTGTAGTGGGAGACACATTCGGACAAATAAGCTGGGCTGGAACAGTTTAGAGCATTTAATATGTGTGCAAATTTAAAAACTGCCGAATCCTTCCCCCCTCCCTAGGAATTAGTGGCTTCAGCGTTAAATGTTCCAGCCAATAGAATCACGTGTCACACAAGACGAGTGGGAGGAGCTTTTGGAGGCAAGTCAACCAAACCTAAATTTTTTGCCACAGCTGCAGCAGTAGCTGCACACAAGTAAGTGTTGTCCTTATTTATGATCTCAGTGAAAACTCCTAAAACAAAGAGTCTCCATTTGGGATATAAAATTTTGATGCAGTAAGGCTTCAGATGTCTCCTCTAGCTTCCAATAAATGTGGACAGCTTTGCATGAAGAAAAGCCACTGTTTGCTCAGGGTGCAACATAAGTCCTGGAATTTCTAACCATCATAACTTTTTTTGGCATCATATATCAACATTACCAACCTGGAAAGCATTTAAAATATGTCACATAGTAAGGTTTGAAAATGTAGATTTCACTGAAGTATTCAGAGCCAGTTTATTTTATTTTATGAAAGCAACTGACATGGAAGTTGTAACAACTCACAAAAGCCATGGAGCTCACTCTTCTACAGACCAGTCTACAAGAGCCTTAAGGAGCAGTCACACAATAGAAACTGATATTTCCAAATGCACACATTTGTTCTCAACATAGCATTTTTGACCCAATACTTTGTTCCTTTCCCTACACCTACTCCAAACTTTCCCATGTTGCCACTGGAAGCTTCCAACTCTGGAGGACAGCCAAAGATAAGTAATCCAGAACATTCAAGGACCTGACATAACTTTACTCTAATAATAATTGGTGTGCTTTGGTTTTATGCTTGTTTTAACCACATCATGGTCGTATGGTCTTTCCTTTAGTTTGATGGAAACCGATGATTACTGTATGAGAGGAGATGTTACCTTGCATGATCAGAAATTGGTTTAAGAACCAAGGGCATCCCTACCATTAGGCAAGCTAAGGACATTGTCTCATTTTGCAGAAACAAGGGTGGGTATAACTGCAAAGTAATGAAGGATAGCGTTGTGGACTTCCACACACGTTCTGCATTCCTTCCTTCCATCTAAATCAGTGGTTCTCAACCTGTGGGTCCCCAGGTGTTTTGGCCTACAACTCCCAGAAATCCCAGCCACTTTACCAGCTGTTAGAATTTCTGGGAGTTGAAGGCCAAAACATCTGGATAGCCTGACATGTCAATTATCACCATCACCTAGATTGACAAAAGATTCAATGGCCACTCAGGTTTGCCTTTGTACATGGAGTGGGAAGGGGAGCCATTTTGTTTTTCAACTGAGGCATTGAATATGTCTGTCCCTTGAGACAAAGCATTCATATTTTGTAACTCATTTATCTAGTTAGAACCTGCACTTATTTTCCTAGCCCCTTACCTTGAAGCCTTTGTTTTGATTTAGAACTGGCTGTCCTGTTCGTTTTATCCTGGAGCGAGATGATGACATGTTAATAACTGGAGGTCGACATCCTCTTTGGGGAAAATATAAAGTAAGTAATACTAATTCCAACATATCCTAGTTTATTTACATGAAAAACCCCCCTATGAAGACTGGTTGCGAGTGAGAATTTGCATGTGTCCACTGGCATTTTCTTTCTTTGTATTCTTTCCTGAAAAGGATGAATTTGTTCCCCAAGTAATAGTGATATGTGAATACAATTTGAAGAAAGAGGGGCAACTCACTAGAGAAAAGTTCAGAAATGCACTTCAGTGCTACTCGGAGTGGTGGCTTTGGGACTAGTGTCAGTCTGTGAGCCGGTGTCTGGGTGCTGTGACAGTCTGGATGGGAGCGAACAAATTGAATTTGAATCCAGATAAGACAGAGCTCCTCTTGGTCAGTCATAAGGCCGAACAGGATAGAGGCTTACAGCCTGTGCAGGATGGGGGTCACACTCCCATTGAAGGCATAGGTTCGCAGCTTGGGAGCCCTCCTAGACTCACTACTGAACCTGAAACCTCAGGTTTTTGCGGTGGCTAGGGGGGCTTTCGCACAATTAAAACTTGTGCGCCAGTTGCGCCTGTATCTTGGGAAGTCAGATTGGGCCATCTGCAATGCGCTGTACGTGGGGTTGCCTTTGAAGACTGTTCGGAAGCTTCAAATAATCCAACGAGAGGCAGCCAGGTTAATATCTGGGGCAGCGTACAGGGAGCACACAACTCCCATGTTGTGTCAGCTCCATTGGCTGCCAGTTTGCTACCGAGCACAATTCAAAGTCTTGGCTTTGGCCGATAAAGCCCTAAACGGCCCCAGCCCAGTTTATCTGTTTGAACACATTTCCCTCTATGAACCACTACGCAGATTAAGATCTTCTGGGGTGGCCCTGCTCTCGGTCCCGCCACCGTCACATGCGTGATTGGCGGGGACGAGAAACAGGGCCTTCTCAGTGATTGCCCCTCGGCTATGGAATTTTCTCCCTGGCGAGATTAGATCAGCCCCCTCCTTCCTGTCCTTCAGAAAGATGGTAAAGACCTGACTGTGAGACCAAGCCTTTGGGGCAGTGCAAAGAGGCAATAATAGGAAACCTACTTTGCTGACCAGAGCCAGCATGGTGTCCTGAGTTGGTTTAAACAGCTGATTTTAAATAAGATATAACTGATTTAAATGTTTTTAATGTTTTTAATATTTGTGTATATTTATAATTTTATGTCCTGGCATGGAATGCTTTCTGTATATATGTTGTGCTCAGCCCTGAGTCCCCTTCAGGGTGGGAAGGGTGGAATATAAATGTTTTAAATAAATAAATAATAATGATTTCCAGGAGTGGAAAACCAGTAGGCACAAATATGGTGCAACTTCCTGGCACAACAGCAAAGAAAAGTTTGCCAGTCCTGAACATCAGGCAAGCACTGGTGTACTTTGCTCTTAGGAGTCACCCTTGTCTTACAGGAAGACACTTGTAAGACAGCCTTCTTCCACATAGACCAAGTGCCTGGGTCTACGGAGGGTACTAGCAGAAGGACTGGCACACACAGTGGCTTCCTGTGATTGCTTTGCCACCAGCTTTTCAACCATCATGCTTAATGTGATTGCATATAACAGGGAGTTCCGCTTTGCTCCTCTTTCTCATTATTCTTTTGAAACAAGACACCACTTTTGATATATTGGTACTATTCCTTAGATTCAGTGATGGATCACTTTAGAGGAACTTCACCTATTGTTCCACACTTTGTGATAAGCTGGTGTAACAGGGCATTAGTCAAGGAATGCTACAGAAAAATATTTTTTCATTAGTATCAAGAAACATTCCATTGTTAATCTTTTAAAACCTGTAACGGGGGGATAGAAGAGAATGAAATGAATGTGTCTCATGTGTACAATGTGCTATTGCGTTTTTAGGTGGGGTTCATGAATGATGGTACAATTAAAGCTGTTGATCTGGAGTTCTATATAAATGGTGGATGTACACTAGATGAATCTGAAAATGTAAGTTTTTTTGTTTGAAAGTGGCATGAAATTGTGTTTCCTTTTAATACACGATAGAAAGGTAATTTATTTGTTTTAAATGGTTAATGCTATAATCATGTACAGCTTGGATACAAGAACCCGCTGTATAATTTTGAGAGGTTTTGGCATTTCTTTAGATCAGTGGTTCTCAATCTTTTTTTTTTTTTTGACAAGGGATCACTCTCCAACATTAGTACCAAAAGGTTTACGAATCAGTTATTGGTCAACTTTAATTTTGATTTGGTTATTTGGGGGGCTGATTCAGAAAATTACATTGAATAGATCACATCAACTCTAGTTTCTGATGCAGAACATATGCCATTCAGTAGTTGCAGTGGGTTAAACCGCTGAGCTCCTGAAATTGCTGACCAAAAGGTCAGTGGTTCAAATCTGGGGAGCGGGGTGAGCTCCCACTGTTAACCTGTGCTTCTGACAACCTAGCAGTTCGAAAACATGCAAATGTGAGTAGATCAATAGGTACCACTCTGGCGGGAAGGTAATGGCGCTCCATGCAGTCATGCCAGCCACATGACCTTGGAGGTGTCTACGGACAATGCCGGCTCTTCAGCTTAAAAATGGAGATGAGCACCAATCCCCAGAGTCGGACACGACTAGACTTAATGTCAGAGGAAAACCTTTACTTTTACCTAGTTGCCGTGGAGCCCCCGGTGGCGCAGTGGGTTAATCCATTGAGCCAGCAGAACTGATGACTTGAAGGCTGGGTTGCTGACCTGAAGGTTGCCAGTTCAAATCCAACTCGGGGAGGGCGCAGATCAGCTCCCTCTATTAGCTCCAGCTCCATGCGGGGCTGACATGAGAGAAGCCTCCCACAAGAATGGTTAAAAAATCAAAACATCCAGGCGTCCCCTGGGCAACGTCCTTGCAGATGGCCAATTCTCTCACACCAGAAGTGACTTGCAGTTTCTCAAGTCACTCCTGACATGAAAAAAAACCTAGTCGCCATCTTCTTGCCCACAGAACACCATATTTAATCATCTAGAGCAGTTGTGGTCTATCCAATGCAATTTTCTAAATCAGCACCCCAAATAACCCCAGGAACAAGCCTAAAAACAAAGACACAGAGGAAAAAATATTTGTTTGGTTGGTGTGTGTCATTATCCATAGATTTTGTTAACACTTGTGTAAAAAAAAAAAAAAAAAAGGGAAGAGGGCTGAGATTGAAAAAAGCTGTCCCTAACGGCTTTAATTATTATTATTTGAAACACAACAAGATGAATCCACAGCAGACACTCTGCTGGTTGTTGTATTGGATCACTGAGATTGAAAAAAGCTGTCCCTAATGGCATTATTATTATTATTATTATTATTATTATTATTATTATTATTATTATTATTATTATTATTGACTAAATAGGGTTTTACAAAGGGCTGGTTTCCCATTACAATTGATATGCGGCAATGGGAGCTAATTATTATTATTTTGAGGGACTCCAAATGACATCTGATATGCAGCCAATGTGGAGTGGGAGTATTTGAATGCTCCTGGCTGTGCCCCTGTGAGAGAAGAAGCATATCACTTGGAAGGATTTATGTTCAAGCCGACACACCATTCACATACTTTTCAATTTGGTTGTTTTGTATTTTGCTTTGTAGATTGAGCGAGGCACAGAAGGGTTAACAAATTATTTCTGTATGACTATGCTTAGGTTCTCAACTATGTTTTGCTAAAATGTCCTAATGCATATGACATCCAAAACTTCCGATGCCGTGGACGGGCCTGCAAGACTAAACTGCCATCAAATACATCCTTTCGAGGATTTGGATTCCCACAGGCAGGTCTTTCTGCAGAGACCTGGATAGTCGCTGTGGCAGAGCAGCTTGGCTTACCACATGACCAGGTAAGTACAGGAAGGGCAAGGAGATATACTAGGAGTCTCTAATGACATTTTAGGATAGAATGCCCCACATTTTGGGAAATACGTTTTCACATTTGTATAGACAATAATTGCACATATGAGAGAGTCTCCAATTTGCAGGTTTCCAATTGGTAAGACTGGGATTATTGAATGCTCACCAGAAACCCCTTCCTACATATATTTGCCCCCTGGACAGCTATGCTCTCACTTTGTTCCTTGACTGAAATTATAAAAGAGGGCAATTGGGAAGGGACCCATTATATTAAAGTGCAAGGCTGTGGGCAAATGTATGTTCTCAGTATATTGGTTTTCCTTTCAAGCTCATGATAGGTATAACCCGAGAATGAAAATAAGATCCAATTTGCCTCATATCTGATGATTGCGTGATCATTTATAGTATTATCCATGGGTTAGTTTTTGGGTTACATTTCTCTTTGTTGAGAAGAAAATTTACTGCAACAAGGGTGTTCCTCTAGAACAGTGTGGGTCCCCAGATGTTTTAGCCTTCAGCTCCCAGAAATCCTAACAGCTGGTAAACTGGCTGGGATTTCTGGGAGTTGTAGGACAAAACACCTGGAGATTCACAGGTTGAGAACCACTGTGCCAGAAAGAAACAACCATCTTCTTTTTTTTCAAAGGTGTACACGTATTCTCTCAGGGGATGAAATTTTGGGTCACAGGCACTCACGTCCAATAGTTGTTCCTGGGGGCATAATTAGACTGAATTTTCTTCATCAAAAGAAGTTGGTTTCAATTGAACCAAAGTGGAAGAAAGAGAGCCAGAAATGTCATTGCTGTGGGAACAAATGTTGTTTCTGATCTTTCTGAAGTACTGTGTTATTTCTGTAGTAGAAAGCCAGTCTAAGGTAATGTTGGTGGAACATTCCTTGCATTGATTTTTAACAAATGTGAGAGTAAGTCTTATTAAATTTTAGAAATTTTTCTTTCCTTTCCACAGCATATGTTGAGTCTGGAAAAATTCTTAAACATATAGTTTTATTTACTTGAACTTAGAAAAAACAATGGATAAGACCTGTAAAGGCAGGAGCAGATATCCTTCTTACATATTATACTTAGATCTTTTAAATGTAGATCAATTCCCTCTTGTGGTTTTTTAAAATGTTATGGTAAAAACTTTTTTAAAATCCCCCAAAATCAGTGAATAGTTTAAACATTCTGAAACTTGGCAGGCTTGCAGTTGTAGATGTGGCCTACAAGTGAGGCAAGTTTCATCCTGGGGTTTTGGGGCATTGTGCACACAGCTACTGGTCTGTAAATATTTACTGCCCATCTCAAGATTCCTTGGTAAACTGCTGTGGCAGTTAAAGTGGAATCACAACACTACCATTTTCATAGCCCCAGATTTATTTCATTGCTGAGTTTATACAATCACAGTCAACTCCTTGTTAAAGCATTGTCAGGTGCTTTATTTGTACAAGGCTATTTAGGACAAGAAGAATAGTCACACTTAGGATGAGTGAAAGTGGAATGAATATCTCAGGATAGCAGATAGGGGTGGAAGTAACAGAGTTTAACAATAAAGCCCCAGAGGCCAGACCTCTGTGAATGCCATGTGCCCTCATCTGCAGGCCCTCTAAGGCTCCCTGCTTATGACAACACTAGCAGGTCTGGAATAGATTCAGCTGCCAATCCATGCCATAACTGCCATATTAGGGCACCATCTTGTTCTTTACTCAGGCCACAAAGTGTCCTGAGCTGCCCTTGGCTGATCCAGCCTTCATTCTTCATGCCATGATAGCATTCCTGTCCATTGCTAATGTGAAACTTGACCCCTTGACTCTCTGCTGTTCCACAGTTATTAGAGGTGGCAGCCGGAATGCATGGTTCTCTTCTGAATGCAAAATGTCTCATAATAAAAAATCCCTGTAATAACAGTCAGCGTGCTGTAGTGGTTTAAGCATCAGACTAGGATTCTGGCAAACAAAGGGCGCTTCCTGGCAGGCATTTATCCTGGGAACATTCGCGTTTAAAAAACATGAATGTTCCTGGGCGCCTTCTGGGCTTTCTCGGGTGGTTGTCCAGATGTACTTCCAGAACTTTCCAAGAGAACACCCGGACACCTATTCCCTCTCCAAAAGCCCCCCAAATCCCTTTAAAAAGTTAAAAAAAACCCAAAACTTACCAGGCCTCCCTTACAGTGTTCCTGCAGCTTTCCTGGTGTGTAACAATGACGTACCAGGAGAGCGGGAGAGGGGGAGCAATTTTCCTCCTCCCGTCCCCCCGCTCTCCTGGCACATCATTGCTACACTCCAGGAGAGCTGCAGGAACACTGTAATGGAGGTAAGTTTTTTTTTTACTTTTTAAAGGACTTTGGGGGCCTTTGAGGTGGGGTTAGGTGTCCTCGTGGTTTTCCAGGCTAATTTAGCATGGAAAACTGTGGGACTGCTGTCTGAATCCAGTCCAGACAGCAGAAGTAGTGGGTTTATCCCGTGCCTTCGTGGAAGGCATGGAATAAACCCACTAACAAATTAATTTGCCACAAACCAAGGTTTCTCAGATTTTACATAAATCAGAAACACGTAACAGAAATATGCAGAAAACCAGAGTGGTACTGATAGTTAATGCATCATATAGAAAAGTTTATTAAGATTTACATGGCTTAATTAACTGTATTGTTAAAGGCTTTCATGGCCAGAATAACTGAGTTCTGAGTTTTTCAAGCTGTATGGCCATGTTCCAGCAGCATTTTCTCCTACCTAACATTTCGCCTGCATCTGTGGCTGGCATCTTCAGAGGTTATGTTGGCAGTGAAGCAAGTGGAGTATGCTTGCTTTCTTCACTGCCAGCAGAATACAGATGCAGGTGAAACATTATGAAAGAATGCTGCTGGAACATGGTCATACAGCCCCCAAAAACTCACAGTAACCCAACCTATTAAGTACTTGGAATGTGTTTTTATTTAAGGTCAGAGAAATGAACATGTACAAAACAGTAACTCAAACCCCCTACAAAGAAGAGATTGATCCCAGAAATCTGGTTGTATGTTGGGAAGAATGTCTGGAAAAATCAAATTATTATAGGAGGCGACAAGCTGCAGAGGAATTTAACAAACAAAACTACTGGAAGAAGAAAGGGATCGCAATCATCCCCATGAAGTATGCTGCAGGATTTACTAAAAAACCAAGCAACCAGGCAAGCCTTTGATGTTCTACAAAGCTATATTTTTCAAATGTAAAGCAGATGAAAATAGGGTAAAATGTTGGGATCAAACAAAGGGTAAAGATGACTTCTTTCACTTCTGCCAACTGCACAGCCCCCACCCAAAATCTTTGCTCTCTTTTGACATTTTTTTTTAAAAAAAGAGCGATACAATTATATAGGATTTTGGGGCTTAATTTAACCAAAGAAAGCTAAGCAGTAGAGCTCTGCAAAATTATCATTAGTCCTCCTAAGTGATCAAATTTGTTACATTTGTACTTGCGACACAATATTTGACACATGGGCATGGCCCACGCCAAAAATTTAAGAATCAAAACTTACCCAATACTTTTTCGTTTGAATTTTGTAAACCTCGAAAGCCTTTGCTATGAGTTTTGAAACTTTTTTTCATCGGTCGCACAGCCCTACTAAGCAGCCATAATTTCTATTTTCTTGTAGGCTTTTGCTCTGGTCCATATCTATCTTGATGGATCAGTGCTGGTGTCTCATGGTGGAAGTGAAATGGGACAGGGACTTTACACCAAGATGTTACAGGTAACAAAAGACTGAAAAATAGTCACACTTACTTATACAGTATTTGTAAAATAAAAGATGTTTGAACATTACAAATATGTTGTCTATTTGGATCTGCACAGAAAGATTCAGATAATAACCACCTATAAGTTCATAAGTACAATAATTTATTGACTAACAAGTTTCTTCCTAGATATGCCTTAAGTGTAATAATGTACATAATTTCCCTCTGTAGCTCTGTTGTGACTTTGTTTACAAATCATGATATTTGTATTTTTAAAACCAAAAAGGTTGCCAGCCATGAATTAAAGATACCCTTGTCGTATATACACAACTATGAAAGAACTACAGCTACAATACCCAATGCATTTAAGACTGCAGCATCAATAGGCACAGAAGTCAATGGAAAAGCAGTACAGGTTTGGATGTTTATTATTATTGTCTCAGATCATATGATACTGTGATGAGATTAAGTCAGCTAGCTTGCCCCACTGATTTGGGTGATTTATCTTCTCTAAATCAACATCTTTGTCCCTATCTACGAGTGATTAGGGAGGGTATTATGTATGTAAAGAGTATTCACATATTCTCTCACTCTTAAGGAAAAAGGATGTCTTGACACCTTGAGACATGCAGTTTAAAAAATCTTCAAATGCTGCTGTATGATTTGCACTTCAAATTTGGGGGGGGTGTGTGAAAAAAGTTGCAAATCATTTTTATGTGGATAACAATATTTATAAGCAAAATACATTTTCTTCAAATGCATTGAAAAGGGTACAAAAATCCTCATGATCCTATCTGTCAGGGGAAAAGGAAGCAAAGATCCTGCATTTTAGGGTACTGTATATCCATATTTATGCACTATTCCATCCATTTTGAAGGTAACTAGATGAACAGATTGTATCCTATTTTGATTTAGCACCTTATCCAATACAAGAATATGGATTGGAGTAAAACATAGTTTCCATTCAGAAAATCTTAGGGCCCTTCTACACAGGCCCTAAAATATGGAAGAAACCGGGATTAAAGGGGGATAGCTAAATGACGTTTGCCAAAAATGTGTGCTGAATCGCATTAATAACCAAAAAACACGTGTTAAAAGGCTATACTTAAAATCCAATTTTGGCTGAAGATATGCATATTCGCATGACTGTGTATCCCTGCACTCAAAGGAAACATGTAACTTTATTCTATATGCTGGTGTGGACAGTTCTAGTGCATGTCCACATTTTAAAATCCCAAAACAGCTAATGAGGGCTGTAAACAAATGGAGCCACAGGGACACAGGTGGCTAAGTGGAAGCACAATTGGAAAGCAATTCCCATGAGAACTCTCTGCAAGCATTCCTTTGTTCTGATGTCTATGAAATTAAACAGAGCTTGAATGTATACAGTGGGCACTAACATGGCAGGCAAGTGATCCTAAAGGGAAATGGGGTTCACAAGGGAAAAAGTAAAGGCAGCAGGAGGGTGAGGAGAGATAATGACAAGAAATCTGCTTGTATGCACAGTCAGATATGTGCATCAGCTCTTGTGAGATCTCGGAGAGTCCATTTAAAAAATTAAAAGTAAACTTCTGGCGGATGTCCCCCATCCATTTTGCGGATTTCTAAAATCTACTACAAGTAAATGCGTGAGGATGGCAAAGGAGTATTACCAGGATTGGCAGCTCCATGTTTGGACTTGTTATCAGGTACTGCGATTTTTTGCCCCATTTATTTGTCCCATATTTTGATGCTATGTGGAAGGGCATTTAGATGCTAATTCTGGAAATCTCCAGTTGAAAGAAAGAGGTAACAACCTCTGGGAGAGATGTTTTGATAGACAGCCTAAAGCAATCAGAGCCAAAATGTTGAACATATGCTTTTGTTTTGGTTGGGTTTTTTTTAAGTAGGATGACCTACTAGCTGGTATACACTGCTGTTGACAAACTCTACTGCTAATTAATTAAGCAGAGATTGTTACCGAATATGTAATGTTTAAAATTTTAAATATTTAAAATTATTTTTAACTGGTTCAACCTATTTTAATGTTGCTTGTAAGCTGCTCTGAAATCTCTTGATTTAGGGCAGGTTATAATATTTTAATAAATTAATTAATATAGTTTACTAATAGGACCTCTTTTCCTTTTACACCTATTTCCACAGAATGCTTGTCAAATCCTCTGGAAGCGCCTTGAGCCAATAATGGAGGAAAATCCAGATGGAAAATGGGAGGACTGGGTAAGCAACATTTTTAAAAAATTAAATTAGGATCCTATTGGCATTATCTACTCAGGAAGGAAATTTTTAATTTAGTTGCTCACAACCTCTGAGGATGCCTGCCATAGATGTGGGCGAAACATCAGGAGAGAATACTTCTGGAACATGGCCATGCAGCCCGGAAAACACACAACAACCCTGTGATTCTGGCTATGAAAGCCTTCGATAACACAATAAACAGTCTGCTGAGAAAATGCTTCCAGAATAGAGGACTTCTAGAGCCAGCTTCAAAAAGATATTGCTAGTCCATATTTCTCTCTTAAAAGCAAATGAAGCCACTGCACCACAGTGTGTGAAGATAAATAATAAAGCCAGCCTGTGCAATAAAAAGGTAGAACTTTAATGCTCCCCAATTTTGTTTAGTTTTATGTACAAATGTATGGTTCTAGATTTTAAAATAACTGCTAGAAATGTTATTGAAACCAATGGGTCTCTTGCAGATAAAAGAAGCCTACGAGGAAAGCATCAGTCTGACAGCTACTGGCTACTTTGAGTAAGGAATCTATTCTTCTTTCCCAGACCATTTGTTGTGGTGGTGTCACAAATAGTGGACTGTGCTTTTGTGATTTAAAGAAAACTACAGATCTTGGAGGCTGTATTTCTGATGCTAGATAGCTACACCTGTATTTGTTGAGGTGTAATAAATATTCCCAAATGTGCTTGCCATTGACAAGAGTGTGTATGTTTCCATGGGGAGAAAGATGGGCTATAAATACAGAAGTACAGAAGAGAAATAAAAGAGAAGGAGAGGTTAGAGGCAGAAGGAACATGGAAGGAGGAGGAGAGATCAAGAGAAAATCCAGGACAGAAAGAGCAAAAGAAGAGTTTTGAATGGCTGTAATACAGACTGGAAACCAATTATCTGAGAGGTATTTGGCAGGACAGAGATAACCACTTCTGAGATTTGAAGTCTGCCAGATTCCTAGCTGAATTAACTCAACAACACTAAGGAAGTCAATGAAGGTGAAGGTGGTGCTCAATGCCTCCTTGGAACAAGGCAAAATTCTAACTTGCCTAAAGGAGACAGTTGTGACACCAATATTTAAAAAGCCATCCCTGACTTCTCCATAATATTGACCAGTGTCCAACTGTCAAGGACAGAACGCCACAAGATCAAAGATAACAGAGTTTATTGGATTACAGAACTCAAAATGCCCGTAAAATACAAGGGCCAGGCAGTATTAGCCTTTAAAAGCAAAAAGGGGCGAGGAAAAACGCTCAAAAGATAAACCGGATTAAACCGAAGTTTAATCCGGGTAAAAACAAACAGCTTGCTTCAGCCTGGAGATAAACAAAACAAAAGCCGGGGAACAAAGTGTTCAAAAGAATGCAGCTAATTGGCAGCAGATTCCTCTCTGCTGCCAGCACTGTGCTTTGAGTAACTTGAGTCACTCCTCCACACAGCAGGCAAGATTTCCAATACACACAGATCAGCCGAGGATTGAAGCAGTAGAGTAGACCCAGTTCCTTTCCGTAGTTCAAGCCAGAAGCAGACGTTTGTAGATTCACCAAGTCCGAGTAGGGGGAAGTCAAGCCGTGGTCAGTTCAGTCCGAAATCCAAAGCAGGAGATGGCGTCCGTCAAGAAGACGACGGAAGGTCAAAGCTAATGAGATTAAGCACAAGTTTGCACAAACAAAAGCCCACACAATTCCTCCCGCCGTCTGACCCCAAATTCCAAAACAACTTACGTATCAGCACACGAAAACACACCAGTCTTCAGGAAAGCGTCCCACACAGATCCCAAGCGTTCGTCCAGATTACCTTGCCCAACGCAATTTGCAATTGCTCCCAAGCCTCATTTTATGCCAGTTACAAATCCTCATCAGTATCAGCTGCCCTCCTTAACCCGGGCGTTTCCTCATCACTTTCCTCATCAGAGCTGGAACACCTCTGACTACGCCCCACAGCATCCCCAGCTGTGGATCCCGTCCCATCCCTCCAGCTTGTCCATGGGTCTAATCCTGAAGGTCCCCATTCATCTTCCATCCCATCATTGCCAGTGGCACCCAATTCCTCCCTCACCCGAGTCCAATCCATCTC
This sequence comes from Anolis carolinensis, assembly GCF_035594765.1. NCBI lineage: Eukaryota > Metazoa > Chordata > Lepidosauria > Squamata > Anolidae > Anolis > Anolis carolinensis. The sequence goes on along the minus strand of NC_085841.1, from coordinate 178,151,280 downwards.
ATCCTCCTCCGAGCTAACCAGCCCCTCCTCCATTCTCTCCGTAAACCCCTCAAAAGACTCTTCGTCAGATGGTGCTGCAAAGATATCTCGCAGTCTCTTTCTTTCTCGCTCCTCGAGAGTATCTGACTCTCGAGGAGTCTTACGCCCACGTCTGCCAGTAACAGAGCCATGAGGCTCAATCATAACACCAACCTTTCCTTTTAGAGTAAGATTTTGGAGGCTGTGGTGGCCTCCCAACTCCAGGGATCTCTGGATGAAATGAATGATCTAGATCCATTTCAATCTGCATTCAGGCCTGGCTATGTAACAGAGACAGCTTTGGTTGCCTTGATGGATGACCTACGCAGAGAGCTAGATGGGGGAGCGTGTCCCTCTTGGTTCTCCTGGACCTCTCAGCAGCTTTTGATACCATTAACCATGGTATCCTTCTGGGCTGCCTTGCTGGGATGGGTCTAGGAGGCACTGTGTTGTCAAAGGTTTTCATGGCCGGAATCACAGGGATGTTGTGTGTTTTCCAGGCTGTATGGCCATGTTCCAGAAGCATTCCCTCCTGACGTTTCGCCCACATCTATGCCAGGCATCCGCAGAGGTTGTGAGGTATATCATATATACCATAAATGTGGGCAAATCATCAGGAGAGAATGCTTCTGGAACATGGCCATACAGCCTGGAAAACACACAACAACCCTGGGAGGCACTGTTTGACAGTGGCTTTGTTCCTTCCTGAAAGGCCATACCCAGAAGGGGGGGGGCTCCTGTTCAAACCCCTGACCATTGTCCTGCAGGGTTCCTCAGGGTTTCCTATGGTGTTTAACATATACATGAAACTGCTGGGAGAGGTCATTTGGAGTTTTGAAGTGCGGTGCCACCTATATGCAGATAACTCCCAACTCTACTACTCCTTCTCACTTAAAGTCAAGGAATCTGTCCTAATTCTAAACCAGTGCCTGTCATCAGTAATAAACTAGATGAGCTCCTGCTCAGCTGGAAGGCAGATCAGGGAATAGGGATCCAGTCTGTGCTGAATGGGATTACACTCACCCATTAGAATGATTTAATTGTAATGTATGTATGTGTGTGTGTGTGTATGTGTGTGTGTGTGTATGTGTGTATGTATGTGTGTGTGTGTGTGTGTGTGTGTGTGTGTATATATATATATATATATGTATATATATATATATATATATATATATATATATATATATATATATATAAAATTGTTTTAAATGTAAGCCACTTTAAGTTTCCTTGTGTAACAGGAAACCATGGGCTGAATCACTGGATGGTCCCTCTACTATCCCATCTAAGTGATGTTGCTTATTTAGATTTTTCTGGGAGCATTATGGCAAAGTTGAACTCCAACCTCTGAAGGGCTCTTCTGGTTGTTTTTTCCCCATGCAGAGGCTACCCTACTTATATGGACTGGGAGAAAGGAGAAGGCCATCCATTGGCATACTATATTTTTGCCACTGCTTGTTCTGAAGTTGAGATTGACTGCCTGACAGGTGATCATAAGGTAAAACAGAAAGTCCTTCACTGCACCCATAAGTTGTTTGATCTTTCACTTTGTCTCTTGGTGTATGAATTACTCTTTTATCATGGTTACATTCTGTCACCCTAGGTAAAGGTTTTCCACTGGCATTAAGTCTATCGTGTCAGACTCTGGAAGCTGGTGCTCATCTCCATTTCTAAGCCAAAGAGCCGGCTTTGTCCATAGACACCTCCAAGGTCATGTGGCCAGCATGACTGTATGGAGTGCTGTTACCTTCCCACTAGAGCGGTACTTATTGATCTACTCACATTTGCATGTTTTTGAACTGCTAGGTTGGCAGAAGCTGGGGCTAACAGTGAGAGATCACCCCACTTCCTGGATTCAAACAGCCGGCCTTTGAGTCAGCAGGTTCAGCAGCTCAGTGGTTTAATTACTACACCAGAGGCTCCCAATTATTTATTGCTGCGTGAAATATTCTATTCCATGATAACTCTGGGCTATGCTGAACACCTGTTGGTTGTACCTACAAGAGAGTCTAAGCATTGATATTAGAATATAAGTATTCTCACACAGGCACACAGTTTTTCCTGACAATAGAAACCACTAGCTTACATCTTCTGACAGCTACAGGTTCTTTAATATCCATATGGGTACTATAATTAATGTTCATAATCTGTGCTGATAGTTTGTGTGAGCATGCATTACTATTCTGTTATAGATGTGGGTGTCAGTTGTCTTTTATAATGATAGTATAGTCTCATGGTTAGTTAGAGTTGGTGACTCTATGATCCAGCCCTGAGCCACAAAACTCGATAGGAGATTGAAGGCCAATCACTCTTTCTTACCCTCTTACTTCATGGAGTTATTATAAGGATAAATTCAGAAAAAGGAAAACCATATTTACAAGATGCTAATGTAGTTAAGAAGCAAATGAAAAAACATTTTCTTAGCTGATGATATTTGTGGCCATGTTTATTTCTGCAATAGAACATCCGCACAGACATTGTCATCGATGCCGGTTTCAGCATCAATCCAGCTATTGACATAGGTCAGGTATGTACCATAAGTTCTGCATTATATTCACTCAAAGCAGATAGCTTAGGGTCTTCCTGAAAGGGGCCTTGATTGTATTTTATTCTGTATTTATTCCCAGAAGCCTTGAATCGGGTTCCAAAGTGGACTTTTCAAACTTTATTGTATATTGTGGAAATAAGCTGACTGCTTTCTCAACAAGGGAATAGCCTTTCAGGCATAAGTAGAGGTTGAGTTTCCTTTATCTGAAATCCTTGAGGCAAGAAGGTCTTTCAGTTTTGGAATATCTGTACTGGCCTATGCAAAGTGAATGAGGATATGAAGGGAAAAGGGGCTAGTCATGTGTCCAGTATCCATTGGGTTTTCCCTCAAGGAGCCCTTGCTGCTCCATGGTCAGAAAGTTTATAGGGGAAAGGAAAGATGGGGTGGCTAGAGGACTTTTTTACACAATAATTGATATATATTACATAGAATATTACTAGTAATATTGCAGTATAATGTGTTATTATTTCTGATGTAGGGATTTGGGGGTTGGTTATTTTTGTCTTTGTTCATCTTCTCACTGCATTGAATGTTTGTTGATATCTGTTGTTAACCGCCATGAGTTCCCTCAGGAAGATAGGGTGGGATAAAAATAAAGTTTTATTACTATTATTATTATTAATTCCTTTTTAAATCACTCTGCTATGCACTGGATTATATATGCACACATGCGGATATCATAATACAAATATAAGCACATTTGTATGTGTGCATATGAGATCCAGCGTATAACAGTGAATTTTTTTAAAAAAAACTTCCACCAAATTTCTCCCTTCCCCCAATTGTTTATTCAAGCTCTTTTTAATATTATAAAGTTTAAAATAAGGAATTTCAGTGAGTTCTAATTGCTCTCTGTTTGTGCTTCCTTTAAATCAGCTGTGTGTCCGTTTCTCAGCCCAATCAGCTGATCAGCTGTTTCGGGCTTTTTAAAAGCGCAAGTGCACTGGAGTAGTCTCCACAGGAAAAGGGAAGAAAAACACATATTTTTTTCACAAGTGCAGGGATATACAGTGATACAAATATATGCATTTTCCAGCTGGAATCGGGATAAAAGGGGACCTTTTTACCCCATATTTTTCAACTATTGCAATGAATTAGCACAGATTTAGCACTAGCATCATGTAGCCGCCACCCCCTTTTAACTCGGGAAATCCTGTGTTTTAGGTGCTGTGTAGATGGGCCCTAGGTTATGATAATTAAGGCCTAAGGCTATACATGCTAGGCAAAATATATGTGAGAACTTAGATATTTTTATTCCCCCAGATTGAAGGTGGATTTATTCAGGGACTTGGACTTTATACAATGGAAGAAATAAAATTTTCTCCAGAAGGACAACAGTATACACTGGGCCCAGATACATATAAAATTCCTGCCGTCTGCGATGTCCCAGAACATTTTAGAATCTACTTGTTGCCAAATTCCAGAAACCCAGTTGCAATCTACTCCTCCAAGGTAAAGAAACAGGATCTATACATAATCTAAAATTCTTAAATGTTCCTTCCAGTCAGTTTCATACCATTAGAAATTTACACAAAGAACAGCTAAATCACTGGTCATAAAGCAGAATCTTGAAATCTGAAACATTTTCCAGTGAATAACCTCTGAGGATACCTGCCATGGATGTGGGCGAAACATCAGGATAGAATGCTTCTGGAACATGGCCATACAGCCCGGAAAACTCACAGCAACCCAGTGATTCTGGCCATGAAAACCTTCCACAACACATCTAAAATTCTAATGAAATCAGGCTTGTGCCTTGAAACCATGGGAATTTCTTAAATTTCAAAATGTTTCCATTTGCTCTGGTTGTTGTTTATCTGAAAATGCCTCTGTATAACAGTTATAGAGTCTATGAAACTATTTTGGCTTATTTTATATATAAAAATCTCAATAAAAAGACAGAAATTGGTACATTCTGTTAAATCCCTCGCCTTTGGTATGCTACAAATAAAATAATGCATTAGAGGACATGACTTAGACACTGAGGAAATTAACAATGCAATCATATGTGTCTACTCAGAGCAAGGCTTGGGAAAGTTACTTTTGAACAACTCCTCCCAATATCCCCTTGCTAACACAGCCCCTAGCCATGCTAGTGAAAGATTTTGGATTGTTGTCCAAATATATTTTTGAAGCTTTAACTTAAGCCCCTTCCACACTGCACCTATAGTCTAGGATCTGATCCCAGATTATCTGTTTATCCCAGGTCATCTGGCAGTAGGGACTCACCTATTCCAGTTTAAAGCAGGTAACCTGGGATCAGATCCTGGAATAAAGGGCAGTGTGGAAGGGCCCTTAGAAGTAAGCTCCAGTAAGTAGAATTGGACTTCCTTTCAGAGCCAGCTTAATGCACCGGTTTGAGAGTTGGACTAAGGACCTCTTCACATGGGGCATTTTTGCCCCTTTTGCTTCTTTTAATCCCAACAAGGATGGGGCCTGCCGTGCGCCATCACACAACGCACAGAAGGCCCCATCCACATTCCTCCCAAAGCGGAGAAGCTCTGAAAGGTGCTTTCTCCTCCACTAGGGGAGGAAAGTGTAGTTTGAGTAGCTCCAATGGAGCTACCCATCAGGCATGTGCAAAAAAATCTGAAGTGTTGAAAATTGTAAGAAAATCGGAAGTTTTATGAATCAGAAACCATATCCGAAGCTTTTGCTTGGCCCACACAAAATATTTTAGAATCAAAACTTACCCCCATGTTTTTTAGTTTTAGTTTTGTAAATCTTGGAAGATTCCCAAAGTCAAGAAGCAAAGTAATTAAGCCAAAAAGGCTGCCTGCCTGCTTCACCATTCCTCTCTCTGGAATGAGTGGTGTCTCCGCATTAGGGACCCTAAAAAGAGGGAACACTGCATTTTTGGAAGAGGAGCTCTATGTCAAAGAATTCAAAAGGCTCTGCCCTAAACTACATTTCTCAGTAAGCATTAGCATAAGAAAACACCAATCAGGAGAGGAGATTGGTCTATAGCCAGCCACTTCCAGCCAGAGTTCCAATACATTTGTTAATATTCTACAATTTAGCAAAGTTTCTGCCACAAAAGAAAAGTCTCTGGAGTAGAACAACTACTTTCAAAGTAAGGACTATACAATTAAACAGGAAATAACATTTTGAAACTAGGAAGAGATTTAAAATGTTCTTTATAAAAACTTAGAAAATTCGCCAAAAATCCGTAGATGAGTGAAACGTTCTGAAATTTGGTGGGCTAACAGTAGGAAATGGGTTCTACCACTGTAGTAAGCTTCAGCCCAATAGCTTTAAAACTGATGGAGATAGGCACCTCTGAAATTTCCCCAATTATAGTAATTGTGCACATGTGCAATTACTGTAATGAATAGTAATGAAGTTTCATTACTCTCATTATAGTAACGAATTTTCAGTAAAAATACTTTAGAAACACTTTAGAAACAAAGTGCCAATGTCCTCCAGTTTTGTAACGACTTCTGAACCATTTGAATAGATCACACATCCCTATTACCCACACTTTCTTCCCCTTTTTGCCGTGCGATGACAGAAACACGTGTTGTCACCCTTTTCTGCTATCTGATGAGAGAAGGGAAAGAGTACCAAAGCATTCTCTCCTGTGTCCGTATGATGAGGGGAGGAGGATGGCATGTGGTGCGCCATGAGCTGCCTGCCCTGCACACATTCCCTTTCATTGTGTGAAGAGATCCTAGAAATCTGGGAAGCCAGGGTTCATAGTTATACAACTATAAGCACCACTAAATCAGAACAGAGCAATTGTATATAATTTCTTTTCCTCACCTAAGTGTTTCATATATTCCATACAGAGTATGGCAGAAGCCGGAGTGTTTCTAGGATCTTCTGTATTTTTTGCTATACGGGATGCAGTGGCTGCTGCACGGAAAGAGCGAGGATTAAATTGCAATTTTACTCTGGACAGCCCTCTGAACATAGAGAGGATCCGCATGGCCTGTGCTGATCAATTTACAGAAATGGTAAAAACTTTCCCTTAGAAAAAAACATGAATGTAAGGTCTGTAGAATTGACCCCATGTTTGTGCGTTTGTTAATGTAGTTTGTGTGTATATGTTTATTTAGATGTGTGTTTTGCATGCAGTTTGTGTTCTATGTAGTTTTGTAGATTGTTGTAGTAACTAATAAGTTTACTGTGTAGTTTTATTTATTTATTTACAGCATTTATATTCCGCCCTTCTCACCCCGAAGGGGACTCAGGGCGGATTACATTACACATATAGGCAAACATTCAATGCCTTTTAACATAGAACAAAGACAAGACAAACATAGGCTCCGAGCGGGCCTCGAACTCATGACCTCCTGGTCAGAGTGATTAATTGCAGCTGGTTGCAGCTGGCTTGCTCTCTCGCCTGCGCCACAGCCCGGGCCTAGTTTTAGCATTATGTTATACAATTGCTTTTAATGACTATTCTTTTTACTGTTTTCTGTTATTTTTAATTTAAAAACCCTCATTCTGGTTTTCAAAAAAATATTTCTGATATCTAAAGACAACAATGGCAATGAATTGAGGTGAGTGGGTAACTCTCAGCAAGCCACTTGGTGCATGGGGTGCAGACCCAAAATTAATAAGAACGTCACCCCTGGCCTTGTCTTCCTCAACTGCTGAGTATGCCTGCCCTGTTTGGCACAACTCCAAGAACTTCCAGAGTCTTCCACTCCCCCACGTTCACAGTTCGCCATTGTAGAACACTTTGCCGATGCAGCCAGTATGAAGCCCAGCTGGAAGTAGCTGTGTGTCATACAATGGGATCCAGCGGGCTCTGTGCTGGCTGCATTGGCAAAGTGCTCTAGGACAGGTAAATTTTCTAATGTGATCAACTCCTAAATTGCTTAATGCAATCAAGACCAGGCAAAACCCTAACTATAACTAGTGTAATTTGTGAGCAGATGTTGTGTACCAGATTGGTTTCATTCTTTCCTCCTCCAGATGTTTTGGACCTCTTCTTCCAGGATCCTTGCCTTTAGCCAAACTTTCTAGGGCCCTATAGGAGTTGAAGCCCCAAATACTCAGAGGACTGGAGTTTGAGAACCACTAGTTCAGCGTGTTAACTGTAAAAGAGGAAATCTCTAGCTCAAAACTATTTTATCAACCTGGCTATGCAATGCGGACATTCGTAACGATTGTTAAGAGCCTGAAAAAGATACCTTGTGGACTGTAACTCCTCAGATCCCTCAGCTATCATTGCTCATGGCCACATAAATAACCAAAGTTTACCTAGACAAGAACAAAAGCCTATCTAATATTTCAGCCTGGCCAGCAAGATGGTCCTCTCAATAGGAGCAGCTGGTCTGTTGCTGCCTCTAATGCTTCAAATGATGTACAGCCATCATGACTAAGAGCCCGATTCTTTGTGTATTTTGTCTCCTTCATTTTGACAACAATCATGGTTCTTATCACATTCTGTAAAAATATATTTCATGGTTTAATTACCCCTGTGTGAAGAGGTGCTTTCTATTTCCTTCCCTGCATCTTGGCCCATTCAGTTTCACTGAATGATCCCAGAGGGTTCAAGTGGTAATAGTGATTGGGAGAAATGTCTTTCTTTGCACTTTTTCCACACTAATTTGCATCTCAATTGAGATAAAAGCAGAATATAAATTATGATTATGCTTATTATTTCCAAAACCCTTTTCTAAACTAAATGGAAAGAATCCCATCAATCTTTTTAATCACATTCTTTTCTCATTCTTTTATAATCTGTAGTATTGCTCAGGACAATCAGATCCACCTTCCCAAGATTTTTTTCATTCAGTTGCTGATATTTTCACCGTGGCTGGGACAGAAGCACCCTTTCAGACTTCTATACAGAAGGTTAAAGGACATTTCAGGGCCAGGTGAATGGAGTAGATAGATTCACAACAACAATCAAGTTTCAGGTTTCAAGAGCTGCTTATGGAAATTAACTTGCAAATATGCTTTGCTGTTTATTTTTGGGACATTTCCCTTGCTTACTTTGTCAAACCTCCTACCAATTACAGGTATATGCTACAAACATGTGGAACATAAGATTGCTGAGTGTTCTGCATTAGATAACCTTTTTTGACTTAATATCCAGTTGTGTTTTAAAACAATCTCTCTATTTCTTTCTGTTCCCTGTAGATTCCAAGGGATATCCCTGGGACCTTTCATCCATGGGCGATCCACGTGGACTAGTGATCTGTTTTTCAGTCTCAAAAAGTGTAAGTTATTTTACTGCCATTGGTTCCTGCCTCCCCAAAACCTGCACATAGGATTGCATCCTTAATAAGCTGTTCTTCTGTGATTCCAACAACCTTATCATAAAGGCCAGGTGAAGCGACCCAGTTCGCCTGACTTCCGGCAATGAAAGAAGGAGCAGCAGAGCTAATCTGTCACCCCATGCACAGCTTCCTCACGTGACACTTTCCCCATTACATGAAGGAAGCGTCACCCTCTCGGGAGGCCCCATGTGCTGGCTTGATTGGATCCAGTACTGCACAGGAACCTCCCATATTGCCGGGGAAAGCATGTGGTGACACCTTTTACCCTGGTTGGAGAAGGTTGCGGGCAGAGCTACAAGTGACATTGTCAGATGGCTGTCATGGGACTCCGTCCCTGAAGCTGCCTCTAAGCATCCTAGGACCCTTATTTTGAGACATGTGATGAGGTAACAAGTATGAACAACCCCTCCCCCTAAAAAAAAACTTCCTTACTCACTAGTGATTTAAACTGTAATTTAAATAATAAAAATTGGGTTCTTCAAAAAAATTTTTTTGAATCAAATGAAAAAAGTTAAGACAAATAAATTTCAGCTATACTACTAATTGGTATAAGAGAAAGGGTTCTGTCTTCTGTGGTACAATATGAATTGTTATACAAAACAACTGTGACAAAGGTGCTTCAATTGCAATAGAATTTTGTAACTACATGGTATGAATAGATTACCTGTAGAACAGGCATGGGTAAACTTCGGCCCTTCAGGTGTTTGGGGCTTCAACTCTCACAATTCCTAACAACCAGTTTGCCTGTACCTGCTGTAGAATGTTAACAAACAATATAGCTTATTTGAGAGAATGGAAAGTGAAGAGAAATTTCATATAATTCCACTTAAGAAACAGAGGTTTGGTAGGATTAATCTGAGATAGATGATGGGATTCTTGATAAGACAGGAATGACTGACAACAGAAGCTGATCACTGTCAGCTCACTATAGCTGCTCCCAAATGAAGACACGAGACGCGCTCTGTTATCACTGGAAACTTTTACTACAGGAGACATGGAAAAAGCCGAGAGTGCCGGGCAGCGGTCAGCCCTCTCTTATATACCCTCCCCCGCATTCAAAGATACAATTCCCACCAAGAGAAAACTCCGCAAAATCCACCCGCCAAATCCAGCAGCTGTTTCCTCTCAGGGTCAAGCGTTGCAGGTGCCTTATCAGTTTGGAACGTCAGTGGCCCTGATTTCTGGCGCCAGAATCCAGGCCCTGAAAACTGTGTCCTGACAGATCACTGTGTGGGCTGTTATCTGGATTCAAAGGCCCTTGAAGCCATGCTCACTTTGTGCACACCACTCATACATATATGAAGGAAGGAGCCATACACAGAAGATCCTATGCCTTTCCGAGAATATGGACTTTACACTCAATCTGATGATGGAGAAAATAGAGGATGAAGTTGTTAGGGAAAATAAATGCCATAACTACAGAGATGAAGGAGTCTAGGTGAAATCCTGCACACCCTACCTTGCTGAACACCCATGATCATACTAAGACCTGCTGTTTGCTGGATAGGAATTTGATGGGGGAGCTTGACAATGAATCCTTCCTGGCTCCTAGCATTTGGGATTTCACCTATCTGCATTAAGAATGGCACTAGTTCAACGAGTTTGTTAGCACACAACTGGATGTTGGTTTGAGGGTTTTATGTATTTATATTGGGAAGTCTACCTTTACTGCAGTGAAGTTATGCATTAGTAGGGATATCTTTTACTGAAAACCATAAAGCAGAAATATGACTCACAGTTAGCTGGGTACTGCAGCCTTTATTTTTGACAATGGTGATAGGGAGACTCTGAGTGCATATGGTGCCTCCCAGTAAGCCTTTGAGCCTGGCTGGGTCAGCCCCAAGGGGTATATCCCGGCATGTGCCAGGATCCAATTAGCCAGGTCATTTAAAGGGCCTTTAGGGGTGAGATCAGAACATATGCTGTTGGCCTTTCACCCACCCTCCTCTACCTGTATAATTGTATTTTGTCACAACTTGGGTTTTGCAAGATCCTTGAATTCCAGATAATCGGCCCAGTGCAGGCAGGAACTGATGAATACTGAGGTTTCTGTGGGGGAACCCAGTTGGGGTGGGGTTTGGAGAGAGCCTGCCTAGGCAAGAACAGACACATACCACACCAGGAAGCTATGGCCTGAGAAAGATCACAGAGAGTTTCAGGCAATAAAGATGGCTAAGTGATGCCGGGCCGGTTATGAGACAACAGTAATCAGCAGGCATGCTGTTTGGGAACAGGATCCAGAGCCATTGTGACCTGTAATCCAATAAAGTTGTGGCCTTCTTTAACGCAAATATTATGCCTTCAGTTATATGTATGTGTGAACAGGGTCGACATATGCACCTACCTGGGAACACCCCCCACCCCCCCATAAACAAGATAGTTCTCAAGCAAGTGAGGTGAGCAGAAAAGGTGTTCTGTCCCCGTTACATTTCAGAGTGTAATTTTTTTACCGTACGTCATGTTGTAAATACAACTAGACAAGTAAACAAATGTAATAAAAGAATGAAATTTTTGAAATAGACAAACTGGAAATTAATCATATTGCACTTCATAAGTATTTTCTATTAAGACATCTACTCTATGGTTTGTCTATTCTTTGTTTAAAGGATTCATCCCTTGAAGAAGCAATCCAAGGATTCTTTACTTTTCATTTGTGCCTGGGATCCAAAGTTCTGTCCAGAGATTTAGATGATTCCCAAGAGGCTACAAGAGATGTGCTTTTGTGTTGGTGTATTTAATAAAGAAAAACCAAAATTGAATGAAGCTGCCTCTACTTATTTGTCCTTTGAAAATGCAACATTATCCAATGATTTTTCCTTTAACCTGTAGCCCCACAACCTGTTTCACCTTTCTGAGAGAGCACCCACAATTTAATTTTTTTTTTTTTTGCTGTTAGAATTTATCTAATTTTCATGACCGCATTTCCCCCATGAACCTGTGCGATCTCTTCGTTTGTATGGGGAGGCCCTCCTTTCACTTCTACTTCCGTCGCAAGCGTGGCTGGTGGAGACGAGGGAGAGGGCCTTCTCCGTGGTGATCCCCCGGCTCTGGAACTCGCTCCCCAGGGAGATTAGGCAAGCCCCCACCCAGTTAGCTTTTAGGAAGAGCTTAAAAACCTGGCTTTTCCATGATGCTTTTGGAGAATGAATATTCATCCTCGTGATAGATCCCGTACCAGTGACCATTACTTTATTTGATGCACTTTACTTTATCAATCAGTTGGAAATAGCCCCAGTGTCCATCCCATTCCAAGTCTCTTATTGATTATAACACTTTAGTCATCTACCTCATCCTCTGTGTTCACAACACTCATTATGTGCACTTTGACCCAGCTTGTTTTTATGACTTTTACTCTGGTGCCTAAACTATTCTAACTAATGTAGTTAGAATTAAAATAGTGACCATAGTATATACTATGGTCACCATTTTAATTCTAATTACGTTAATGTGTATAATTTTGTACTTTTATCTTCATATGTTTTTTATTCTGTTTATTGTAATTGCCCGGGCTTGGCCCCATGTCAGCCGCTCCGAGTCCCTTCGGAGAGATGGAGGCAGGGTACAAAAATGTTGTTGTTGTTGTTGTTATATTTAAAAGGTAGAAATTGTAGAATTATTCTTATCCCAGCATTCCTTGACCACTAATTTTAGGAATTATTTGTGGAATAAGGTGCGGAAAGTTATTTTGGGGCTGTCAATCTACAAGTATGTAAACATACCCCTAACAGTATACTTTTGTCAACATTTAGAACTATCATTTTTGGCCCATCCGGTTTATCTGATCACGGTAAGATATCATTTATGTATAATCTTGAGAGTATTCTCTATAATTAGAGCTACGCTAGAAAGTGTTGCACCTCAGCCATGGGATATCTTTTCACCTAGGCACCACACAGAGATGAGAGAATCCACTAAGTAAAATTTACTAAGAAACATATAAAAAATAAGAAAAAGCACAATGAAAAAGTACAATTCAAAAGACAAAACCAGAAACCCTATAGTTGCTGACAATAGGTGACATTCAGTTTCATGAATCAAATCACAGGAATTCAAAAACTTGGAACTGCATTTTGAGGCGATACAGTGATGCAAGGCAAGGCTGGTTGCTCACCAGCTTGCTGTGGCGCAAGCTGGTGAGCAGCCAGCTGCAGCCAGCTGAGACCAATCACTCTGACCAAGAGGTCATGAGTTCGAGGCCAGCTCAGAGCCTGCGTTTGTCTTTGTCTTTGTTCTATGTTAAGGCATTGAATGTTTGCCTTATATGTGTAATGTGATCCGCCCTGAGTCCCCTTTGCGGTGAGAAGGGCGGAATATAAATACTGTAAATAAATAAATAAATAAAATCTATACACTTGAACAAAATTATATCCAGAACTTAAAAACAAAAAAGTGCATAAACCAGACCAAAACCTACGAAGATCTGAACAGGAATTATAATCCAAAACTTGAAATTTAACCAAGAAAACATGAACAGAACACACAATCCAGAACACTTGGAACAAGGCCATAGAACTGTAGAGTTGTTTCCACTTGAAATGCAACGTGGTTCTCACAAAGAGCTGTACGCTGGAAGCCCACTTAAAAGCTTCTATTCCTTCCCATGACATCACTCCTCATACACCTGCTTTGTTGCTGCTTATGTCAAAGCCATTGGGAAAAGCGAATCTGTCTCTTTCACATTCTCACGGCACCACTGTAGCTAGGACTGTAGCCGGGGGGGGGGGGGGGGGGGTAGGGGTTCAAACCCCCCCCCCCCCCCATTTTCAGGTTTTAAAAGAACTAGTTTAATCATGAATGCCCGGTTCCCATTGCTATGACTTTGCCTCAGGGAGACACCCTATAATTTGGGCAGTTTCTGCTTTTGGCAGTTATTGTCAGGGATTTCCCAGCAGAGCATAAGAGCTGGGCTGGAGGTTTGGGTGGCGGCACTAAGCAAAATTCCCCTCCGGGGCTGCTTCAAGGAAGGCACATTCTGTAGCAGAGAGGGTTTGCCTGCCCTTCTTCCCCCCTTTAGAATAAACTCTTAAGAGGTTGTTGCCTGGGTGAGTCACACTCTTTCCTCAAACCTCAAGTCATGATTGCTAGGCCACAGAGGAAGGTTGCACTCCTTCCTTTAAAATAATGCTTAATGAATTGCTGTTTGGAGGAAGTCACACTCTCTCAGCCCCAGGAAGGCACAGATAATTCCACTCATTAACTGTGTCATCACATACTGGGGCCTAAATTTTATTGCATGCCTCATGTTAGGAATTAAGCTTTGGCCTCATGTTAGGCTTTAAGCTCTTGCAATTATATTTTTTTGGGGGGAACTCTCTTTTGTTTCAGTTTATATGTTCAGCTTTATAACCTTTGCCAGTATATTAGGAAGCCTTCTTTTGGAGGTATCCATTTTGTTTAGACCTCATTTTGGGCTTCTTGCCTTTGGGCTGTTGTTACCTCAGGCTGGGACCATTCTGGAAGAAGCCATGTGGTCTCCCCGAAATAATAACAACAATAATAATAATAATAATAATAATAATAATAATAATAATAATAATAATAATGACAACTTTGCGGTTTTCTGGCATTGTATATTTCTGCCGCTTCTGTGACTGTTCATTTGTATTTTGATTCCGTAGCTCACTTGTCGATGGATGTCCAGAATCAGCAGCATCCACCGCGGTCCTTTTTATCCTGGGCGATGACCGAGCCAGTATAGACTTCGTTTTGGTTTGATTCTCCATAATGCTAATGGGTTAGGTGCTCTTAGTTCTGCTTCTCAGCTGAGGCCTCTCTGGCTTGGTTGGACCTGCCGGTAGTTACACTACTGCCAGCACAGCTCTCAGTTTTCATTGGAGTAGTTAAGCCCCCCCACCACGGCAAGGTGGCACCTACGGGGGTGGGGGGGGGGGGGAGCAAGCCATCAGAACAAATGCAATTAAGGCCAAGATTGAAAAGTCAGCTGATGACCCAAAATGCGGACTGTGCAAGGAAACCGATGAAACCATTGATCATATCCTCAGCTGCTATAAAAAAATTGCACAGACAGACTACAAACAGAGACACAACTATGTGGCCCAAATGATTCATTGGAACTTCCCACCTCCCAGCAGTAAAGAACTGGTGGGATCACAAACCTGCAAAAGTATTGGAAAATGAGCACACACAGATACTTTGGGACTTCCGAATCAGGACTGACAAAGTTCTGGAACACAACACACCAGACATCACAGTTGTGGAAAAGAAAAAGATTTGGATCATTGATGTTGCCATCCCAGGTGACAGTTGCATTGACGAAAAACAACAGGAAAAACTCAGCTGCTATCAGGACCTCAAGATTGAACTTGAAAGACTGGCAGAAACCAGTGCAGGTGGTCCCGGTGGTGATGGGCACATTGGGTGCCGTGCCAAAAGATCTCAGCCGGCATTTGGAAACAATAGACATTGACAAAATTACGATCTGCCAACTGCAAAAGGCCACCCTGCTGGGATCTGCACGCATCATCTGAAAATACAGTAGAGTCTCACTTATCCAACACTCGCTTATCCAATGTTCTGGATTATCCAACGCATTTTTGTAGTCAATGTTTTCAATATATCATGATATTTTGGTGCTAAATTCGTAAATACAGTAATTATTACATAGCATTACTGTGTATTGAACTACTTTTTCTGTCAAATTTGTTGTATAAGATGATGTTTTGGTGCTTAATTTGTAAAATCATAACCTAATTTAATGTTTAATAGGCTTTTCCTTAATCTCTCCTTATTATCCAACATATTCGCTTATCCAACGTTCTGTTGGTCCGTTTACGTTGGATAAGCGAGACTACTGTACATCACACAGTCCTAGACACTTGGGGAAGTGTTCAACTTGTGATTTTGTCATACAAAATCCAGCATATCTATCTTGTTTGCGGTGTCATACAATATAATCATAACTTTGTTTTTATATCCCACTCCCATCCCCCCAAGGGGACTCTGGGCGGCTCACATGGGGACAAGCCCAACATCAACATACATTAAAGCACAATTCATAATTTAAAAACAATATAAAACAATAAAACAGTATCTGAGAGGCCTTCCGGGTTCTGCCTGCCTGGCCTAACAAACTAGAAGGCATCAGATCTGGTCTGTTCTGGAAGCTATGCAGTCGTACCCTTTTGCCCTCAGAGCAAGGTACAGACACACTATTGGAAGTATAAATCTTCATTATGTGGCCAACTGCCTGGTTTAGGGTGGGAATCATAGCTGTGGCTTTCAGGCCTGTATTTTCATTTCTAGGCCGCATGTTGGGTCCTTCCTGGAAGAGGCTGTTTACAGGGGGTGCCATTTTCTACAGTGTTTGAGAGGAAATGCCAGATCCTGGTTGCTCAGGCTCATAGTTTAGCCCCCTGAAAGGCACAGAAGTTAAGACGTCACATTCTCTCAGCCATAGGGTAAGATATGCGCACTCAGATTAAATATAAATCTTCATTATATTACTTATTTTCATTATGGTGACTATCCTGGCAGTGTCTTTCAGGGCTGTGCTTTTGTCTTATTCCAAGCCTCGTCCATTTGGGGGATTGTAATCCTTAAAAAAAACTCCTTAAGAAAAAAACTTAAGTTTAAATAGACTTTATTTTTTAAAAAATATATTTTTATTAAGATTTTATAAAGGCAATTAGTAAAGTTTGTTATACAATGAAAGTGGGAGAACAATATTTTTTATAGAAATTATTGTGTAGACTAGCCTAGCAGCTGTAACCAAAAAATTAAACAAAATCTCTTTGTTCCTGTCCTTTTCAATGTCTAACATTCCTAGCAGGAAAAGTTCTGGTTCCCTTTGAATTTTTATTTTTAAAATCAGTTGTATGGCTTCCTTAATTTCTTTCCAGAACTCTTGCGCTTTCGAGCAGGTCCACCAAATATGAAAAAGGTTCCTGTCTGTTGCTCATATTTTCAGCACTTTTTTAATACAATCTTATAGCATTTAGATTTTTTGTTTGGTGTCATATACCATCAGTATTGCATCTTAAGCCAATTCTCCTTCAAATCATATGAATAAGTATATTTAAGTCTTTGGTTCCAGGCTTTTTCTCAATGTTTTAAATCAATCTGGTGGCCAATATTCTGGGCCCATTTCACCATACACTCTTTTATTTGTTCTTTAAATACACTTTATGATGTTTTCAGGTATATACCAACTGTGATAATTTGTGCTTGCTTTCAAAGTTTATACGTTAATTTATCCTAAACTATCAAGTAATTTTTGAATAATTAGGTACCAGATTAAAGGTATTTTATGTTGTTTCTAAAAATTTGATAATATGTATGGGTTATTGAGAACAGATGAGAACAGATGTCGCTCTCTGTAACATCCTGAAAACTCCCTAGAGATTCACTAACACATCTCTCCATGCCACTTCCATCTCCCAAACCCCCCTCCTGAGACTCCACAAAATCCTCGTCCTCTGAAGCATCAGATTCTTCACAAACCACGACAGAAAGTCTGGGCATGCTGCCTGCACCGCACCAATAACACTGTATACCCCGCAGCCAAGTCGACACCCTTTATCCTCCATATCTTTCTTCTTTTCTGACTCACCACCAGGCTTAAGCTGTGATAAAACATCTACGTAATACCTATTAAGTACTCCTTCCCTGGCCCTTTTATGTAAAAGGGTGCCCAGAGGAATCTCATGATCAAAAAATGACAGTGGCAAAAAATGACACTGATATAACTTCTTTCTCTCTGTCGCAAGCTTTGCCAGGACTCTTAGCTATCTGCATGTCTTTGACCTTTTCCCTACTTGCCCACAAAGGAAGCCCAAGGATATGTCTAGATGCCACCCAATAATTGTTCTTGTCCCAGCATTCATCTTCTGAGGACTCAGCAGTTGTTCCCTCACTGGGTTCTCCTTCTTGCTGGATCTTGGTAATGTTAGTTTTCCCCCTTTTCCTCTTCTTGCTCACCCTACCGTCAAAGATATTCCCTGCCAGTTAATGCAGCTGTTTCTAAATGCAGCATTAAAAACACAAAGAATTCATGCATCTATATAACTTCAAACAACCCTTGTAGGAGCTATTCCAAAGTCCTGCCACTTGCCAGGGATCCAGGAAGTGGAGGAAGCACATAGCTGCTAGAAATAATAACTCTCGCAATGAAAAAGGGGGAATGCAGTAAAGTTAACCCTGCTAGTACATCATGGTCAAAGAGATGAAAATCTAGTGTCCTGTCTTTATAGCCCTTACAATAGCTGTTGGGCATCTTCTATTTCTGCCATGAGGCGAGGGATTGGAGAACCCTCTCCTGCCATGTCAACATTTCTAAAGGCAGCCACTGCACCATGTTGCCATCTCATTGGCATCCTATTTGTCCCTTGCTTCATAGCCTTCAGTATTGATGGTGCTGTTGAGGCCTCCCAGCCTTCACTTCTGATTCTGCTTGCAAAACCTCCATATGGTAATTAGTCAGTTGACTTCATCATATGGGGCTTTTTGCCTATTCTGGGATGCTGCTGAGATGCAGCCAGGATGGAGCTCGGCAAAGCCATCATATGACGCAGGACTACTTCCGTCTTGGCTCTGTGCACACTGTCTTGGCAGTGTACTAAGAGGCAGCCTGGAGAGCACAGGTGACTTATCTGTATTCTTGTTGAGTAAGCCGAGGAGAGTGCAGGATCAAGACGGGGACAGTCCGGAAACCATGTGGATGATTGGGGGCAATGTGGGGTGCTGCCCCATGGATTCCCCCACTGTTCCCTGGCTTAAGGACCTCCATGTGATGAGTTCCAGTGTCTGAGCAAGCAAGCACCAACATTTCTCCCCACCTTACCAGAGTGAAGCCTAGCTCTAGGGCATTCCTGCCAGACCCTCCGGCCAATGAAGTCAAACCTGTTTTAAATTCATTGACTAGTGGTTCCTACTTCCTTCCAGAACCTGTAAATCATGCAGACCCATGGAAAGAGGAAACTGGGCACCACCATTCCTAGGAGTGGCCTCCAATTCATTGTTGTGCCCCAGATGCAAATTCTCTGCACAGTAAGTCATACAACTCCCTTTTGAGGCCAGTAGTATTTTATGGTTGAAGGATTGGCTATTGCTTGAAGATGAGAGACTTCTGGTACTTGAAGTCCTGATTTAGGATTTGGGTGAGATGGCTATCTCATCCAAAGGCAAATGGAAAATTCTAAAATCATTGAATTAGAAAGGCTGCCTTATGAATTCGGGATAAAGAACCTTTTCCCCAAGATAATATTAGCCACATCACCACAGAAAACAATTTTAAAGAAAGAATGGGTTACAATTGGAGATGGTTGTTGTTTGACAGTTGTTTATATTTTGAAGAAGATAGCTGGGAGTTTAGATCAACAAAAATGCATCTCAAGGAAGGCAAAGATCTAAGTTGGTTTGTGTAGCAAATCAAAGTTTTGGTCCAAAGTGCCAAACTAACACAGAGACAAATCAGTTGAAGACTTTGTGAAAGACTAGAAACCCTTTATGGATTTTTTACAGTATAAGAAACCTAACAAAGTAATAATCTGCAGGATCTGTGATGAAAGAATAATATTTTCTTTCATTCTGTTTTTCCATGCATAACAGTTAGTCGGGGGGGGGGGGGGGGGGGGGCAAGCGCTAGCGTGCTTTAGTTTCTCTCTTCTTGTTTCTTTCTTTTATCCTTTCCTCATTTTATTTCATTTTAGAATCTATTTTTGAATGTATATTAATTTTATTTTGACTGACAATTGCTTGTATTATATTGTTGTACATTAAAAATGAAAAAAGAACAAAGGAAAATGAACGAGATATAAATTAAAGAACTATGCCAAGTATCAAAATCACAACCCCGTTTTTGAGTTTTCCCATCTCAAGCAATGTGTAGCTTTGCTATGCAATATTTTCTGCAACTCTGGCAGTAGGCGCATTAAGATAACAAAAAGGAGAATATGAAACAATTTGTCAAATTGCACAGTAAGCAGAACTTTTCTTTACGTTAGACATTATAATTTGTAATAAACGTGGGAGGAATCATGTTACAATTTCATTACGTGCCTTGTGGTTACAACTTTGATGTACCACAGACTAAAATTCATAAAGCATACGGGTGTGCCAGAAATAAGTCCTGTAATTAGCAATACTTCACACCTTCTAGTTTATGCATTCGCTTACATAATTGTGCCAAAATGGACTGAACCTGGAATCCAGGTTTCAGTGGTGGCCAGGAAAGCATTTGCACAATTAAAACTTGTGCGCCAGTTGCGTCTATACCTTGGGAAGTCAGACCTGGCCACAGTAGTCCATGCTCTGGTTACATCCCAGATAGACTAATGCAATGTGCTCTACGTGGGTCTGCCTTTGAAGACTGTTCAGACACTACAAATGGTCCAACAGGTAGCAGCCAGATTGCCCACTGGAGCTGCGTACAGGGAGCATACAACCCCTTGTTGCGTCAGCTCCACTGGCTGCCAGTCTGCACAATTCAAAGTGCTGGCTTTAGCCTATAAAGCCCTAAACAGTTCTGGCCCAGCTTGTCTATCCGAATGTATCTCCCTCAATGAACCACCATGGAGTTTAAGATCATCTGGGGAGGGCCTGCTCTCGATTCCCCTCCCTCTCAGGCACGATTGGTGGAAACGAGAGACAGGGCCTTCTCAGTGGTGGCCCTTTGGCTGTCGAACTCCCTCCCCAGGGATATTAGATCAACCCCCTCCCTCTTGACCTTCTGCAAGAGAGTGAAAATGTGGCCTTTAGAGAACTTGTGTAATAGATAGACTTGGAAGAATGTGCAATGACCATTGGAACGGCCTGGATTACGCTCATGGATTATGTGTTAAACTCTGAATTTATATTGTTTTTAAATGTTTTAATTATTTTTAATGTACTTTTAATTTCTATTTTAATATTTATTTAAGTGTATATTGTGGTTTAAGGTATCAAATCGTTACTTGTATGTAAAGCCGCCTTAAGTCCCCTCTGGGATGAGAAAAGCGGGGTAAAATGTCGCAAATAAATAAATAGTGTATCTGTTCAGCAGACTTAGGACTTCATCCCATGACTGGAGGAGGGGAGCAGAGAGAACCATCTTTCTTCATTTCCTACCACCGTTCCTTGTCTTCTGGGATGACAAGCTATCCCACGTCTTTTCTCCGTCTTCTGCCTGTCTTTCCCTATTTTAAGCCTTTTTGAGTCAGAGAGTACCTGACTCCTGAAAACAGACTTTTGACTCTGTTTCCATTTGTTGTGGCAACTGAGCCAAACAAGGTCCCACCAGAAGTGCCCTTACATCATGTGATAGCCTCCATGAGATTCCTGTGGGGCTCCATTTCCTCAGCACATGGAAACGGAGCCAAAAGTCCATCTGATGGGGTTCTTAGTGAAAGAAAGGTTAACATATGCTTCACATATAAAGGGGAACTCCATACCATGTTCTTAAAGAACTAAATGAAGCATAATGGTGGCACTTTCCTCCTTGATCTGTATTGAAATTAAACTCAACCACAATGACGCTTGTTTCTGAATATTCAGCACTCTTCAGCAGAATTCTGATACCCCAATGTGCTTATAGACAGATGAGCAATTTCCACTATATTTTACTGCTAGTTTTTGTTGTCACTCACAGGCAATTATTGATTTGAATAAATGGAAGCTTTATGTGTTGAGTTCCCACTTCACAACTTCTAATTCAACTTATTCTGTATCCTAACATCATTAAGATGTGTTTTTCCTGACTTGGGAGTAGCAGGATTTGAAGGGAAAGTCTCAATCCACAAAGTGGTGTCTATCTTATATGAATATTGCTTCGGAGCTATTAGGGAGTAGCAGGATTGGAAGGGAAGATCTATAGCTCCAAAGTTTTTTTCCCAATGTGTTTTTTTTTAAATCAAGCAGATGGGAACTGCACTCCCTCATGTGATAAATCTGGAAATTGGTGATTTTGGGAGAACAAGGTGTGATGGGATCTGAGATATAATACAATTTGTTTTCTAATGCAATGAGACATAACACTATGGTAATATGTTGCTTTCCCTCCCTTGTGGGTTGACGTCCTAAGTAGGGTTGTGAATGGATCCATTTTTTTAAAATGGTCTTCGGCTGGTTCGGCTTATTTGGACACCCGTAGCGGCAAGGGCACTGCCACCATCTTTTTTATCCAAAATAGACCATGCAGCTGTGATCATAGCTACTTCCGGTTTCTATTCAGGGGCACGCAGAGTGTGGAGAGGATGGATCCTGTCTTCTTGAGTACTAGCACCCCCTCCTAATTTGGTGTCATCTACAAACTTGATCAGCATGCCCTCTAAACCTTAATCCAAGTCCTTAATAAAGCCTTCAGTAATACATTAATAAAGATGTTGAACAGCACTGGGCCCAGGACACAACCCTCTTTATGGCACTACTAGTCACTTCTTTCCAGGATGAAAAAGAACCATTAGTGAGTACCATCTGTTGATATATTTCAGGACAAATTTCATACATTGACACCCGAAGTGGACTAGGAGTCTTCAACTTTCCCAGATGACCTGTGGCACCCTGGGAGTAAGCAGTGATTCAGGGAATACTTAACTCTGTGGCCCCAGGCACCTTATAAGCTGACAGGAAGGGCATTTAGAAGGTTCTGTGCTTTTAAGATTCAAGAGGGTTATGAGGAAGCATGGCCTGCCATAGAGTATGAGGTGCTGCATTATTATTGTCCATCTGAGGAATAAAACAGAGACCATGTCCCTTCAGCTAGCACAGTGCTTCTCAATCTGTGGGCCCCCAGGTGCTCTGGCCTACAACTCCCAGAAATCCCAAACAGTTTACCAGCTGTTAGGATTTTGGGCATTGAAGGCCAAAACATCTGGGGACCCTCAGGTTGAGAACCACTGAGATAGCAAGTATAACCTTCTTCAGCAAGACTGGAAGTTTTGCAAACTTTTGCACATCCTTTTTGATCAGCAAAGTAAAGGAGGGTTAAAGAAGAAATTGCCCATACAAGGTGCTGACAGGCGATCCACTACATTCAGCCTTTTGAGTAGGTTCATGGATCATCTGCCTCGCATCTGCCACAATAGATTTGAGACCCGATTGTTTAGAGTCGGGTCACTGTTGTCAACATTATAATGGGATGCTCCAACTGTGACCAAAAGAGGAAAGCAAAGGTCATTCAGTTTCAAGGATTGGAACTCCTGTCCAGTTCATATGTTGTACATTTTTTGAAAAAAACAATCCTCAGGATAAAGGCTACTCTTCGACCATATTGAAAAATTGCCCCTCATATGTCAGTTTATAGCAATTTTGAGATCAGCATTGTGGAAAGCGGGGTTGCTCCAAACAGGCTGCAGTGCTCTCAGCCGAGTGTTGGAGGAAAACTCATACGATGTTGCAAAAGGTTTCAAATGATTCCAACCTGGCTCCTCCTTCGCACCTGTTTTATCTTTCACTCTCATCTGGGTAACACAGAGTAACACATTGATCTGATGCAGGAAGCATCTGCAGAGTTTCTTTCTCCATATCATCTGGGATAGCTTCTGGACTTTTAAATAAGAGAATGGCTTACCTTCAGCAATCTGATGAGCTTATCTTTTTTATCAATGGCAAAAAGGTAAGTATTTATTTTCTCTGGTAATTTGATTAGAAAATGAAGTTGAGGCTTCCTGTATCTACAAAGAAGTCTAGATGCACTGTAAAGGTTTTCAGGATTTTACAAACAGGTTATTGTTGCATAAGAGAGCCAGCATGGTGTAGTACTTTGAGTGTCCAATTGTGATGTTGGAGACTGGGTTTGAATCTCTATACTGCTCTGGAAACTTACCAGGGGTCTTTATAATTTTCCCTCACTGACATGTAGCTACATTCATGTGTTGAGCATAGCAGCATCCTGTGTTAACTGGCACATACAGAAGAAGTAGTGTTGATCTCAAATTTTATACCTTTTCTTATGATTGGCAGCATTCAGTAACATCAACAAGCATATGAAGTGGTTACTGCCACCCATGTCGACACATTACTGAACTGAGATGCATCCATCACAGGGAGGTTAAAGGAGATTTCCAGTGATATCATGCCAACAATTTGGGAAAGCAAGTGCATACCTGCAAAATCAGGAATTAGACTTTGGTCTCCTCATGAGCGTTCAGCTTTCCTTACCACCCACCCAATGCTACAAAATGGGGACGGCTGTCCTCAATAGCCTCTAGGACAGTGTTTCTCAACCTTCCTAAAGCTATAACCCCTTAATACAGTTCTTCATGTTGTGGTGACCCCCAACAATAACATTATTTTCTTTGCTACTTCATAACTGTCATTTTGCTACTGTTATGAATTGCAATAATAATTCTCCCTGGGGGAGAAGAGCGGTATATAAATTAAATAAATAAATGTAAATACCTGATATGCAGTATATGTATTTTCATTCACTGGACCAAATTTTGCACAAATACCTGATACACCCAAATTTGAATACTGGTGGGGTTGGGGGGATGATTTTATCACTTGGGAGTTGTAGTTGCTAGGATTTATAATTCACCTACAATCAAAGAGCATTCTGAACTCCACCAATGGTGGAATTGAACAAAACTTGGCACACAGAACTCCCCTGACCAACAGAAAATACTGAAAGGGTTTGATGGGCATTGACCTTGAGATTTGGACTTGTAGTTCACCTTCATCCAGGGAATACTGTGGACTCAAACAATGATGGTTCTAGACCAAACTTGGCACAAATACTCAATATGCCCAAATGTGAACACTGGTGGGGTTTGGGGAAAATAGACCTTGACATTTGAGAGTTGTAGTTGCTGGGATTTATAGTTCACCTACAATCAAAGAGCATTCTGAACTCCACCAACGATGGAACTGAACCAAACTTGGCACACAGAACTGCCATGACCAACAGAAGGGTTTGGTGGGTATTGTCCTTGAGTAATTACCTACATCCAGAGAGCACTGTAGACTCAAACAATGATAGATCTGGACCAAACTTGGCACAAATACTCCGTATTCCCAAATTTGGAGTTTGGGGAAAATAGACCTTGACATTTGGGAATTGTAGTTGCTGGGGTTTACAATCAAAGAGCCCCTTGAACCCCACCAATGATAGAATTGGGCCAAACTTCCCACACAGAACCCCCCATGACCAACAGAGAATACTGGTCTTTGGCAACCCCTCTGAACCCCCCTTGTGGGCCCCCCTAGGAGTCCCGACCCCCACGTTGGGAAACACTATTCTAGGAGCATCCCCCAAATCTAGTTGTAGCTAGATGATCACATATGAGGGTGAGATACCACGATGCCCATACACATTTTAGACATTACTTTGGTCCCTGCTACTGAGACATTTTGTAAGCACTTGCTTGCAGTGTTGAAAAAGAGAAACTGAAAAAAAATAAGCATGTGATATTAATTTTTATGATCATAATCACAGCTTAATCCTCTTTAACAAGGTAGATTATGTCTCTCTGGATTCTTGTTTCAGGTGATAGAGCAGTGTGCTGATCCAGAAGAATTGCTGCTTAATTATCTGAGAAAGGGGCGTATCCTTCAGTGTTTTTCCACACTGCATAACATCCTTCTTCTTAATTCAAAAGACAAGGATCTTATCACATAACACTGTTTTTACTAGAATCCCATTTTTGTCTGTATTTTATTGCAAAACATCACAGCCCTCCTGGTGCTTGACTATGCTGATGTATTCTTGGGTCATTTGAAAACAATTGAAATAATCTATTAATGATCCCAGGTCCCACTATGATGTAGTAACACAGCGGTTCTCAGCCTGGGATCCCCAGATGTTTTTGGTCTACAACTCCCAGAAATCTCAGCCAGTTTACCAGCTGTTAAGATTTCTGGGAGTTGAAGGCCAAAAACATCTGGGACCCTAGGTTGAGAACCACTAGTAGTAACAATTTTGGATCTGAATGTCCCATTCTACTTAGCTGAGATATTTGGAGCATGTGTGATGGGTGGGAAATAATTCCTTCTTCCTAGGAGATTCTCTGTAGGTGTTCAGTCTACTTCTGAAGGTTGAGCAAAGAAGACTGCAGAAGTCTAAAGAGTCACCAAGAGACCTGCCGTACATTTGTATTCCATACTTCCACATGGCTTTTTAATATTATTTTAATGCTGTTGTTTTAAATAAGGGGGGGGGGGGGGAATGCAATAGCACAATCCCAAAAGAATCCTTTTAAGGATTAATGCTTGAAGAAAGCTCAAGGTTCAGGAATAAAAGGTAAAAACACAATTTTTAAAGAGTAATATACAGAAACAGAACTGGGTAAGTGCTGGTATGTGTGGAAGAGCACAGAAAAAATAATGGAAGTTGAATGTTATGTGTTCATCTTCTGGATCAGGGCAGGGAATAAGAGTGCTTCCATATTAGTATCATTATACAATTGTTGAATTATGAAATTATGAAAACCCATTAAAATAGCACAAATCAGGGCCCAGAAGGTGATATAAATAATGTTGTTATATTTCAAGGGGGGAAATGGGGACAGTACTAAACCACAAGTGCAGGAGGTGATGCAACAGAGTATGTTACCATTCCAATACTTTTTTGAATGCAGGAGAGGAGGTTTTCAAGTAGAATGATCTGAAACAACTGACTAAGGCCCCTTCCACACAGCTGTATGAAATCCACATTGAATTGGATTATATGGCAATGTGAACTAAGATAATCCAGTTCAAAGCAGATATTGTACATGGGCTGATAGCACCTTCATAATTAAAACAACTTTAGATCACTGTGAAAATAAAGCTTTTTTGTCACTTATACAGGGTAATTAATCATCTCTAGGCAGCAACTCATGAAACCCCTGTTGAAATGTAGTCTTCTACACTTGCATTAAATCAAGAGCAGCAGGGTCCCTTATTTCGCTGTAAACTCCCTGAGGGCCCTTCCATTCTGCCCCTTTGTCCCAGGATCTGATCCCAGATTATCTGTTTATCCCAGGTTATCTGGCAGTGGGGACTCATATATTCCAGTTAAAGCAGATAATCTGGGTTTAGATCCTGAGATAAAGGGCAGTGTGGAGGGGCCCTAAAGTGGTCTCTTGCACTGTTAGGAATAAATCCTACTTTCAGAATTAGCTCTATCAGGAGATTCCTCCTAACCACCTTATCACATGGGGGAGCCCTCCATCCAGAGGTGGCCCTAGGTAATTTCGCCTTGTAGGTGAACCTAGTGGCCACTGCCCCCCCCTGAAATTGCGCCCCCCCAAGGCCTCGCACATATCTTCGGCGGCGGTGGGGACCATTGGCTCCCTCCTCACCGAATGCAGAAGGCCTCAACTGAGGCCTAGCTCTTCTCACGAGGTCTCACGAGGACTCGTGAGACCTCGTGAGAAGAGCTAGGCCTCAGTTGAGGCCTTCTGCGTTTGGCGAGGAGGGAGCCAATGGTTCCCACTGTGGGGGTACCTCGACGGCGCCCCGGGGACAATGCGCCACAAGTGTGCGCTTACATTGGCTGCTATGTTGGGCCAACTCTGCCTCCATTCATGCCGTTTCACCAGCATTCTGTCACCCTGTGCATCACTCCGGCATGGCACCACTGCCTCCATCACATGGGGGGAAGCATCGCCCAAATAGGGAAGAAGTGTGCTGGCTCCATTGTTTTGGGAGAAGCATCCAAAGACACTTCCACACCAGTTGGGGACGGGGCCACTTCTTGAAGTCACACGATGTCATGTGATGGCCAGCATGGAGTTCCATCCCTGAAGAAAGCTGAAAGCATCATAGGACGCTAAATTTGGTAAGTGTAATGAGGTCCTAAGTGAATAATCACAATATAAAAATTAGGGTGGGAAAGCCTAAATATTAAACAAAATAAATCATTGGTTTTCCTTAATAACATGGTGTTAAGTCCGTCTCACAGGAACTAAGTACGGCTGTGGAATCGGAGGCTGTGGGGCCTGCACCGTGATGATTTCTACATACAACGCAGACTCCAAGAAAATACGGTATCCTTCACAAAAGGGGTAGACAGCTCAATAAACCTACACCACAACTTAATGTATCTTGACCTGAAATATCTGAAGTAATTTTCTATCTTTCAAAGTGTCCTGGGATCGGTCACTAACAAGGGTGCCACAGAGAGCAAGAGAAGTGAGCAAGCACACACAAAACACTGTGGGTTCCTTGCCCCCTTATTTTCAACATGCTCAGAACTTGACTGAGCATTCATGCACTCCCTTCACAAGGGTGCATGATGAGGGCAGAATTGGGAAGGGGGTGTGTGAATGAGATATTCAGAGGTCATGAAGAAGGGGTGGGCGAAGATCCTGTAGGATGCCACGTTTCTGTTCAGATCATCGAGGATCTTCCCCCAATTGCTATCATAGATATAAATTAAAGCTTGGGAAAATTGCACCATTAGAAATCCCAGCAGGATGGCCAGTGGCCAAGATGGCTGGGAAATTCTGGCACTTCTAGTCCAACCCATAACTTTATTTCCAACAACATTTATATCCCGCCCTTCTCACCTGAAGGGACTCAGTTGGAAATAATGTGACTGCCCCATTCAGCCTCTTTCTGGCTACATCAGATGGGTATAGCACAAATCTCTTTGTAATGACTTTCCAAATTTATTTGGTTCAACTAAAAATGAACTGGTCATGCCTGGCCTTTAATCCAGATATTTTGTCCAAGGTTCTGATTGTTGAGTAACATCTATATCCCCTTTTGAAGAGTTTTCCAAAATACCCTTTTAGTGCTTTCTAAATTCTGATGTCTCAGCCAGGGTACTGGATTGGGCTGGCCCTGAAACCATCTGCAGCCCAAGTTGGCCCTGGCAGAGATACCACAACTTGGAATCCACACTGGTTAAGAGTTAGAATTGCACTTAACATTCCCAAGACATTATCCAGCCAACTCTTGCCTCCTCCCGCTCTGCTCATTGTATGGTCTCGCAGTAACCACTGTGGAAGGAGTGGGGTCCACAACAACCAAGCTGCACCCCATTCAGGTAAGATAGGAGGTTGTGGAATGAATTAAAGACATGACCAAAGCCCATGGATTCCAGGGCTCAGAATAAAAAAGCCTGGTGACTTGTGGTGCCCCCTGCCCCCACCTCAGCTCAACTTGAGTCTGAATTAGGTTCCAGGCTGAAAAACAATTCATTGCTCCAAATTCACTCTCCTCCTTGCCCAGCTGTTGTGACTGCAGCTGCTATATCTCAGCAAGGCACTCTGTAAAGGTGGCACTTATCAATCCTAGGTGCCCAAGTTGTTGTTGTTGGAGTGATCCACATATAGCAAAGGAAGGAGGGCAAGAGGGGAAGGACTTGTCATCTCATCTCTGCCAGATGAGCGGAGGGAGAGAAGAAGCCTGCTGTGGGGTCCAATAAAGACATTTTAAGATGGCGAAAGGACATGGTGACTTGCTGGAGCTAATCACAAAATGATCCCTTAGTTTGGGAAGAAGGTAAGGGATCTTAGTGGGTTGCTAGCTTATTGTACATAATACAGTGTTCCCTCACTTATCGCTGGGGCAAGGTTCCAGGACCACCCGCAATAAGTGAAAATCCGCGAAGTAGGGGCACTATATTTATTTTAATACAGTATTTATACATTATTTTAGTAGTTATACACTATTTTAAGTCTTTATCAACCAATTGTGTATTGATTATTATGATTAATAATAATAATAATAATAATAATAATAATAATAATAATAATACTTTATTTATACCCCGCCACCATCTCCCCAAAGGGACTCGGGGTGGCTTACATGGGGCCCTGCCCAGGACAATACAATATAACACAACATAAAAACAACATATCATAATACAATTAACCAATACAATTGATAAAATATACAGTACAACACAGAATCAAGAAAGCAATCTAACAGGGGTGAGCCGCATGAACACTAAGTTAAAAACTCGGGGTGAGAAAGGGATCAAAATAAAAACCTCGGGGGACAGGGACATCAGATAATGAAACAGTCTAGAGGATAAATGTTGAGGGGAGTAACAAAAGAACAGTTACTCTCCGAAGGCACATTGGAATAGCCATGTTTTTAAATCTTTCCTAAAGGCTAAAAGAGTGGGGGCTTGCCTAATAAATCACCTCCTTCTCCCGTTGCCACTTGGGCAGATTTTCTCTCCCTTTGGTTTCTCCTTCCTCCCTTCCTTAGGCGGTAAATTGTAATTTTTTATGACTTATAATAGTATTTTAGAGTTTATTGAAAAACCGCGAAACAGCGAATTCACGAAAAGTGAACCGTGAAGTAGTGAGGGAACACTGTAGTTCCTACTCAAACATAGCTTAGGGCAACAGGAAGATAAAACTCACTGTCACACTACAAACCTATAGCAGGGGTAAAGAACTTTTTATCTTTCGGCCAGCTTTTTAGACAATGCATTTTTTTTTCTAGCAAAGGCTTGCAAAGTGCCATGGCTCCCAGTGTGGCTTCTGCACTCCTGGAATGGTGATGTCCATGTATTCCTTACTAAGAAACCACCCTGAACCCAGCATGGAGCAGATAACCGCAGCTCTGGATGGTAAGCCAGCTTTCTCCCTTTCATTATTTGGAAGCTATTTATCAAATAGGACACACAGATAAAACAAACTGTTATTGAAATCATGTTCTTTAATTCTGCAGTAAATCAACACACAGTTCAGAGGGTCTACTTTAGATGGGACTGGTAACAGAATCCAGGTCTATAGTTTTTATATGTGCATCCTGGTTAGTTTTCTAGTGTTCAACAGAACTGTTACAGCTTAAGCTTTGGTTATCTTCTCCTGCCTAATCCTCCCGGAGCCTTTGAGCATTGCGTGTGTCTCTGCTTATGGTATACTCTGCAGTCAAGAACAGGGCTTATTCATACTTTTCAAATATAGCACTATTGTTCCCCTTTAACTGCCACGTTTTTGTATCATGGAATACCAGGATTTGCAGTTTAGGGAGCAGCATTTACAATTATCAGCCTCACCAGACTACAGACCCTGGGTTTCTGTAGGATTGAACCATAGCAGTTATAATCAGCTATTATTGTGTGGTTCCTCCAAAGCAATTTCTTGTGTTATATGAAGCACCTTCCTCACTTTGTTTCATGGTAGGGCCAGAAGACCCTACATCATGCTGGCAGAAGGTTCACCCACAGTGAAGTTTATTAAAAAGATTTTTAAAATGAGCTCTAATAGGATCCAATTCAGATCTTCTTATTACTTCAAAAGACAATGTTTGCATGGAAACATTTTAATTCATTATCACCCTATCAGACATCCACCTTGTGCTTCTTATATATTTATGTCCCTGGGCTTGTGCTTTGTTTAAAATAAAAGGCAATGAATAGCATGGAATAGATAATAAGAGAGAGTTCTTTGAAAGGCCCAGCTGTGTGAACATTTACTTTTAGGGACCCCATTGAACTCAGTGAATATGATTAATATTAGTGTGAAAATAAATATCAAATTATGCTAGACTTTGTTTCAACACTGGAAGCTGGAGATGTAAATGTTCATAACGTCCTCATTAGATATATTACTGTTGGTCCTCTATATCCATGTATTCTGCATCCTTGGATTTAACCCCTTGGTTTTGTCATTTTATATAAAGGATGTCGTTTTACTATTCTACTGTATATAATGGGAGTTGAGCATCCATGAACATCCATTTTGATATCTTGGAACCAAACCCTAGCAGATGCCGAGAGCTCACTGTACATCCAGGAGATGGTTATTGTTGGAAGGACTGGCACTTCCTACAAAGGAGAAAGAAGGAGATCTGATTAATCCAATTTATTACTGAAATATTAAGAGTGTATAGAGGGTAAAGTTCACCGGAACTGATGTCTCTGATTCAGATGACTGGGAATGCTATCTTACATGTGTTAATCTTTGTACATCATAATATTTTCTAGGGAATTTGTGCCGGTGTACAGGATACAGACCTATAATCGACAGCTTCAGTGCTTTTTCCCCGGTAAGAGCAAAAATGAATGAATGAATCTATGAATTTTGCTGGAGGTAGCCACTAAGTACATATTTGCCATCTCTGGATAATTACTCTCTGGAAAGAGCTGCTCACCCTTTGCAAAATCCCCCAATATGTTCTATGGCAAGTGGGAGAGAAAGACTTTGTGCATGCTGTGCTTTTTTTTTAAAAAAAAAACCCACATTCCCCTCATTTTACAGCATGAAATGATAGATTTTGCTAAACAAAATGAAATTATATGTTGCGCCCAAAAAAAAACCTCTCTCTCTTTGAATGATTGTTACATAGTCCATAACTTTGCACCTGTTTCAACTTGATTGGTATAACTGTCTTGAATATCTTTATGGGATGTCCCTTGGTTGAACCTGGGACATGTTTGACAAAATCCAAGGCATATGAGCTGTAACTTAGGGGGGAGGGGACACAATTTGCATGTATACACCATTCTTCTCCCACAACTAAGCATTGCACATCCTCCAAATCCCACATATCACCACACAGAGTAATTCTCCATCCCTGTTCCCGGAGGTCTAGGATTTGCTCACATATGTAATTGGTGAAAATCTCCCCACGCATGACCTAGGAGTTTCCAATGAGATCGTTATTTCTTCATGTATATTAGCAGTATATCTGGAGCTTATTATTATTATTATTAATATTAATATTATTAGCCTATAACTCTCAGAATCAGCTTGTTACCTATGACCATGGGATTCTGGGAATTTTAATAAAGTTATTTTTTCAGGTTCCGGATTGATGCTGAACATTAAACCTTATGCCCAAATGTATCATAAGCACTATGTTCGAGCATGAAAAACAGATTGAGAACATTGGGTAAAAATCTAGGAGGAAAGAAAACCTTGTCCTCATTGTGGGTGTTTATTTTAGACTGAAGATTAGGATGGTCCTTTCCTAAAAGAAATGATGAAATATTCCAAAAAAAGAGATGTACAATATATATCCGCTCCAAACACCGAGGTCCTCTGTGGGGCAGTTACTTCAACTAGCCAAAACCTGACTGGCAACCACCACCCAGAGGACCTTTTCATCAGCCTCTCCACGACTGTGGAACAGCCTGCCAGTAAAGCTCCGACTACTGGATCAGTTGTCGAAATTTAAGATATAGGTGAAGACATATCTCTTCCGGCAGGCAACCCAAACAGTTTTAATGGTGAATTTTAAATTCAACTGTATACCTGGTTTTTGTTTTGTGTATTTTGATACGTATTTTATGGAGGTATGTTTTAATATGTGTATTTTACAGAGTGTTTTAAAACAATTGTGTATTGTGTATTTTCACAATTGTGAAAAACAGGCCCTAGAAACAGCACCAAAAAAGCCAACTGTTTGGTTCAGATACGTAGATGACACCTTCACAATTTGGAGCCATGGAAAGGAAGAACTCAGCAAGTTCCTGGACCATCTTAACAGCATCCACCCAAACATCCAATTCACCATGGAAAAAGAAAAGGAAGGAAAACTGCCATTTCTAGATGTTCTGGTCATCCGCAAACCCAATCAACAATTGGGCCACACAGTTTACAGAAAACCTACACATACAGATAGATACCTTCATAAAAACTCCAACCATCACCCAAGTCAAAAAAGGAGCACAATCAAAGCCCTGACAGACCGTGCACAAAGAATCTGCGAACCTCACCTCCTCCAAGGTGAACTCAACCACCTAAACTGGGCTCTACAGGCCAATGGATACTCCACCACAGACATCAGAAGAGCTGCAAGGCCAAGAACAAGCCATGAGAGTCAAGACAAAGATCCACCCAGAGGAAAGGTGTTCTTACCATACATCAAGGGAACTACTGACCGCATAGGGAAGCTGATGAAGAAGCACAACCTACAAACTATCTACAGACCCACGAAGAAAATCCAACAAATGCTACGGTCAGCGAAGGACAAGAGGGATCCTCTCTCTTCTGCAGGAGTCTACCGGATACCATGCAGCTGTGGACAAGTCTACATAGGGACCACCAAACGCAGCGCCCAAACAAGAGTCAAAGAACATGAAAGGCACTGCAGACTAATTCAACCAGAGAAATCAGCCATAGCAGAGCATTTGATGAACCAGCCTGGACACAGAATACTATTTGAGAACACAAAAATGCTGAACCATTCTAACAACTATCATGTCAGACTACACAGAGAAGCCATTGAAATCCACAAGCATGTGGACAACTTCAACAGAAAGGAAGAAACCATGAAAATGAACAAAATCTGGCTACCAGTATTACAAAACTCCAAAATCAAAACAGTAGATGGGAACCAACACAATGAGGACTTGACTGAACAAAGGATGCCCCCAGGCAAGGGACAAAACATTTCCAGTGCCAATTAGGGTGATTAACTGAAACATTAATGCTGGCTCCCAGTGACAAAGAACTCTTGCCACACCTTGGACTCTACACAGATATATATTCTTTCCTTTCCTGACTTAGTTTATCCATACCTCACAACCTCTGAGGATGCCTGCCATAGATGTGGGCGAAACGTCAGGAGAGAATGCTTCTGGAACATGGCCACACAGCCCGAAAGGCATACAACAACCCTGCAATTGTGTATTTGTTTGTTAAATTTTATCCTTAATTTATTGAGTTTTGTTTTCCATTTACAGCCTTCTGTTTGATATTATGTATATTGTTTTTGTGTTGTGAGCCACCCCGAGTCTCTTTGGGAAGAGGGACGGGATATAAATAAAGTTGTTGTTGTTATTATTATTATTATTAGTATTAGTATTAGTATTATATACTTGTGTATAGGTCAAAATATGTTTTGATAAAAAAATCACTCTACAAAACCTGGATCAACTTATACACAAGTCAGTGTTGCGATAGGGACTCAGCGCAAAGGCAGATGCAATATGTGCTCTCACCCCATTAACCTTCCCATGTCCAAACTGGAGAAAGAAAGACATCTTTCCTTCCTCCTTTGCTTTTGTTTTTGGCCTGAGCAAAGTTTAGCAGCAAGGCAACCATTTGAGGCATTTGAGGTAGAGAAGATTGACATGGTCTATGTTACATGAGAGATTAAGTGCAGAGACTGTGGTGGCCATTTTCAGAAAGGGATTTGCACTTTATTTACCTTACCTAACATGGTAACTGCTACTTTACTCCAACTGAATGAAATGCAAAAGTATTGCATGGGTAATGTCTGACTTGAAAGCCATACACGTGAAAAGGATTTAGAGATATAATACATCACAAGCTAAACATGAGTGAACATTGTGATGTAGTGGCCAAAAAAGCCAATGCAATCCTGGCCTTCATCAAAAGGAATATAATTTTTAGAGAAAAGGAAGTAGAAATCCCACCCTATTCTGCTTTGGTAGAATCCAATCTAGAATACTGTGCCACAGTTGAAAGATATCGACAAACTACAAAATGTCCAGCGAAGAGCAACCAAGATGATCAAAGAATTGGACACTACATTTTAGGGGCTGGTTACCTTTAGCTTCACAAAAAGGAAACTTAGAGATGAAATAAAAGCTATATTTAAATCTTTGAAGGGATACCATGAGGAGAGTGGGGACAGATTGTTTTCAGGGCGCTAGAAGATAAAACAATAGATCCAAAATGCAAGAAAAAAGAGATTCCAACTAGACA
The DNA here is from genome assembly GCF_035594765.1 of Anolis carolinensis. Taxonomy (NCBI): domain Eukaryota; kingdom Metazoa; phylum Chordata; class Lepidosauria; order Squamata; family Anolidae; genus Anolis; species Anolis carolinensis. The sequence goes on along the minus strand of NC_085841.1, from coordinate 178,115,980 downwards.
TTGGGAGTGCAGCCTTAAAACATGTTACATTTCTTGGATATTATAACCATAGTATTATAATTAAATCTATTCCTTTATTTAGGAGAGTTGCCCATTGGCAGGGAGTGGGAAGTGTTGCATGGATAAAGAAGAGAAGGAGACGAAAGGCAGTGATTCTGGTGAAGAAGACCCATCATTGCATCCTGAAAAGGGAAACAGGGTAAGCTACAGACCGTCCACATTTCTATATTTCTCAGGAAAAGCATTTGTAATTGTCATGCCATAGTATTTATTTGAGTTCGAAGTCAACCTATGTGGTCTTTAAAGCAGAGATCTGTCTTGCTGCAGATTGAGTCAGGCATCTTATGTTTGATTAGTATCCAACTGAGTAGGCTAAGTGTTTGCTAAAGGAAATTAAACCTAGGGGAATGTGAAGTAAAATTTTTGGCAGAAACCTCTTAGGTTTCTTCTTCACCAGATGTCTCCTCATAAGATCCTGACTGTATTAGATCAGATCCTATTTGATCAGATCCTTCTGTGTGGCTCCTCTGTCTTGAAACATGCTGCTCTCCCTCAGTCCCCTGCTTCTCCTCTCTTAAGTATAACTGGTTGTCTCAAAGCCAAATCTGTCTAATATTTCCTCCGCAGATAGTCATCCAGAAAATGGAGCTGAGTTGTTCATCATTGCTTAGGATTAAATCTTATCATGCATAGAAATTTCAAGGGAATCAATTTTGGAAGAGCAACAGTGGAACAGACTTACCACTTCATCACACAAGTCATTTGCAACATTGTAGGATGCTTTCGCCCCACTTGAGCCACGGAGCCTTACGCTTCCCATCAGACAATGCAGACGCACTTCCGGAGGGGCTCTGTGGCTCAACTGGGACGCAATCGTCCCGTGACACTGTCACCCCTTCCCGCAGCTGTGATCCAGGACAAGCGTGGGGGAAAGTTGAGTGCGGGGATTTTGCACAGCGGATGAGGAAACAACTCCCACCCAGAAGACTCCAGAACTTCACATGTGTGACCCGCTGTGTGGGGCCGGGCGTCCCCATGAAACAGCTCAACTTTCCCCCATGCTCGTCCTGGATCTCAGCTGCGGGAAGGGGTGCCCGGCTGGTTGAGGACACAAGCGGCAGAGTTTTGTGGGGAAAGAGTTGCCAAGCTCATTCATCATTATGATAAGTGCCTAGATTTGAATGGTGACTATGTTGAGAAGTGGTATTTGGGTGTGGCTTTCAACTGCATATGGTAAATGTTTTCTCCTATACTTTGTTCATTTTTAATTCCAAAACGTAATCTACTTTCTGGATAACCCTCATATCACAAGAGACCAACCAGTTGCTCCCAGAATGAAATATCCCACTGTGTTCAAGAAGAGAGAGTATCTCTCTAAGTCAGAAGATCAAGTTTATGCTGAATTTCTGATTATTCTTTCACTGGTCAATATCAAGTGATGGGATAAATCAGGGAATTTTTGTTATGTAAAAAAGAGAAAAATCTTGTAAATCCTGTTCATAATCATCATTTAACAAACAGGTAAGTTCCTATACCTGACTAAACAGGAGCCTTTATGGTCTATCTGAATAATGAGTTGCCCTAAACAGGGGCAGGAATCATGTATCCCGTCAGATGCTGTTGTTCTGCAAGTTGCAGCACCACTGACTAGTTTAGTGATCAGTAAGGAAAGCAAAGAGATGTAGTTCAAGAATATCTGAAGAACCACATAATTGCCATCCTGCCCTAAAATGAGTAAAATAATTTTGCTGCATTTTATGTACACCTATTATTGAAAATCATTCACAGTCCAGATTTCAATTCCGAGAAACCTAGATTGTGATATAAAATCACATAATCTATCATTACCAATGATAAAGGATTGTGAAAGCTATCAGTTCTGTACCCTGCTTTGCATGGGAGTTTGTTACATGAGGTAAATCTCAAATACAGTAGGATTATTAGGATTATCACAGGATTTATCACATAAAGTTGTTTTTTTCTGTTGTTCTTGAGGTGGGGGTTAAGACCCTTGGAATGCATGTCATTAACCTGTTTTTGTGTTTGTATAAGTGATCCTTTCCAGATTGTCTCCCACTGGCAGAGCAGCAAGATGAGAGTAATGTCATGGTATACGTCCTAGGTAGCCAAAAACTTAGTTGAGTTGTTGGAGTTTTATTGGGGGAGGGGTGCAGTTCTGGCAAAATAATATTTTTCACTGATCATCATCATGGCTAAAAAGTCAAAGTTTTTACTTTCAAAAACCCTTGCAAATGTATTCAGTAACTCCATTTGCTCTGTGGCTCAAAATCCACTGTCCATATTAGTATTAAATATGTGGGCTTTTCCCCTTAGATGTGCTCAGGTTTATGCAAGCCAGAGGAATTCCATCCAAGGGATCCAACCCAGGATTACATATTTCCTCCTGAACTCATGGTAAGCGATCAGTCTTCCATCAATATTTGCTGCAAATAATTGGCAGAGGACCAGGACCAGAATGAGGAGGATTAAGCCTTTTCCTGTTTGAGATCAAGTAGCAAATGGCACAACATCAATATGTACAATACCAAAGGCCAACTAAGGGCCCTTCCACACAGCCCTATATCCCAGAATATCAAGGCAGAAAATCCCACAATATCTGCTTTGAACTGGGTTATCTAAGTCAGCACTCAGATAATGTGGGATTTTCTGCCTTGATATTCTGGGATAAAGGGTTGTGTGAAAGGGCCCTAACTTATTTGAGCACTTTAGGTAGAAAATCCTGCAAGTGCCTCTCCTTCACCATTTTCTGGCGGTAACATTGTGTGTGCATGTGTGTGCACCTCTAAGTTACATGTAGACTTATTATAACCTCATAACTCAGAGCCCTTCCACACAGCCATATAACCCAGAATATCAAAGCAGGTAAAGGTAAAGGTAAAGGTTTCCCCTGACGTTAAGTCCAGTCATGTCTGACTCTGGGGGTTGGTGCTCATCTCCATTTCTAAGCCAAAGAGCCGGCATTGTCCGTAGACACCTCCAAGGTCATGTGGCCATTGGCATGACTGCATGGAGCGCTGTTACCTTCCCGCCGGAGCGGTACCTATTGATCTACTCACATTGGCATGTTTTCGAACTGCTAGGTTGGCAGGAGCTGGAGCTAACAGCAGCCGCTCACGCTGCTCCCGTGGTTTGAACCTGGGACCTTTCGGTCTGCAAGTTCAGCAGCTCAGTGCTTTAACCCACTTCGCCACCGGGGCGATAATCCACAATATCTGCTTTGGACTGTATTATCTGAGTCCACACTTCCATATAACCCAGTTCAAAGCAGATAATGTGGGATAATTATTCAGCTGTGTGGAAGAGACCTCAGAAGTTGTTTTGCCAGTTCCTTCCTCTGAAATATAGCCTACAGCACCCGGTTTTGGTTGACAGTCTCCTATTAAAATACTTACTCAAGCTAACGCTGCTTAGATTCCAAGATAAATGGGGATCTGCTGCCTTTGAGGCATTTAGGTCTTGGTAGTGTCTTTGCAGTATGCTCTTGCTTCCGTTTCATCATATGCAAAATCAGTTATCCAAAGTGAGTGCCACACCTTGCCTAGAACAGGACATATCGTGCATGTGTGCACATTTGCTTGCCAACTTTCTTTTACTTGAAGTGCCACTTGGAAGCAAAAGGACAAATGGGTTTCTGTTTCCCAATTCCCTTCCAACTGTTCACTGGAGTTTCAAAAGACAGAAGTTTCATCCCAGTAAAGTTAATATCTAATCCATTATGGTTGTGCAAACATGCTTACATTTCTCATCAACCATTCTGGGATCCTTTCTCAAAAGATATTATTTACCTATGAGGTGTCATTATTTAATCTGATAATGAGAGCCGCAGCCTCCCTCAACCATTTGTCACGTGGCCCTGACATTCTCTGATGCCTCATTGTTGTTCTGTCCCACAGAGAATGGCTGAAGAGAACAAAGGAAGGACTCTGGTTTTCCATGGAGAGAGGACCACCTGGATTTCTCCTGTGTCCCTGGAAGAACTTCTTGATCTGAAAGCCACCTACCCAGATGCACCACTTGTGGTGGGGAACACAAGTGTAGGTGAGCAAGTGAAGCCCCATATGGAAGTCATTCAGACCTTTAGATGGGGAGAAGCAACCAGCTAGGCACCAACACTTTGCCACTCAGATATCTGTGGCAAGGCCAACACTACCATTAGACAGAAGGAAGCACTTTCTAAGAAAATACATTCTAGGAGGAGAAGAACCATGTGATGAACAGAATGTGTGTGTAAGAGAGAGAGAGAGAGATGGTTTGCTTCCTACAGTGTTATGCTTTCAGCATCAAAACATTCAACATCCAAACTTCACTTAACATTGTAGTCAGTTTGGATGTATACTCAATCACTTCAGAATAGCAAATAGAGATGCAATGAAGCCAGGCATGTAGCCGGGGGGAGCGGGAGGGGGGGCTTCAGGGGCTTCAGCCCCCCCCCCCCCCCCAAATTCTCAGGGTGGTCTGCGAGAAGGCCTTACATTTATTATTTAAACTGTTATTTTTATTCATATCATGATCTGATCACCATGCTCAATATATCCCATTTGCATGGGGGTATTGGGATAACGATACAAAAGGTTTGCTAAGGTAGATCCTCCCTCACTCAGACTGTTCCCCCCCCCCCCCCCAAAAAAAGCAAAATCCCAGCCCCTCCTGAATCAGAATCCTGGCTACGGGCCTGAATGAAGCAATTCACTTTAACAACATTGCTGGAAACAGAATCCCAGTTTAACTACTGTCAATACATTGAGATCCCAACTAATCTCAAAAATCAGTCCAAGCTAATCTGATGACATGTGATTTTCCCAAGGAACAAGACTATTCATGCAGCAGCTGGCAGAATGGTACACCAGTACAGGCAACAAACTCTACTTTCTGTACAGAACAGCCGTTCCCTATTTGCTTCTTAAGTGTGGGAGAACACTAGTACATCAAAGAGATAGATTCTAGATAGGGTGTTTTTTCCCCAGGGGATTTTATTTTAGAAATGAATTGCACTCTTAAAGTGTGATCTATGAAGAAAAAATAATTCGGTGTTACTTTAGGAGGTAGTCTATGGCTTAGTGCCAGTCATTAAGGAGTTTTTGCTGCAGGCAAGTTTCCAGGACAGAAATAAACAATCATAAGCATAAATATAATATCAGTCCCTGACATCTTGACAGGGAGGGGGAAATGCTGGCACTTTGATCTGGGCATTGCTCCAGTTACTTTGAGTGCTAACTAGTAGGTAAAGGTAAAGGTTTCCCCTGGGGGTTGGTGCTCATCTCCATTTCTAAGCCAAAGAGCCGGCGTTGTCTGTAGACACTTCCAAGGTCATGTGGCCGGCATGACTGCATGAAGTGCCGTTACCTTCCCGCTGGAGCGGTACCTATTGATCTACTCACATTGGCATGTTTTCAAACTGCTAGGTTGCCAGAAGCATGTTTTCGAACAGCGGGCGCTCACTCCGCTCCCGGGATTTGAACCTGCGACCCTTCGGTCTGCAAGTTCAGCAGCTCAGTGCTTTAATACACTTCGCCACCGGGGCTCCTGTTAACTAGTAGAGATGTGCATTTTTTTTCATTTGCCTCATAATCTGGATTAAATTTGTTAAATTTTCTTCTTACGAGACAATATCTGATAGGTGGGCATGGCCCGTGCCAAAAATTTAAGAATTGAAACTTACGCCATACTTTTTCGTTTTAGTTTTGTAAATATTGGAATATTGGAAGGAAAATCGGTTTCCTTTTCAGTGCAAGGAAGCAAAACAAAGCCAAAAAGCCTGCCTTAGTGCCTTGCCTTTTCTCTAAATTAATGGAGTCTCATAATTAGGAGGAGAAAAAGAGGGAACAGCGTTTGTTGGGAACAACACAGAACTCTGGGGAAAGTAGTTTGGGAAGGGAGGGGTTCTATGCCAGAGAACTTAAAAGGCCCTGCTATAAACTACATATTCCAGAATGCATCAGTATCAGAAAGCACCAATCAGGGTAGCAGTGAAAGAGATTTGTCCCTTCGTAACAGCAGCCAACAAGAGTTCTAATGAATGGTTGAATCTGTAAAGAGGAGGACTGACAGATACTTCTAGTAAGTAAATCTCTAGGCTGGGTTCGTAAGAAATCCCTAAATAGATGGCCCGCATACTATGGGTAAACATATTAATTAGTTTAGAGGTTGGATGGCCATCTGTCAGTAGAGTTTTGATGATGCCCTTCTGCCTGGAAGAAGGGGGTTGGACTAGATCAGTGGTTCTCAACCTGTGGGCCCCCAGAAGTTTTTGGCCTACAATTCCCAGAAATCCCCGCGAGTTTGCCAGCTGTTAGGATTTCTGGGAGTTGAAGGCCAAAACATCTAGGGACCCACAGGATGAGAACCACTGGTCTAGATGGTGTTTAGGGGTCCCCTCCAACTCGAGGATTCTATAAAAATGTATAATTTGTTAATATTGGTTTATATTGGTTAATATGAGAGACATTCAATGAGATAACTGTTGTGACTTTAAAAAAAAAAACATTTTTGTCAAAACGTTTTTTAAAATCCCTAAAATCAGTAGATGTAAAAATATTTCTGAAAGTTGGGGGGAATGATCCCCTGTTATCTCGGAGATAGCTTTTGTAGTTCTATTTTTTAAAATGTTGTTTATAAAAACTTTGAAAATTCTCCAAAAATCTGTGGATATGTTCTGAAATTTGGTGGGCTACCAGTGATAAATGTGTTCTACCATTGTTGCAAGTATCACCCGAATAGCTTTAAAAATGAGGGAGAAAGGAGCCCCTGAAGTTTCCTCAATTATACTAATTTATTTACTATTTATTTATTTATTTACTTCATTTCTACCCCACCTTTCTCCACCCCAAAGGGGACTCAAAGCAGCTTACAAACATTAAAATATATCTCAACAAAATATCAACAATCTAAAACATGAGCAATTAAAACACATATCAATCAATTAAACAGATTAAAACCAAACAAAATAATGTATGCGCAATTACTGTAATGATATAGTAATTCAATTTCCTTACTCTTGTTATAGAAATGAATTTTTCACAAACTATACTTTAGAAACATTTTAGAAATGAAATGCCAGCACCCCCAGTTTCGTAATGACTTTTGAACCATTTTTAATGGATCACACATATCTACTAACTAGACACGCCAACAATATATATCAGATTGTGTTCTTACACAGTTACAGTAATGACACAGATAATATATGTAATTTAGATAACTGTTCTAGAAATGTATGATTGCAATGTAAGCATGGGCTTAAACAAGTAAAAGTGACAAAGTGGTAGGAAACTAATTTCAAGAAAATGTGGATGAGTTGTGGATAACAGTTGCTCTATTTTTTTAAAAAACCCATTTTTGAAAAATGTGATAGCTTTTTACTTTTAAATACAAGTTGCACCACAAAAAGTACAGGTATTGCAGCTGATACAGAGGATTGGATTTATACACATACAAACAATTATGTGTCTACTTTTTAGCAGAAATCACCTAGACTCCATTTTACGGTCAGTGCAGCCCAAATTTAAAGAGAATACATCTGTAGAGAATACCTTGTTTTTTTCTTTTCTGATGTCTCATTCTAATTTTGTCCCCATTAGGAATTGATAAGAAACTTCTGGGCATTTGGTATCCCGTTCTCCTTCACCCGGTCAGGATTCCAGAGTTGCATGTTGTCACCATGGGAGAAAACGGTATGCCACCAATGTACCCTTGGAAGCTACTTGGAAGCTATATTTTAATTCTTCAACCGTTAATCAATTATGATGAAGAATGAACTAAAATGATAAAACCACTGTACAGGTGCACCAAGTAAACACCCCTGTAAAAGGAAGAACTCACAAATGAAAAACCCTGATATTAACCACATTAAGAGTGCTTTCTAGACATAGGGCTTTTAGTGTTTAAAGATAAAGGCATTGGGCATATATTCCATCTTTTTTCCCTTTCATTGCTTTTTTTTGGTGAGAAATTAATTGGATGAAACAGTGGACTGCAATTAAGGGAGTCATCTGTTGTAAGGTTCCATGAATAAGAGTGTGATTCCATAGTAAAAGCCTTATCTGGATGCATCCATTATTCATTCAAATCACACACTATATCAGTTGTTGTGTTAAACAGGGCTTAGCTTTAACCCCTTCTGGCTAGATTGTACATAAACACATCACATGCCTATATGCACTAGGTATCTTTTTCATATTTGTTATTTAGCATACATAATTTTGCATATTTCTTTGCATATTATGTATATGCATGCTTTCTGACTTAAGTTGTAATCTTATACACATTTATTGGAGAATATGTTTCACTAAACTGAGTTGAACATATGTCTAAGCCAGTGGTTCTCAACCTATGGATCCCCAGATGTTTTGGCCTTCAACTCCCAGAAATCCTAACTGCTGGTAAACTGGCTGGGATTTCTGGGAGTTGTAAGCCAAAACACCTGGGGACCCATAGGTTGAGAACCACTGGTCTGAGCTGATCTATGTAAGATTGTGCTGTTAGTTCATTAACTCCTCTTTCTATTAACAAATAGTTTTTCCAACTCCATCTGTGTTTGCATGTTCAGACTGACCAAAAAATGCCAGATGTGCTGTTTGTCAACTAAAAGTCTTTGATTCCAGGCATCGTAATTGGTGCAGCCACCCACTTGGCTCAGCTGAGAGACATCCTATTGAGCCTTGTCCCCGAACTCCCAGCGGAGAAGACAAAGATATACCGGACACTCTTGAAGCAGCTGAGGACTCTGGCTGGAGAACAGATCAGGAGTTTGGCTGTAGGTGTTACACATTATTATTTTTCCCAGCTCTAGATTATTAAATATGGTTTCCTGTGGGTGAGCAGATGGCAACTACTGGATGGCATATGTTCTGTATCAGAAACTAGAGCTGATGTGGTCTATTCAATTCCATTTTCTGAATCAGCACCCCAAATAACCAAACCAAATCTAAAGCTGGCCAAAAGTTATTCGTAACCCTTTTGGTACTCATGTTGGAGAGCGGTCCCTGGTCAAAAAAAGATTGGGAACCACTGCTATAGATTATAACATGCCAGAATGATAAAATGTGCAGGAATGCTTCATAAAACATTTAGGTATGTTGTACTGGGGAACATAATTTTTTCCCCCAAAAAACAGAAGAATCTGGATTGGAGAGATACTGCTGAGTCTGGTTTGACTAAATGTTTGTTGTAACTCTTGTCTAGGGTGTGATCAGGTCACTTGTGACACACCAGTTTCAATTCATATCCTTTTACACACCGTTTTTCCTATCCCTTGTACAAATGACTGTGCTCAAACTTATTGTTTTTTGGTCAAGTACGATTTATATTGTATAAGAAGAAGAAAATAACTCAAATAAACAATAAAAGGGGGAGGAGAGAAAGAAGGGGGAAGATGGGGAACAGTCTTATTGTTGAACAAATCGGTGTCATTTATTTGATGAGATATACACTAATTTGAAGATCTAGAAATCTTTAAACTTGTTTGGCTCTGTGATAAGATGGATATGCTGTAAATAAGTATCTTTCTTGTGTTGTCGAAGGCTTTCATGGCCGGGATCACAGGGTTGTTGTATGTCTTTCGGGCTGTGTGGCCATGTTCCAGAAGCATTCTCTCCTGACGTTTCGCCCACATCTATGGCAGGCATCCTCAGAGGTTGTGAGGTATGGAGAAAACTAAGTATAATAAATATAATAAATATATTAACCTCTTTGCTTAGTTTTCTCCATACCTCACAACCTCTGAGGATGCCTGCCATAGATGTGGGCGAAATGTCAGGAGAGAATGCTTCTGGAACATGGCCACACAGCCCGAAAGACATACAACAACCCAGTATCTTTCTTTGTCAGTCTTTAGGAGGACACATTGTAAGCAGGGGATCGGTCTGGGATCTGAACCCTGTTCTGGCAGCTGGGAATGCTGTTCTCAATCTAGCATCAATAGGTAAATGGCATTGCTCCTCAACCTTGTATATATTCCTGTATTAGATGGACTGATAATGTTTGCAAAATAAAATTATTAGATTTGTGATAGTATTGTCCAAATAATGAGTTAACATTGACAGAGATTTATTGAGTTGTCTTCTGCTACATTTTTTTTCTTTGATGGTGGAGATTAAAAAGCTGGATCAGTAAAAACACATGCCCTAAGCACATAATTTTTCCTTTCAGATGGAACACGACAGATTCCACTGAATGATGAATTCCTCACAAAAGTGCCAGAGGCAGATCTCTCCCCAATGGAGGTCATTGTTTCTGTTTTTATTCCATTCTCAAAGGAAGTAAGTGTGTGTGTGTGTGTGTTTCTCTTCTCTTCTTCTCTCTAAGCAAACCACAATATGCTTTCTTTGTTATGATATGATTTGATGTCCAAAAGTCTTGTATCAAAATTGTTAACATGAAAACCAACCATGCAAGCCTTGGAAATAGGCAATAATATCTCCAAGCAGAAGTGTTATCCACGGGAGATTGGGTCACATATACATTGTTTAGAGATACATAATTTTAAGGGAGTTGCAGATACGAGTGATGGCGGCGTTGTAGCTCATTGTGTTTATTTATCTCCATCTTCGCTTGTTTATTACATTTATACCTTGATGCTAAGCTTAGATAGCCGCCTCCCTGCATGACTTGCAACTGTTAACATTCAAAAGAGAGAACTGATAAGTACATAGAAGAATCAAATGTTTTTTAAAAGGAGACAAAACTCTGTGTGATGATTAATGTTTATTTCTTCCTCTTGGGATGACATGGAAGAGTGATTCACTACAATTGGGATTAAGCCACCAACTATAGAAAATCTTGCTGATCGAGGGGTTGGCAATTCAAGCTCGGGTTGGGGTGGTGGCAAAACCATGAACAATTAAATTAATGGATGCCAAACCATAAATGTGGCTTCTGCCTTTATTTGTATTTAGTGTGGCCCTTCAGGAAGGTCATTTTTGAGAGAGGCTGAAACATGTTAGGCTTTTTAAATAAATTAAAAACAACAAATGATTGTATATCAGTACATAGAGCTCAATTTCCCTTTTTACTTTAAAAAATAAAATCCATAAAAAATACAGATAGTTCAAATAGCAGTAATAGTTTGTAGTTAACAACAATATTATATCATATCTTCTTATAAAATCGCAAAAAGAATAGTCAGCAATGTTCCAAGACAGTAGTGATAGCTGACAAAGTAACTATCATATTCAGTACTGCTTTTTAACTTTGCTTTTGACAGTGTTTCGTAATACCTAAATGTATATGTTCCTATTCTGACGTTTGTTCCTTTTTTAGTGCTGGTCATTGACCGTAATAAATGAATATATATAACAATATTATGTTACCAATATGTCACAACACTGAATAGGGAGAAAATAAAGAGAACCAATAGTAAAAGACAATCTCAATATTCTTCTCACAGAAACCCAGAGGAAATCAAAGACAGAAACAGAAGAAGCTGGAGCGTCTGAAGATGCTCAAAAGATGGTTTTTTAAATTAGTTTTTTTAAAAATGTGTTGTTGTTTTTTAAAAAAAAAACCTTTTATGCTACCAAGGCTTTCCTGATGGGCTATAGAAAATTATAAAATCTACAGTTTCAAAAGAGGTCTTGGGAAAATACACAAGTCAAAAAGCATTGGGCTTCTTTACTGATAGCCTTTGTTTAGCATTGTCAGACATACCTCCAATTTTTCTTTGGATTTCATTGGATGTTCTTCTGTTTCTTCTTCTTTTGCCATCAAATAGAACAACAATATGCTTCTGACTACTTTTGGCTCTCAGCTATTTTCAAATCTCATATAGGCATGTATTTGTCATCTCTCACCAATGGGTAATGATGCAAAACAAGAATGAATATCCTATTCTTTGGATGGTTGTATAGCAGAAAATTTTGCAACTGGTACCTTGTTGTGCTAGCTGCAAATGATGAAATACAGCATTTATTACATCTGTCATTCCTCCTGCATCTTCTGCAAGACTATTATTCAAAACTTAGGAGTTCTCTCCTCTTTCAAATCCTTTGTCTAACAAGGAACTATTTTTGATATTAACCATTAGAAAGTATACATAACTAGCTCCTTTGCCTTCATGCTATATCCAGGGTCATGCTTCCAAAAAGCAAGTGTGAACTAGCAATGGACTTCAGTGTCTCCAACTAGAAACACCTTCTAGACTGGAAAAGGGTAGACTAGCACTAGGCTGTGCTGCTTTTTTGGCAGAAAAGGAAACCAGCAACACAGTTCTCCTATGAAATAAAAACATTTTCTTTTTTCCTCTGCCAGGATGAATTTATCTCAGCCTTCCGACAGGCTGAGCGTCGGAAAAATGCCTTGTCAGTGACAAATTCTTCCATGAAGGTCCTCTTCCAGCCAGGCACTGATGTCATTGAAGACCTGGCTATTTTTTATGGAGGCATTAGTGATACAACTGTGAGTGCAAGAAATTCCTGCCTGAAACTCAAAGGAAGGTATGGAAACATTAATTTTCATTAAGACAAAGCTGGTTCCATTAGGGCAAGGCGTTGTCAAGCAAAGTCCCAGTTCTGGTCAGGCCAAGATAAGGGTTAATGTTAATGGACAACTTCACTGGGAGATGTTCAGGTTTGCCACAGAGAAGAACAACATCCATAGAATCATAGAGTTAGAAGAGACCTCACAAGCCATCCAGTCCAGCCCCTTTCTGCCAAGAAGTAGGAAATTCACATTCAAAGCACCCCTGACAGATGGGCATCCAGCCTCTGTTTAAAAGCCTCCAAAGAAGGAGCCTCCACCACAATCTGGGGCAGAGAGTTCTACTGCCGAACAGCTCTCATAGTGAGGAAGTTCTTCCTGATGTTCAGGCGGAATCTCCTTTCCTGTAGTTTAAAGCCATTATTCCGCGTCTAGTCTGCAGGGCAGCAGAAAACAAGCTTGCTCCCTCCTGCCTATGACTTCCCCTCACATATTTATACATGGCTATCATGTCTCCTCTCAGCCTTCTCTTCTGCAGGCTAAACATGCACAGCTCTTTAAGCTGCTCCTCATGGGGCTTGTTCTCCAGACCCTTGGTCATTTTAGTCGCCCTCCTCTGGACACATCCCAGCTTGTCAACATCTCCCTTCAATTGCTCTGAAGTTTTCTGGGTGAAGTCCATAGAGTGTGTCTGTAGCAACAAGGCATCCTTAGGCCAGATGGCATGATTCCAGCACATCCATTTGGAAAAGCTTATTCCTATCTCATCCACCTTACCTTTATCTACAATGCTAAATTATGTGTCTTTTGAAATATCCAAAATCTCCCCAGAAATTGGAATGACCAGTTCCTTGATGAAGCTTGCAGGCTAATTCTTGAAGAAGTTGTTGTGTCTCCTTCGGCACCAGGCGGGAAAGTGGAATATCGGCGCTCCCTGCTTGTCAGCTTCTTCTTCAGGTTTTACTTGGAAGTGCTGCACAGTTTAAAGATGATGGTAAGGAGAATGGTACCCTTCTTGATACATGTTCACTTCATGACCTTCCTTTGTCAATTTATGGAACTGGAAACTGTCCATCCTAAATCCTCCGGGGATCTGTGTTCTATAGCTATAGAGACCTGGAGAACTTGATAAATTGTGAATATTCACTTGCTTCTGGTGAGAAGGCTGAGAGATGCTGCTGAATGAGAAGTTATTTTGTGTTCAAGATAATAATAACATTCCGACTATTGGGAAAAAAATAAAAAAATATCCTCCAGAGCTCCCATCAGCCCAAACCAGCTTGTCCATTTGCCAGGATTTATGGGAGTTAACTGTAGCCCAAATCATCTAGAGGGCACCAAATTGGGGAAGGCCATGCTAAACCATATTTCAGTATCTCAAGAATTAAATGGCTTTTCCCTGGGCTTATAGGGTTCCAACTCCCCTCTTCCTGTAGTGTGGCAGGAAGGAGGATATTGATGTTCCCACTTCTGTTTTAGATAACTTGCTGTGCCGCCCTCTTCCAAAGAAACCTTGGTTTATCTTACCTATAACTAATGGAAGCAAACCAACCTCAGACACAATTTATGGAGCTGCCTTCCATTCGCTTACTCTAGCTTAAATAATCTATAATGAAAAGTTCAAACAACATCCAAACTATAGCTCATCTAAATCAGAAGTTAAAGTTTCTGAGCACCTCAGAAGTTGAGGAACGGGAGAAGCTGCAAGTCAATGTAGAAAGCTTAGACTTGTTCTCATAATGCTAAACTATAATGTAGTGTGCACATATGAAGGAGGCCATTCTGGCTTGAGACATGTGACTGTTCCTCACAAAAGTCAGTGCTAAAAATGTTATATGAAATGTTGATGTAATATAAATGTTGGTAAAATAAGAATGAGTTCTTAAATTATCTTCTTTCAGTATCCCTTCCAATATCCTGACTTGCCAAAGGAATACATGAGTGCTTTAAGCGAGTTCCAAGAGAAGCCACCGCAAGGAATGCAAATATACCAGGTCAGTGGAGTTTGTTTCCTAGCATTTGGCCCACAAGTAAGAATAATGTTGGCTATCTTTATTGGCATTTACATTAGTACCTTTTGAATTATGTTACATTTATGAGTCCTAATTTTAAAATGTGAATCCAATATTTTAGGATGGTAGCCTTTGGAAATTAAAAACCAGTTCTTTTCTAAATGTCCAACAGGACTTATATTTACCTATTCTGAGTCATGTAATATAGAATTGCATACAAACTATGAGCACATGAGAGTCAGAGTAAGTGCAAAAGTATGTACATTTCTGATTGTATCAGTGTAATGGAAGGAAATAGAAATGGATGCTTAAATAATGAGGTAGGAATGGAAGATTAAACTGATATGAAATTTGGTAAGTTTCTTTTCATCATGTGATGGTTTGAAATCAATGTCTTGATCCATAGCAGCTATTGTCATTCTAATTCCAACTCCCAGTGATGTAGAATGGTTTTTAAGGTGCATCAAAGTATTTACAAAACAATGGTCAATACTAGAGGACTATTACTGAAAATGTCTTGCCTTGTGTCCTTATCAATTGTGCCTATGAAAATGGAAATGCCTGGACTGATTGACTTCCTACTGTGTCACAGGATGTAAACCCTCATCAGCTTCCTCAGGACCCAGTTGGGCGTCCCATCATGCACGAGTCTGGTATTAAACATACCACCGGTGAAGCGGTCTATGTTGATGATATTGCTCCAGCAGATGGACAGCTCTATATGGCTGTGGTCACCAGCACACGAGCTCATGCAAAGATACTGTGAGTATTTAAAAGGGACTTTTGCAAGAAAAGTGCAGCTGTGGAGGGACAATTTTGAAGAATTTCAGAACATATTTTTCTTGTTCTTTGGTGTTTTTGATTCAATGGTGAGAAGGCTCCAAATGTGATGTAGATTTTTTTAAAAGCAGCAACTCCATTTGTTTTAAATGAGATTACAATGCAATTTGGGAGTGCCAGGTGAGTTTATTTAGTGCATCTGGTCCATAAGACTTCTGTATGGAAGTGTGGACTGGGAACAGGGTGACAGAGATGTTTAAAAGGTGAAAGTGAACGCCAATGAGTCAGCTGAGAAATATGTATCAGTTAGACTTAGTCACAGAATCATAGAATCGTAGATTTGGAAGAGACCTCACAGGCCATCCAGTCCAACCCCCCTGTAAGAAGCAGGAAAATCTCATTCAAAGCTGTTTGAAATTGCATTCTATGGCAGTGTGGATGGAGCCTTACAGTTTATAGAAAGGTGATAGTGCAAGGGGTGAAGAAAGTCAATTAAGGATAAAAATCAATTAGATTCAAAACACTTAGGTTCAGTTAGGATTGTGAGAAAAACATGAAAGAATCAGTGCGGTGTTAGAATCAGTTTGGATTATGATGTGTTAAACAAGGGCCCTTCCACACAGCCATGTAACCCAGAATATCAAGGCAGAAAATTTCACAATATCTGCTTTGAACTGGGTTATCTGAGTCCACAATGCCATATATCACAGCTCAAATCAGAAAATGTGGGATTTAATTCAGCTGTGTGTAGGGGGCCTAAGTTAACATTAATAACTAAATCTTGAAATTCTGTAAACAAGTAATCTTTAGCTGTATATTGAACTTGTGTTTGATACATTATATACATGTCCTTCTGGGACCACTACAATAGTGCTATCAGCATGCCTGTGATGGCAGTATTGATTCAAAGACAGTGGTGCCCAGAAATGATACTATTAAAATAAAGTGTCACACCAGAACCACAAGGATATCTAGAAGGCCCTCACACATGGATCCATAGCAAGAGGGATGACTGTAAGTCCTCACATTTGGTGGCAGTGATAAGATAGTTGGAGCTACGGCAGTCAAAATGTCATCAAAGTGACAGTTTTGTAGTGTGAACACCCTTATTGTAAATTTTGAAACCTGACAACTTGTTTAATTTCATGCTGTCTACATGTTTAATGTTGTCCTATTAGTTTGCCATTTTAACCTCATATTAGTTTAACAGAAAACAATAAAAATATATAGATAATAATAATAATAATAATAATTATTATTATTATTATTATTATTATTATTTTATTTCTCACCCTACCTATCTCCCCAAAGGGACTCAGGGTGATTTACACATACAAAAGGCAAACATTCGATGTTGTAAACAATAATAAAAACAGAAGCAAATATACATACATAAAAACATAACATGATAAAATAATAAAATACAGATCATAATTAAAAGCGCTTATAAAATAAGCTCTATGGGAGAGATAATGTTTGGGCCTCCTAAAGTGTAATAACCAAGTACTGTTCAGATGGAATCTAGAGATATAGCATGTAGGTATGAAGTGGCCCTACAGTATGTTATTCCTTAGTAAGAAAACAGTCAAGAGGGTGTGTGTGTGTGTGTGTGTTTGTTTGTTTTTTGAATATTCATCTGCTCCTCCATCAGTTATGGAGCATAGATGAATTTTAAGATATTTTTTTAAGGAGGGGAGGGAAGGGGCTGTTCTCACTTCAATAAGGAGGGTGTTTCAGAGAGCCAGAGTGACCACAAAGAAGGTCCTCTCTCTCATGCACACTTGGGACGGAGGTGGGATCAAGCGAAGGGCCCCCTCACATGATCGCAATGGCCGAATGGGATTGTAAACCAGGATGAAAGTCAGCTTTTTAAAAATGAATTGGAGATAAACCAATTTGGGTGGGTTAAATTTCTGAATTGGCTGTTTGCTCATTTGGATGAAGATTTAAAAAGGAAATAATCTAATGGCAAAAGAATGATGTTATATCATAGCACCAGGGAGGTACCCTTTTCATGATTTGAAATTTCACCCTTGGTTAAGTTTCCTTCATTTTTAATCTGGGCAAAATACAAAAAAAATAGGCTTAAATATTTTGGGGGTTTAAAAAAATACTTATTTCTAATTGCAGGACTATGCATTTCATCTAATCATTCCCATCCATTACCTAGGGAGGAGAGTTTACTTTTATTTTTATCATTTTCATTTTAAATCATAGGTAGACACATCTATTCACAAATTCATCTTACCCTTAGAATACACCCTTTTTAATGCCCTTAACTTTTTCAGATCCATTGATACATCAAATGCTTTGGAAGAGCCAGGGGTAGTTGCTGTGGTAATGGCTTGTGATATTCCAGGAGAAAATGGTGATGCAGATGAGAAAGTGTTTGCTGAAGATGAGGTACATCTTCATTTAGGTTTTCTGTTCAACTCGCAAAAAAATCCCCCACTGAATTCAGATAGAAGAGTATGGAATTGTATCCTAAATCCACTTTTTTTCTCTGTCAAAGGTTTATGTTCATGATTATTCTGTTTTAAAAAATTCAGTTAAACCAGCAGAACTCAATGTTTGGGAGGAACAAGGTAACCCGTTCCATAGAAGGAATTACCAGTCGTAGCTGCTACCATCACTGAAGGTGTTTGCTGAGAAATGTTGAAGGAATGTTTAACACTGTATGAGTCAGTTTCCACCATGTCCACTGCTTCACAGAGGAGAGTTCTTCTAAGTCAGTGGTTCTCAAACTGTGGGTCTCCAAATGTTTTGGCCTTCAACTCCCAGAAATCCTAACAGCTGGTAAACTGGTTGGGATTTCTGGGAGTTGTAGGCCAAAACACCTGGGGACCCACAGGTTCAGAACCACTCTAAGCCCAGTCCAAATCGGGTTTAAAGAGCAAGAACTGTGAACAAGGGAAGGCAGAAGAGGTCTCAAAATTGCCCCTAACTTGGGCAACAGACAGATCAACTGATCAAAATTCTTTCTGTGGCATTCTCTAAATTATAGCAAACACCTAGAAATTAGTATCCTTATATATCATTAATCTATACTACTTAAATGAGTACCCTGAATGATGTGTATAATATCTCTTCACTTTGTGTATGGTACAATTCTTCTCTCCTGGCATGTTTATCATAGCCCTCATGCATTGTAAGCTATCATTACCCAACCTCTGCTGATCTTTTCATTGTAGAATGCACCAGAGACATTCCAAGAAGAGTTCCAAGAAAATTTCAAAACACAATTTTAAAATAATCATAGGATAATGTTGACTGGGCTGCCTCAAAACCATGCTGTTATGTATTTATCGTGTCAGAAGCGAACCGAGGGTACAAGTTGTACTGTATTTGAAAACACAAAGTTAAAAAAATCTTGGCATTATACTGAATGTCCTTTGACCAGTAGCTGGCCACTTGGAGTTCCCCTGGTGCTGCTATAAGAAGGTCTTCCATTGTGCATGTGGCAGGACTCAGACTGCATTGTAATAAGTGGTCTCAAATGCCATGGACTCCACTTTGTAGCCCCATTTCTTAAGGTTGGCTCTGCATCTTGTGGTGCCCGAGCGCAGTCTGTTCAGTGCCTTCCAAGTCGACCAGTCTTCTGTGTGCCCAGGAGGGACTCTCTTCTGGCATCAGCTGTTACCATGACGTCTAATAATAAAGCCGCTCAGATTCATGTTGGTTGGTTCTCATGTAGGTAATCTACATCGGAGACATTATCTGTGGTATAGTTGCAGAAACCTATGAATGTGCAAAGAATGCCAGAAGCAAAGTGAAGATAGAGTATCAAGATCTAGAACTGATTCTGACCATTGAGGTAAAAACCAGTGTGTGTTTGTGAAGATTTGTGGTGTTTCTTTTGTAACCAGTGGTGGAAATAAGATGAACTTTTCAAGTTCAGAACCAGGGCATATCTAGCCTGGCATGCTTTTCCTGATAGTGACCAGCCAGATTCTGTTCATTTAACTGAAAAGCCCTCCAATAAGACGTGAAAGCAACAGGCCTCCACTGTGGTTGGCCTTCCCAGCAACTGATTCCACGTACCCGCTATACTTAGTAATCATGAACTCAATAAATGTGCCCAATTCATTTTTGTAGACATCCCAGCCTGTAGCCACCACTATATCTTGTGGCTGTGGTTCCAAAATTAACTAAGGTTTTTTATTGCTGGTGCTATATTGCTGATTACTTTTTGCAGATGAGTTTGAATTCACCTATTAAAAGGAGAACCAAAACATGTCCCTATCAAGCCTCCATAAATTATGCATAGCGTTTTAGAAATCTGCTGTCTTTCAGTCCTAACTGCCCTCCTTCTAGAAAAGTGCTAACACTTCCATACAAGGAAACTGTTGTGATCTCTTGTTTGTTTCCATTGCCCCTTTTCCTCCCCTCCAATAGAGGGAAAATTTCTCTACAGCTATGTGCAAAATCACATCTCAAGCACAAGAAAATGGAATATTTAGCACCAGAGCAGAAAACTTGATGAGAAAAGCTAAAGGAGACGTCTGCTCTTTAATACACTTATTGGTAGAACTCCCAATACAAAACGATGTGGTCTGAAAGTGTTTCATGTCTACTGCCCACAATACATACTCATGTATACATTGATCTAATCTATAAATTGAAGTCAGGTTTGGTGGGCGGCGAAAATATAGATTTTGCTGCAGATAACTCAACAATAAAACTTGCAGGCATGTAGCAAATAAATCTCTTCTCTTAAAAATGTATAGAGATAACATTCTTAGGAAGACCTAAAGAAAAGGAGTGGTTATGTTTATTTTAAGGGTTACAATTTGGGGGGTGCAACTTAGATTGTAGATCTTAAAATGTATTAATGAAGGAAAAGAATGAAAATGAGGGAAGAGAAGCAAGACAAACTACCAGCTTCTAATAGCAACTCCCTATACGAAGAGAACCTGTGGGTGCCGTGAGGCAGATGCAGAAGTGGAGGACTCAGAACACTTTTTCTTAAAATGCCCCTATTACAACAGGATTCGATCTTTCTATTTAGAGCCTCTGCTGGAGAACCATACTCATTTAGAGAATAAGGAGAAATTGCACATCCTTCTACAGGGTTCAGATGAAAGCTCTATTTTAAAACTGACCCTTTTTACGCAAAAAGCGCTGGTCATCCGCGAGAAGATGGAAGCTGAGAGCTGTGACGTTAATGCCATTAACAAAATCCAAATTTAAAATTTACTATGGACAAGCCACTAGTTTCACTTACCCTTGTCCCCGCTTAAACCTTACTTTAAGAGCATGAAAAAGTTACATCCTTGAACAAGTAAGCCAACTGTCACATTAACTCATAGCCAGTAGGAATTTCATTTCAACAAAGTAACTTTTAAAAATTCTGCTCATGCTTTATACACTTTACGGAATTTGGCATTCAATGGACAAGAAAAGAGCATATTGTCCAGCTCATGTTAGGCAATCAGCTCATTGACGATATAGTGGGAAAGAATGTCAACATATTTCAAAGATCGAAAGTGGTCATGGCAGCTGTCTAGGTACTGTTCCATTATCCCAGTGGAAGCCACAAAGGGACGCCAGAGAGAGAGAGAAAGATAGCCTATTTTACAGGAGGGCAGTTGAAGGAGGAAAACCATTTCCCCCATTTTTGCTGATTATTCCTCCTCCCAACTTCCAATGTCATAAATGAGGGTTGTTTCCATGGAGGGGATATGGGTGAGGTGAATAACAGGAAAACAGGAGGAAATGGTTTTCCTGCATCAACCCATTCCCCACCCCCGTAAAATGGACTATTCTTCTCTCTCTAGATTCCCCTTGTGGCCTTCGCTTGCATAATGGAACAGTACCATCTTTTATATATGTTCTTCTTTTCCCCTCTTTTATAGGAGGCAATAGAGCATAATTCATTCCTGTCAAAAGAAAAGAAAATAGAAAAGGGAAATGTTGAAGACGCCTTTGAGACAGTTGACAAAATCCTGGAAGGTAAGCCACTGCCAACCCTGGATGCAATCCTACTTCAAGGTGGATTCATGAAATGATTCACATGTCACTCAGATGTAGCACTGAAGAGTTTCTTTAATACACACCAGAAAAATTCCTTTGGATGAAAAGCATAGCATTGGATATTATTGTACCTCAGACAAAAAAAAAACCCTTGCTATATAAATCTTTCCTTTCTCAAAGAAGTGTCTATTGCTGAATTTGGATTGTTCTTGTATGTCCTAAATGTAGTTTCCTATATATAGTTTATGTTCATTAAACTATCAAGACATTGATAAAATAAATGCAGTATTATCATCTGTAATTTTTGGACAGGTGAAATTCATGTTGGAGGCCAAGAACATTTTTACTTAGAAACAAATAGTATATTTGTCATTCCAAGAAAAGAGGATAAGGAGATGGATCTGTATGTTTCTACACAGGATGCTTCAAATGCACAGGTGAGGTGACCCAAAACTTTGACTCTCAGTATGGAAAAGATGTGCCATGGTTTCAGCAGGAATCATTGAATAATTTTTTTGGAAGTGTTAAAGTTGGATGTTGTGAAAATAATTCAAACAATGACAAGATTAATC
This sequence comes from Anolis carolinensis, assembly GCF_035594765.1. Taxonomy (NCBI): domain Eukaryota; kingdom Metazoa; phylum Chordata; class Lepidosauria; order Squamata; family Anolidae; genus Anolis; species Anolis carolinensis. The sequence goes on along the minus strand of NC_085841.1, from coordinate 178,094,211 downwards.
ATGACCAATTGCTGTTAAAACAGTTACAAAACATTAAGGTTAAAAAAAATCAAAATATAATATCAGATGTTCGATTTACATAGTAGTATTAGAATTACTAGAGTCCAAAAATCGTAGACTGTTAAAGATGAAGTAGCCAAAGACATAGTCTCTATCATTTATCTGATGAAAGGGACTAGTGTCCGCATTTCTGGTACTATGATTCCACTTTATACAGTTCTAGGACCTCCTCACACTTGCCACCAGAATTGCTGCGGATTGCCGTGGATCACTGCAATTGTGGCGGCACCTGCCCAAGGGACCTGTTGCCCCATGCCCCACACCGTCCCGGCTTTCCCCCTACCACATCACATGGGGGAAAGTGTCAGGCAGGCAGCTCGACCCGTGGATCTCTATGGAAAGACGGGATGCCTCTTGTCTTTCACCACCCGCTATTTTTTGGTGGCAGCAATAGGTGTTTAGCAATTTTGCCATAGAGCCGCCCAGGAAGAACTTCCCTGGACTGTGATGGGAGTCAGCAGGCTCCATGGCAAAACTGCTAAACACCTGTTGTGGTCGCCAAAAATAAGCATGTGTGAAAAGGCCTAGTGATATAATCCTACTCTGCCATGGCTGCATCCAGAAACCAAAGGAGCTAACTATCAGAAAATTGAAAAGACCTTCCCTAATTGCCTATCACAAGTTGGCATCTAAAGTGAAATGATGATGATGATGATGATGATGATGATGATGATGACGACGACAACAACACTTTATTTATATACCACCCTTTCTCCTCAAGGGACTTAGGGCAGTTTCCAACACAAATGAAAGCATACAACAAGTTAAAACCGTATAACAACAACAACAACAACATGATACAAAATGAAAATAAGCACACAAGACATACAATCAGTTAACAAAGACTTAAAACTAATGACAAAAAACTCCATCTACAAACCAAGATACTGTGACCATGATAATACTAAAATTGTGGAGTATGAAAGACTCCAGAAAAATTATAGCCGTCGACTATTCAGCTTCTGATCAGCCTATGTTTGACATGTTTTGCTTCATTTTTTGTAGGGTAAATTTCACTAGAGTGTGAGACTGAAATTGAGAGAATAATTCCCTCCTCTTTGGAATGTTCAAATAAATCTCTATGTGTCACTTGTAACTATGTAAACATCAGTTAATTAAATATCACACTCCAGAAAAGATTCTAATATATAGTAATAATAAACACTTAACATTAGTATCCATGATCCCCAGGTTGAGAATCATTGCTGTTAAACATATTTTTAGTTTAACTTTCCAATCTTCAAATATTATATAGTAAAATAATATGAGGTTGCAGTTTCTATTCTGCTGCTGTCACAGCAGAACTTCCTGTGAAGTTTTAAGACATAAACTTCAGAGGTGTTATGTTTGAAGTTGCTGTTATCTTGTGTTGACTTGTACCACAATATATCTCACAGCTATTATCTGGCATTCCTCTGTTGGCCTGCTAAAGCCACCATGTTATCTTTTCCTGAGAGTTTAACACTTACCACTTCATCACATTTACAAAATTCCACTGAGTGCTACACTTAGAATCCCAGAAACCTCTGTTCCCATCACATTAGTTTGGCTTCAAGTATAGGATAGAGCATTCTTTGCATGTTTTCAGTGTGGGGGCCAGCATTCTTTCAAAACATTTCAGGAGGTGGTGTGGATTTTGGAGGAATGGTCTGGATGAATGGCCAATTCCCTAATGTGATGGCATTTGTTGCTCCCAGGTTTAAAATGAAACGTTTCCCCAATTTGTAGGAGGGGAGATAGTGGGAGGAGCCAAAAGTACCCTTGTTAGGGAAAGCATTATCTTTTGCTCACCGGGTTTTTACTTTGCCAGAACAATTTCTTTTTTAAAAATAGCCTTTCCAGATCCTTTCCTTCCCTTCTCTTCCTTCCGTGATGTGTCCATGCCTTGTGTTGAATGGGAAAGACGGGAGAGAAGGATGATGATGATGATGATGATGACAGTAGAGTCTCACTTATCCAAGCTAAACGGGCTGGCAGAAGCTTGGATAAGCGAATATCTTGGATAATTAAGAAAAAGCCTATTAAACATCAAATTAGGTTATGATTTTACAAATTAAGCGTCAAAACATCATGTTATATAACAAATTTGACAGAAAAAGTAGTTCAATACACAGTAATTTTATGTTGTAATTACTGTATTTATGAATTTAGCACCAAAATATCATGATATATTGAAAACATTGACTACAATAATGGCTTGGATAATCCATAAGCTTGGATAAGCAAGGCTTGGATAAGTGAGACTCTACTGTATTATTATTATGCCATGTCTCCATGCTGTGCAGTCCTGGGAGTTATAGTTTCCCAAGATTCATACCCTTCTCTTGGTGCATTTACAGTATGGAATGAATGCTCCTGGACCCCACTTTAAATATCATATCTCCATACTATGTGGTCCTAGGAATTATAGTTTCTCAAGGTCCATACCCTTCTCTGGAAACATCTGCACTGGAGAATAAATGCAATCAGGATGCATTTTAAATGCCATCATCATCTTCATCATCATTATCATGCCATGTCTAAATGCTGTGCAGTCCTGGGAGTTATAGTTTCCCAAAATTCATACCCTTCTCTTGGTGCATTTACAGTATGGAATGAATGCTCCTGGACCCCACTTTAAATATCATATCTCTATACTATGTAGTCCCAGGAGGTATAGTTTCTCAAGGTCCATACCCTTCTCTGGACGCATCAGCACTGGAGAATAAATGCAATCAGGACGCATTTTAAATGCCATCATCATCATCATTATCATCATTATACCATGTCTCAATGCTGTGCAGTCCTGGGAGTCATAGTTTTCCAAGGTCCATACCCTTTTCTCGGTGCATTTACAATATGGAATGAATGCCCTTGCACCCCATTTTAAATGTCATGGCTCCATGTGATGGAGTCCTTCTGGGAGTTATAATTTCCCAAGGTCCATATCCTTCTCTTGGTGCATTTACACTATAGAATGAATGAAGCTGGACCTTACTTTTAATACCATAGCTCCATACTATGCAGTCATGGGAGTTATAGTTTTTCAAGGTCCACAGATTTCTCTGTGGGGCAGCCGAGAGAGAGAGAGAGAGAGAGAGAGAGAGAGAGAGAGAGAGAGAGAGAGCATCGCCGCTTTCCATCCTTCCCTCCCTCCTTCCTTGCTTCCAGAACTGAAGACACGTAACAGCTGACATTTTTAAAGAGTTTTTCCCCCACCAAGAACGGGGAAGGGGGAGCAGTGCCTAGTGATTAAAGTATGATGGCAAATATACTGAAAGCATACTGGGTGCTACTGATACATTTAGCAGTGTAATGAAGATACAGGAAATCATCCGTTTCACGCCAACACTGAGTCAGACTGAACTCTACACTTCCCAGCTTCAATGTGATGAAGTGGTTAGGTCGTTACAAATTTGGATTAATCTTTGATTTATATTAGCTATCTGGCTATCTCCTTTGGTGTATATCACTATTTTGAAAAAGAAGACCCACTTGTATTTGTAGCCAGAGTCACAAAGAGCTTTTGTCATTTGTTTCCAATCTCATTTCATTTAACAGACTCTACTGCCAAGTCTTGACTACCGTTTTTCTTTTCAAAGAAAATTTTGTGTTTGTATAATACAGTAGTATCTCACTTATCCAACACTCGCTTATCCAACATTCTGGATTATCCAACACATTTTTGTAGTCAGTGTTTTCAATATATTGTGATATTTTGGTGCTAAATTCATAAATACAGTAATTACTACATAGCATTACTGTGTATTGAACCACTTTTTCTGTCAAATTTGTTGTATAACATGATGTTTTGGTGCTTAATTTGTAAAATCATAAGCTAATTTGATGTTTAATAGGCTTTTCCTTAATGCCTCCTTATTATTCAACATATTCGCTTATCCAACATTCTGCCGGCCCGTTTATGTTGGATAAGTGAGACTCTACTGTATCTAAAAACCATGCCAAATCCCTTTTCTAGGAATTGGTGGCTTCAGTGTTAGATGTTCCAGCCAATAGGATCACGTGCCACACAAGACGAGTGGGAGGAGCTTTTGGAGGCAAAGGATTAAAAACATCATATTTTGTAGCAGCTGCAGCAGTAGCTGCCCATAAGTAAGTGCTGTCCTTCTTTATTGTCCCCCTCAACCAACCTGAAACAAAGGGTATCAAACTGGCCCGACATGCCAAGAAGGATTCTCATCCATCACCAAGATTGATAAAAGATTCAACTCCAGCATGTCTTTGTAGCTGGAATGGGAGGGAGAGCCATTGTGTTCTTCACCTGAGCAGTGCTTGGCAATGTCTCATGCACCCTAAGACAGAACATTCATATTTTGTAACTCAAGGATATCCAATTTGCAGTTACACTTTGTTTTCATAGCAGCTTATCTTGAAACCTTTGTTTTGCTTTAGAACTGGCTGTCCTGTCCGTTTTATCCTGGAGCGAGATGATGACATGCGAATAACTGGAGGTCGACATCCTCTTTGGGGAAAATACAAAGTAAGTAGTACTTATTCCAACAATTCCTGTTTTATTTACATGAAAATCTTCTCTATGTGGACCAATGGCAAGCTAGAATTTGCATGTGTCTACTGCATTTTTCTTTCTTTATATTATTTCCCCAAAAGGGTGAATTTGTTCCCCAAGTAATAATTATGCATGGACAAGAGTCATTATGCACTGTTTCTGTTAGTAAACTGTACAAGATCAAATGCAGTCTCCAGACATTTTTCCAGAATGGAAACAGCTACCCCCATCCCCCATGTTCTTGTTTTAATGTTTAATGCCCTTCTTAGTTTGGCAAGGAGATGTCTGTAAGACAGTCTTCTCCCACATATGGCAAGTGTCCATTGGGAAGGACCGGCTGTTGTAGTTCAGCCTGTGATACTTGTGATAGTGTCTGATGTCAATGGGTATGATGGGGTTTCTGGGTCTGTGTCTGATGGTAATGGGAATGATGGTTTTCCTGACATCCCATTCAAGAAGGTTCAAGGCCAAATTCCTGAGGCAAGCCCTCAGCAGGCTTTTCCTGAGAATCTTTTGAGGATGATTTGTCAGGTGCAGAACTTAATGAGCTTGAAGATAGAAGACAAGACTTCTATAAACAAAGGCAGAGTTCAGAGGTCTGTCGAAAGTCAGCTCATCTTGCGGGGGGGCGGGGGGGAGGGAAAATAAATCTTTATCTGGTGGGAAACTGAAACTGAATGTGTTCTTTTCTTTGCATGAAACAGGAAGGGCTTTATAAGAGACAAGGGAATGATTTTATGTCAGTTGGGTCAACATTGAATTCTCATGACAGTCTTGCTTTCAAGTGGATTTTTAGTTTCATGGTTCCTGTTTTGCCAAGTTCCTGTTCTGAGTATTGGGGTATAATGATGCCTTGTTCTTGTGGATTTTGCAACTTTGTTCTTTGTGTTTTATTCTTGTACCTGGAAATTCATGGACTAAGTGTTATCTATTGAAGTTACCATTTTGGATTATGCTGTTTGCTACATTTGTATTGCTTGGCATTCATATATTCTTCAATAAACTGCTTGCTGATTATACTCAACTAGTGTGGTGTCTAAGGTCAGAGGGGTTCCTGCTCTGGGGTACAACACCAGCACACACAGAAGCTTCCTATGAAATTGTCCTGCCAAGAGCTTAACAACCATATGCTTATCGTGATTTGATATAATAGCAAATTCCACATTCCTCCTCTTTCTTTTTATTCTTTTGAAAAAACACTATTTTTGTGATATGAGACACCAAAAGATTCAACTTTGACTATTGTTAAAAGTTTTGCGGCAAGCTGATATAATATGCCGTTGGACAAGGAATGCCACAGAAAAATATTTTTCATCCCATTGTTAATCTCTTGAATCCTGTAATAGAGGGAATAGAAGAGGATGAAATGACTGTGCCTCATGAGTACAATGTGCTAATGTATTTTTAGGTGGGATTCATGACTGATGGTAAAATTAAAGCTGTTGATCTGGAGTTCTATGTAAATGGTGGTTGTACACTGGATGAATCTGAATTGGTAAGTTTTTTGCTTGAAAGTGGCATGAAAGTGTGTTTCCTTTTTACTACATTATAGAAGAGTAATTTATTTGTTTTAATGGTTGATGCTATAATCATGTACGGATTGGATACTTTAAGAACCACTGTATAATTTTGACAGGTTTTGGCATTTCTTCATATGTAATGTTTGTGCAAGCCCTTAAATCAGGTGTACATAAAATGTGACCCCAGATGTTATTGGATTGCAACCTCAGACTAAAACCCTTAAAACCCCTTGTCTTTATCATTTTGGAAAAGACGGAGCAAACAGGTCACGCTCGGCAGGCCCTGTCCACATTCCTCCTGAAGTGGAGGGGAAGCGTCAGAAGGCGCTTCCTCCTCTACCATGGGGAGGAAAGTGTTTTCCAGGAAAAGGGTGGTGGGGCAATGTGCATTGACACCCTTTCTCCCATATGATGGGGGCAGGGACAGGGTGCCAACACGCCCTGTCCCATCCCCACCATATAATGTGAGAAGGAGGGAAGGCACACAGGACACCACGAGGCACCCCATGCACCTTCCCTTTCTCCGGTGACTGCCAGCGCAACGGCACAACCCCCCTGGGCCATGTGAAGAGGTTCTTGTGGTCTGACCACTGGTCTTCCTACCTCAGCAGTATCTGCATCAGCTGTTAATAGTCCCTGAAGATTTCCAAGGTATGTACAAGAGAATTCCTTTGTGGATTAGGATGGCTGCACTGAGCCTGCAGGGCTGAGGAAGTGTAGATAAATATATGATATTTTCTCATGCCTGGTTGAGTTAGGCTTGATAGGCCCCATAAATTGCGGAAACATAATCTCAGTATAGATATTTTGTTCTCTTATGGCCACATTGAAGTTCCTATATCCTCCTAGATGTTGCTGGATAGTATCTCTCATCATCCCCGTGGCTAATTTGTCCCCACAATATCTGTAGGTTCCCAATCCCTTCTCGGTAGTCAGTGGAATAAGTAAAAACAAGTGCCAATGCAGACATTAACCTCAAACGACATCTGATATGAAGCTGCTGTAGGGTGGGAGTTTGGGAGTGCTCCTGGCTGCCACCTTGTGAGAAAAGAAATAGGTCACCTGGAGGGGCTTATGTCTTATGTCCTGGAAGAATCTGAAAACGTGGATGTTCACAAGGGCCTTCTCGTAACTGATAATTAATTGTCCATGAGCTTAACCTAAGCCTTGGCCACTGCATGCACTCTATTACCTTTAGTTGCTCCCATCCCTAGTCACTGAAGAATATGCACTTTCAGGTTTCCATTTCCCCTTAAAATGGCCCATGGCCTATGGTGCTAGGCTATTTATTGGGATTACTGTCTATGTTTTAAGTTATTTTAACTTTTGTAAGATGTGATTTTATTGTGTTACTATTTTTATTGATGCAATACTGTTTTGGGCTTGTTCCAGTGTAAGCCGCCCTGAGTCCTTCGGGGGGTGGAACTGGGTATAAATAAAGTATTATTATTATTATTATTTTATTATGACACAGCAAACAAGATAGATATGCTGGATTTCATATCACAAAATCACAAGTCGAACACTTCCCAAGTGTCTAGGACTGCGTGATGTATTTTTGGATGATGCGCGCAGATCCCAGCAGGGTGGCCTTTTGCAGTTGGCAGATCGTGATTTTGTCAATGTCTATTGTTTCCAAATGCCAGCTGAGATCTTTTGGCACGGCACCCAATGTGCCCATCACCACCGGGACCACCTGCACTGGTTTCTATCAGAGTCTTTGAAGTTCAATCTTGAGGTCCTGATAGCGGCTGAGTTTTTCCTGTTGTTTTTCGTCAATGCGACTGTCACCTGGGATGGCGACATCAATGATCCAAACCTTTTAATAATAATAAGTATTATTATTATTATTATTATTATTATTATTATTATTATTATTATTATCTGGACACACCATTCACATACTTTCCTATTTTGTTTTGTTTTGTTTTGTTTTGCTGATTCAGTAAGGCACAGAATGATTGACAAATGACTGTATTTACTCAAATGTAATGCTCACCTTTTTTGGCTAAATGACTTCTCCAAACTTAGGGTTCACATTAGATTTGTGTCATACAGTAATCTTAGTGCTGAACCAATGCCAAAGGGTAAGCTGCTTCAAGAACTGCACCTGGAGCTCCTGCTTGAGGGATGGCATCTCTCATTTAATTGCCATGGCTCAATGCTAGCAATATTTGTAGTTTGGTGAGACATCAGCATTCTTTGGCAGAGAAGGCTCAAGGCCTTGTAAAACTATTGCCTCCACGATTCCATAGCATTGAACCAAGGCAGTTAAAGTGGATTCATTCTACAGCATTGATGCACCTCGAGGTTTTCTTTTCCATCACTAGAGGCTTTGGTGCTCTAACACTTCTTTGAAAGAAGGAATCTTAAGCAGGCAGCAACTGTAATGTCCACCTTTTTTTAGCCAAATTCACAAGCAAATACTTTTTTTGGTTTCAGGGTTTTGGAAATTGAGGTGCGCATTAGATTCAATGGTGCATTAGACTCAAGTAAATACGAGGGTAATTGCCTGTTCCTGTATTTTAGGTTATTGAATATGTTTTGCTAAAATGTCCTAATGCATATGACATTCAAAACTTCCGATGCCGTGGACGGGCCTGCAAAACTAATCTGCACTCAAACACGTCACTTCGAGGATTTGGATTTGCACAGGCAGGTCTTTCTGCTGAGACCTGGATAGCGGCTGTGGCAGATTATCTTTACTTGCCACATGATGAGGTAAATACAGAAAAGGCATATGTTGGTGGACTCTGATGTTTCGGGATATAGCTAGTCTTCTGGGAGAGCAAGGTTCAGGTCCCTGCTCAGCCTTGACTCTGAGAGTGTTGTAATAGGTTCACCTTGAAGATGCCATATGTCAGATATTACTTCAAGACACAAAACTATAGCAACCACACATATGCAGTAACTAGCATAGAGATTTTCATCAAGATTTAAATTGTTTATTAATTAGTTGGAACAACAAACAATATGTTATGTGTTTCCATTAAAGGTCAGAGAGATGAACATGTACAAAAATGTGACTGAAACTCCCTACAAAGAAGAGATTGATCCCAGAAATCTGGTTGTGTGTTGGGAAGAATGTTTAGAAAAATCGGATTATTACAAGAGGCGACAAGCTGCAGAGGAATTTAACAAACAGAACTACTGGAAGAAGAAAGGAATCGCAATCATTCCAATGAAGTTTTCTGTTGGATATAATGAAACATTTTACCACCAGGTAACTTTGATGTTCCAGAAACCTACACTTTTAAAATGTAAATCAGAATACTCATGAAAATAGAAGAAACAGATGGGAGCAAACAACAATTTGGTATGTGAGAGAATGTTGATTTCACCTGAAGAAATGACACAGAGGGCAAAGGTTACTCCTTTCTCTCCTTTCTCTACACAATCCCCAACCAAAATTCTTTTCATTTTCCTGCATTTATTTACTATTTTTATAAAAAGATATAGCATCACATAGGAGTGCCTGCATCACATTCTACCAGGATTTAATTTAATCAGTGACAGCTAAGTGGTCTTAATTCCTATTTTTCTGTAGGCTTTTGCTCTGGTTCATATCTATCTTGACGGTTCAGTGCTGGTGTCCCATGGTGGCTGTGAAATGGGACAAGGACTTTACACCAAGATGTTACAGGTAGAAAACGACAAGAAATAGGATTATTCTTGCCTATAATTATAGAATAAATACAGTTTAATAAGTACAACTCTGTTGTCCATTTGGAACTATACAAAAACATATAATGCCTAATGCTTTATATTTTGTGATTTAATTATTTTCTAACAAGTGCTGCTGCTGACCACTTGCTCTCTAGACGCTTGCCCGTCATAAAATCAGTCGGTGGGGGGGGCACTAGCAGGGTGGGTGAAGGTGCTTATGAAGGCCTCCTTGACTCAAGGCCTAATGTCAAGTATTTTCAAGGTGGCAATAGTACAATCTCTTTTGGGTCCTGCCCAACTGAACAACTATAAGCCAGTGTCAAACTTTCCCTTTATGAACAAGGTTCTGAAGAAAGTGGTGGCCTCACAACTCCAAAGGTTCTTGGATGACACCGATTTTCTGGATCCATCTCAGTCTGGTTTCAGGCCTGACTACAGGATAAAGATGGCATTGGTTGTCTTGGTGGATGATCAACAAAGAGAGCTAGATGGGGGAGTGTGTCCCTGCTAGTTGTCCTGGACCTCTCAGCGGCTTTTGATACTATCGAACATGGTATCCTTCTAGGCTGTCTCTCTGGGATGGGGCTTGGTGGCACTATTCTGCAGTGGCTCCGGAACTTCCTGGAGGGTCAGACCCAGAAGGTAGAGCTGGGGGATTGCTGTTTGACTCTCTGGCCTGTGGCCTGTGGGGTCCCTCAGGGTTCAGTTCTATTCCCCATACTGTTCAACATTTACATGAAATTGCTGGGAGAGATCATCTGGAGTTTTGGAGTTTGGTGTCAGTTTTCTGCCAACGACACCCAACTCTATTACTCCTTTCCACCTAATACCGAGGATTCTGTCGTACCCTTAAACCAATACTTGTCATCAGTGATGGACTGGATGAGGGCTAATAAGTTGAAACTAAACCTAGACAAGACAGAGGTACTCCTGGTCAATCAAAAGGTGGATCAGGGTGTGGGGTTACAGCCTGTGTTGGATGAGTTGAAAACACAGGTGCACAGTCTGGGAATGCTCCTGGACTCATCACTGACCCTGGAACCCTAGGGTGGCCAAAAGTGCCTTTGAACAATTAAAACTTGTGTGACAGCTGCACCCATACCTTGAGACGCCAGATCTGGCCATGGTAGTCCACACCTTAGTCACATCCCGTTTGGACTACTGCAACACTCTCTACGTGGGGCTGCCTTTGAAGATAGTTCAGAAGCTTCAAGTGGTTCAGAGATCAGTAGCCAGATTACTAACAGGAGCCCCATACAGGGAGAGATCCACTCCCATGTTGCGGCAGCTCCACTGGCGGCTGATCTGCTTCTGGGCTAAATACAAAGTGCTGGTCATTACATTTATAATATAATAATAACTTTATTTTTATATGCTACCTCCATCTCCCCAAAGGGACCCGGGGCAGCTTGCATGGGGGCAAACCCTAAATGGCTTGAGTACAGGCTGCTTGACCGAACACATCTCCACTTACAAACCAGCGGTCAGCAGAGGAGGCCCTGGTCGCGGTCCCACACTCATCTCAAGTATGGCTGGTGGGAGCGAGAGAGAGGGCCTTCTCCGTGGTTGCCCCACCTCTGGAACTCCCTCCCTAAAGAAATAAAACTGGCCCTCTCCCTCGTCTCCGTCAAAAAACAACTGAAGACCTACTTATGTTCACTAGCATATGGAGAGGAGGAGGATTAGATATCGAGAGATTATTACTGGGCCCCTGGCTGAGAACTATTTCATTTTTGGACTCTACTAGTCCATGCCAGCCCAATGACCATTGTTTGACTACAACCCACACTGTTTTGTGATCTTTATTTGACTGTTGTAAATTAATGTGGATGTTTGTTAAGATTTTATGTTATTACAGTAGAGTCTCACTAATCCAAGCCTCACTTATCCAAGCCTCTGGATAATCCAAGCCATTTTTGTAGTCAATGTTTTCAATATATCGTGATATTTTGGTGCTAAATTCGTAAATACAGTAATTACAACATAACATTACTGTGTATTGAACTACTTTTTCTGTCAAATTTGTTGTATAACATGAAGTTTTGGTGCTTAATTTGTAAAATCATAACCTAATTTGATGTTTAATAGGCTTTTCCTTAATCCCTCCTTGTTATCCACGATATTTGCTTATCCAAGCTTCTGCCGGCCCGTTTAGCTTGGATAAGTGAGACTCTACGTGTAGTTTAATTTATTGATGTTTTTAATTTAATGATGTTAGGCTTTAATTTGATGTTAGGTTTTAATGTTATTTTCATATGCGGGGTTTCTCTGGAATTTTATGTCAGTATTTGTTTGTTTTATGGAGGAATTGAATGTTTGCCATTGTTATTTTGGAATATGCCTTGAGTCCCCTCAGGGAGATAGAGCAGAATACAAATAAAGTATATTATTATTATTACTTATTCCTAAATGTGCCTTAAATGCAATAATGTTATTTTCCCTCTGTTTGTGGCTCTGTTGTGACTTTTGATGGAAATAATATTTGTGTTTTCTCAACTAAAAAAGGTTGCCAGCCATGAATTAAAAATACCTTTGTCGTATATACACAACTATGAAAGAACTACAGCTACCATACCTAATGCAATTGTCACCTCAGGATCAATAGGCACAGAAGTCAATGGAAAAGCAGTACAGGTTTGATGTTTATTTATGGCTATTGTTTCAGGTCCTACTAAACTATGATGAGATTGGAGTAACAGATACTTTCCATGCAGAAAATCTTAAGTACCAATCATTGTAATCTCCAGTTGAAAGGAAGAGGTAGCAATGTACGGGAGAGACCTTTTGAGCGTCACCCCTAAGCCTTAAAGCCAATCAGACTACATGGAAAAATTGGCTGAACTGGTATAGGCTCCTAGTTAAAACATATGCATGGGAAGCGGGGGGTGTTTAAAAACAGACTGTCCCACTAGCTGATGGCAAACGCCACTGTTAATTAATAAAATGACAACTGTTATATATAACTTTAAACATTTTTAATTTAAAATCTGTTGTTAAATCATATTGTTCATGTGTTTTAGCTCATTTAAATGGTCATGCTGTTTTTAATCTGTTTTAATGCAACTTGTAAACAGTTAGGAAATTTCTTGATAAAGGGTGGGTTATAAATATTTTAACAAATAAATACTTTTTAAATGATAGCTCTTTTATTTTGACATCTATTTCCACAGAATGCTTGCCAAATCCTCAGAAAGCGCCTAGAGCCAATAATGGAAAAAAATCCAGACGGAAAATGGGAGAACTGGGTAAGCAAATATTTTATTGAGTTTCAGCAAGAAAAAAAACATACATCACCAAAGAGGAAAAAGAAAAAGGACACACATAAACCAAACAAACATAACATAGTCCAGTTAAATATATTTTTTTAAAAGACACTACTTCAATGTCTTATCTAAACATCCTTCTTTCCCTTTGAGATAGAGGCTCTTCCTTACTTTTCTTGTGTTCCATTGGGTGAAAAGAGAACTGAAACACCTAATGTTTATTTTTGTTCACACAGACTACTACTGCTTCCTTATTTACCCTAATTTTGAAGCTTTTAAGGCCTTTAGAGTCCTTTATTCGCTGTGCCCATGAATTCCTTGTTCATGTTCATTGGTGGAAATTTTTATACCTTTCCCGTTGAAAGAACCCTCAAAATTGGCCGAAAAAATCACAAGAATTGTGATAATAAGTGCTGGAAATACAAGAATAATGGCAAATTTTACCATACATGGTGGACTTGCAAGAAAGCCTTAAAGAAGTACTGCAAACAGTATTTTTAAAAAGTACCACTTAAACCAGAGATGTTTCTACTGGATTTAGCTTCTGGAAGTGTAGAAACAAAAAACAGTTTCCAAAATGCAATAACAGCAGACCGTATTATTTATGCAAAGAATTGGAAATTAGAAAAGATTCCTTCAGTGGATGATTCGTTACTAAAACTGATTCAATTGACAGAGATGGATAAACTCTCTTGTATATTGAAAGACAAAATAAAATGTAGTTGAAAAAGTGGGTCCAAAAAGATTAATCAGGCTTGTCCCTACCACATCAGAAGAGTCAAAAGACATGCTATTGGGAGAGATGCTGTGCCCTACTCTCCCTGCTATCAGCTGTGCACGCAAGGCAAGTGAAGGAGAGGAGATGGGCAGACATGTGCGTAGTACATGTTTCTCCCATTTCTTCCATTCTTTCGGTCCATTTGTTTTGGGCAGGAGCATGAAACGCCCCCGTCCCCCGAACAAAAATTAGCTCAGAATGAAATAAAGCGAGAGCAGATACCGTTTCCTTGGCTGCTTTTCCTGAACACAGTTTAATCTTTTTTTATGAATCCCCCAGCAAACAAAAAGTAAACCCTCATTTACTCTCCTCTTCCAGGAGGTCATCACTCTTCCTTATTTGGAAGTGGGACGCTTCCTTAAAATGCCTTGGAGAGTGCATGGCGTGGCGACCAAGGCTCTCTTCTTCTTGGCTTTTGGAGCTGCCACCTTGGGTTGTTGTGTGCAAAGGAGGAAGAGGAGGGGGACTGGAGGCACCTTCCTTGCATAAGAGATGGGGAGGGAGAGGAAGGCGCCCAGCGCAGCAGCAGCAAGCAATGACCCACGGCAGCAGCTACAAGACAAACCATGCCATTGCCTAAAATGATGGATCCCCCCCATTGCCACCAGTTATAGAAGTGAAATAGTGAGGCTGGGCACTGGGCTGTGTGTGTGGTGTGTGGAGCATCTTTGACATTTGGCAGGAAGGAATGGTGCTTGCCCTGCCTCCCTCATACTGCTGCTCCTGGAGAAGTTAGTGGGGGGAAAGAGGGGGTGTTTTTAAGATTTTATTTATAGAAATAAAAAAAATTCCTAAAAATCAGGGGATGGCCCAAAAAATACATAACTTGGTGGGCTAAGAGTGATAGATGTGATTTTCACCCCTCTAGCCCTAAAACTTATGGGAACAGGAGCCTGGGGAAGCCCACCCACAGTGGCCAATGGGTCGAAAATGTTTGTTTTTCGGATGCAGAACAAAAACGCCCATTCAGAAAGGCGCCCGTTTTCAGAAGGCGCTCAAAAACTAAAACAGAGGCCTTATGAATGAAACAAACAGTAACAGATAGCAATTCTATACAAATGCACAAGTCTAGAGACAGGGTTATATAAAACCCATCTGAAGACCCACAAGAAGATGATTAGGGGCTCCTCTGAGATCTAAAATCTTGTGGGAGCCTGAGACTCTCATGAATGGCCCTCTTCTCGCAAGGCTTGAGTGGGTTTTATACGTATATGGCTTCTTCACATGAACTAGCATTGCATGTATTGGGCAATGTCGTCTACTGCTCTGCTTCTTAACCTGGCGGTCCTGACCCCAAATGGGGTCCTCTTGGCTCAAGGTTGGGCTAACAAAAATTAGGCAACAGTAAAAGGTTTCTGAATATCACCAATTTACATAATCTGTTGACAACAGCTTGCAGTGTTTACAGAAAACTCTGTATAAAACACTTCAGCTATACTCCACAAAAAGGAAAAACAGCCTATTTTGGAAGACTTGCAAATACTGATTTATGATCAATAAATGTTTGATTTTGTACCTATTTTATATACCTCTATACCTGAAGTCACAAAAAATATCAGATAGAAAGGAGTTGCGAACCTTGCTCTATTAAATAACTTCCAGCTGCTGTTTAAATAGGAATAAAATACTTTGTATAACTGTACAAAAAGGAAGAGATATATTGTGTGATTAACAAAATACGATTTGAATTTTTATGTGTGGGCATGTGAATTAACAGAAACAAATATTAACACATCCTTCTGCTTGACAATAAAAACATAATTGTAATAAACAGACAACTAATACGAGTAGTATACTGCCTTTTCATAGCACCCAAAACCTACTGCCTAATGGCCACACTCACTGTCGTAATTAGGAGCTGGCCATTCTTGGGGATGAAACTAAATAATACTCCCAGCACATTTTGGGAAGAGATGCTTCCCCAAGCAATGAAAGACATTAGCGTATCATGATATGTGATACTTAAGGCTTGCATATCTTGAATTTCGTGGGTGGTCATTGTAAGATAAGCAGGATTCATTTGTAAGTGATTTCTGAGGCACCTAAGATAATATTTCCAGAATAAAGGATGCTTAGCCCCAGCATTCAAAGAGACATTATGTTGCCATTCCCCTTTTCAAAATCAGATGTATCGATGTGTGAAGATTAATGATAAAGCCTATCTGTGTGATATGGAGGTAAAAAGTGAGACTTTGATGCCTACCTGCCCCCATTTTTTGCTTTATTTTATGTACAAATTTATGGTTCTAGGCTTTAACAATAACTGTTAGAAATTTTGTTGAAACAAATGTGTGTCTTGCAGATAAAGGAAGCTTATGAAGGAAGCATCAGCCTCACAGCTACTGGTTACTTCAAGTAAGGAATCGATTCTTCTTTCTCACATTGTTAGCCATGGCAGTGTCACAAATGGTGGACTAGGATTTTGTGATTTAAAGGAAACTGCAATATGCTTCCAAATGTTCCTATAATTAACAAAAAAAGCCCAATTGCTATTGGATTTTTTTCTTTATTTCTAATCCTACATGCACATATACATTTGGGGTCTTTGAAAAAAATGTTGAGTATGCACAAACACTTGTTTGCACAGAAACATTTTCTGCAAAAAGTGCCCAAATGCAAACAGTAGCCAAAGGGTCCATCCAGACAGTACCTTTATCCCAGGAGTTCCCGCAGCAGTCAGGAGGGTGGCCAGACGCCATTCCCTGGTGCGGGAATATTGCGGGTTTTAGTTGGATATCCGGATCTTCGGAAATCACGGAATTTTTTATCTGGGTTTGTTCCCAGGTTTTAGATGTTTGTTTCTAATTGGTCAGTTCCTAAAACCAAGGTGACATTTGAGTAGAAGACAAAAACTTTGTCCTTCACCTGTTTATTGAAGTTTGTGGCAGAAAAATGAGGTTCCTGCGGTGCAACAAGTACATTCACATTACTGTAAGTAGTACACAATGAAACAAGAACAGACACTTTCAAACCAGGAACAGAATGTCATCATTACTGTAATTGGTCAGACCTTGTTGTATGGCCATCTGTGCAGATAGGTTTCATGGTGTGCTTGTGCCAGGGAACAACAGGATGATGTTGCTGGGTTATACATGTTGGTTCCTCATTGGGTGTATGCTGTCAACATGGGTACAGTTTAGTAAATGGCAAAAACTTACTACTGGCTCTTGGGACATGGATGTGCTGAAGAGGAATGTAAATACTGAGAGCCAAAGTCATGCAAGTGGCTAATAGAAACAGCCATGTATAACCCAGGAACAGCACCCCATTGTTTGATGCCACAAGTACACAACCAAATCTGTCTGGACAGATGGCCAGGCAGCCTGACTCTAAAAAGTTCTGTTCTTGGCTTGAAAGTGTGTGTTCCTGTTTCATTGTGTAGTGCTGACTTGGGCAGAAGTGGTCCTACCCCATTAGGTTTGTTTGTGTGGCAGATACTTCGTGAAATGTCTGGAGGGCACATTTTTTCTGGCCAGGACAAAAAACGGAATTTTTGCAGAGATCTGCATATGCGTATATCCCCATATCTGCATCCTGGGGCATTTTTCAAAAAAGCTGCCGAGGTTTCCAGCAGAAGTCCTGCAGTGGCCATCTTGATAGCCTCTCAATCTTGGGACAAAGCAACAAGTCTGGACAACAGAAGCAGAAATCCCAGGACTAACAGGTCTGTATATGGACCTCTTCTGAAGTCCTGGGATTTTTGGCCCTGTTTAAAACTCGTGCTGTTTGGAAGTACCCAAAAAAATCAACATCTGAACCATTTAATGGCATTCAATAGGAAACCATGTGTTGAATCACAAGATGCCCCCACATCGCTTTTTTAAAAATCAAACCTGTTCTGACTTTTTTCTGTGACTATTATGGCAAAGTTGAATTCCAACATCTGAAGGACTCTTCCTTTTTTTTCTCCCTACAGAGGCTATCCCACCAACATGGACTGGGAGAAAGGAGAAGGCCATGCATTTCCATACTTTGTTTTTGCAGCTGCTTGTTCAGAGGTTGAGATTGACTGCCTGACAGGTGACCACGAGGTAAAAAAGGGAAACTTTCCAGTTCATTCCTACTTCATATGCTGCTTGATAATTCACTTTGTCTCTCTGAATGGCTTATTTATTGTGGTTACAGTCAGTCACCACAATGTGGCACTATCTTTCCTTCATAGGAGGGTTTTATTTATTTATCGTGTCACAAGCGAACCGAAGGTACAGTTGTAATGTATTTGAAAACAAAAACAGAGTTTCAAAAACTTGGCATTATACTAAATGTTCCTTGACCAGAAGCTGGGCACTTGGAGTGCCTCTGGTGTCACTAAAAGAAGGTCCTTCATTGTGCATGTGGCAGGGCTCAGACTGCATTGTAGTAGGTAGTCTGCGGTTTGCTCTTCTTCACACTTGCATGACTCTACTTTGTAATCCCATTTCTTAAGGTTAGCTCTGCATCTCGTGGTGCCAGAGCGCAGTCTGTTCAGCACCTTCCAAGTTGCCCAGTCTTCTGTGTGACCAGGAGGGGGTCTCTCATTTGGTATCAGCCATGGCTTGAAATTACTGGTTTTAGCCTGCCACTTTTGGACTCTTGCTTGCTGAGGTGTTCCTGCAAGTATCTCTGTGGATCTTAGAAAACTATTTCTTGATTTAGGCCGTTAGCATGCTGGCTGATATCTGAACAGGGGATGGGCCGGAGATGCCACTGCCTTGGTCCTTTCATCGCTGGCTGCTACTTTCTGACGGATGTCAGGTGGTGCAATGCTGGCTAAACAATATCATTTCTTCAGTGGCGTGGGGCGTAGACATCCTGTGATAGTGCGGCATGTCTCATTAAGAGCCACATCCACTGTTTTAACATGGTGAGATGTATTCCACAATGGGCATGCGCATTCAGCAGCAGAGTAGCAAAGCGTAAGGGCAGATATTTTCACTGTGTCTGGTTGTGATCCCCAGGTTGTGGCAGTCGGCCTTCATATGATATTGTTTCTAGCACCTGCTTTTTGCTTGATATTCAAGCAGTGCTTCTTGTAAGTCAAAGCAAGGTCCAGAGTAACTCCCAGGTATTTTGGTGTGCTGCAATGCTCCAGTGCGATTCCTTCCCAGGTAATCCTCAGAGCTCAAGATGCTTGCTTGCAGTGGGATAGCGTGCCTTTTTGAAACAAGAAACTATGCTGCCAGTAGTAGTGCTGCTCTTAGGATTTCCCTGACAGAGATTCTCCCAACAATGGCATCATAGATAGCACTTGAGTGGAAGATACCCCGCCTCCCTCCCTCCAAGCTTAATCATGATTGGCTGCAACTTGTCATGTGACCACAAGTTTGCCCTGCCCAATGTTCACCAGTGCAATGCTGGCAAAAGGTCGGGCAGGTATGCGAAAGGCAAACTGGGAAAAGGGAAGCATAATCCTTTCGCCCCTTCGCCAGCCTTGTGTTCTTCCCATAGGAATGGTGTGAAGCTGGCAAAGAGGTTGGGCTTCCCCTCACTGATCAACCCGTTCCCTTCCTGCCATCTGTGGGCCACAAGGAAACTCTTTGTGGGCATCATCTGGCCAGGAGGCCATATGTTGTGCAGGCCGCCTCTAGTGGTTGGCTAGAATTGGGGACTAGGATTTGTAAAATCCAGCCATGAGCCACAATATGCAATACGGATAGGCCACTCACCTCTCGTAGCTTGACTCATGTATAAGCCTGGAAATATTAGTTTTTTAAAAATACAAAAAATGTGGGCTGAGTCTTTATAAGTTTTCTACCTTAAATTTTATCTTTCCCTCTTCTCTGAGTAGAGTGGTGAAAGGCAAGAGCCTAGTCTGTCCCAGGAGAACCTAAAACAAGCACAGAGCCCCTGTACTGTCTTCACCATAGCACAACCTTTGGGCTTTTGAATGCCTGGGCAGGGAAATGGAGGTGGTGGCTACCCCCCCCCCCCCCCCCCCCGAGACAGTACTGGCATTTTCCCTTCACTGTGGAATGACCCTCAACTTTCTCACGAGCCATATCGAAATCCTTAATTTTGGTCCTGAAACCTACCTTATATATGGCACTTCACAGGGTTACTGTGAAGATAAAAAGGAAGAGTAGGAAAACTGCCTTGAGTTTACTGTAGAGAAGACAAGATACACATGTAACAAAGAAGCAAATGAAATAATGTTTTCTTACTTTAAATGTGCTCATGACAGTTTATTTTTTCACCAGAACATCCGCACAGACATTGTCATGGATGCCTCTTTCAGCATCAATCCAGCTATAGACATAGGCCAGGTATGTAACCATGAGTTCCTTATGCACACATTATACTCACTCGGAGCAAATAGCTCAGTTTTCCAGAAAAATCAAAGAGCTGAGCCCCACTTGCATTTAATTCAGTGTTTATTCCCAGAAGCCTTGAATCGTAACCTCATTTTATATGTGGGGTAGGAAGCTTGGTCACTTTCTGGACAAGAAAATAGCCTTTCAAGAACAAGGGCAGGTTGAGTCTCCTTATCTGAGGGCGCTTCCAGACAGCGTCAAAATGTGGGACAAATAAGTGGGGCAAAAAATTAAGGACCTGACCCAAGTCCAAACACAGACCTGTCAGTCCCAGTAAATAGTCCTCCACCATCCTGACACCTTCATTTGTAGTGATTTTAGAAATCTGCAAGATAGACCGGGGACATCCAGAAGTTTACTTTTTTATATTGATGTTCCACGATGCACTACACCTCATTTGGCTCATGCGGATATCTAAATGCACACACAAGCAGATTTCTTATTATCTCTCCTAACCCTACTGTAAATTCAAGCTCTGATTAATTTCAGAAAGATCAGAACAAAGGAATGCTTGCAAAGAGTTCTCATTGTAATTGCTTTCCATTTGTGCTTCCATTTAGCTACCTGTGTGTCCGTGGCTCCATTTATTTACAGCCCAGATCAGCTGTTTCCTGATTTTGAAACACACATATGCACTGGAGCAGTCCACACCAGAGTTTTCCTTGACTGCAGGAATATACAGTCATTTGAATATGCACATTTTTGGCCAAAATTGTGTTTTAAGTTCACCTTTTTAACATGTATTTTTCATCTGTTAATCCGAATCAGCGCACATTTTCATGAAATGTCATTTAGCAACCCGCCCACCCTCCTTTTATCCCATTTCCCCCCACATTTTAGGGCATGTGTATGTCCTAAATTGCTTGAGAGCAGAAGTTTTTCAAATTTTGGATTTTTGGACTTTGAAATACTTGCATTTGCAGATATGTGTGTGTGCACGTACGCACACACACACACACACACACACAGAATGAACGAAGAATAAAAAGGAATGGGAGCTAGTCATGTGCCCAGTACCAACTGAGTTTTTCCTCAAGGTTTCCTTGCTCCACCACTGGCAGAAATTTCATAGGGGAAAGAGAAAAGGAAGAAGGGGTGGAGGAGGACTCTGTGTACACAAAGCCCCTGTAAAATGCAGATACCAGTATGCATCTTTAGATGCATATTGGCTGTCAGGATACAGTTCTGCCCTTTTAACAGAGTAGCCAGTAAGATAGGAAGAAATGGTTCCCCACTGCACTGTCACTCTCCTGTGAGTCTTTTTCATTCTCCCTAGGATGGATATAGATAGGGACTGATGGGATCACTCTGAGCTTGCCCTTTTGGCCCATTTCCACGGCATACACCCTGCCCCACTGCACTGTTGGCCAGATTGAAGGCGAGCATGGAGGCATCTAGGACTTACTTTTTAATGAAGTATTAGCTTAATAGTGCAACCCCATGTATGTCTCTACTCCAGTTAACTCTGTACACCCTGGCATCATGGAATTCAACTGAATTGCTTTGGTAAGCAAACCTATCACTCAATTCATCCCTGCTTGCAGTGCAGATGGCTAAACAAACCAAAGATTATGGTTTGTCTCTTATTATATACAAGCATTGCAGAAGTGTGGCTTTAATTCAATGTTGTTTTAAGGTTTTCTTCTCTGGCTTCTTGGAGAAACACATCCAACCATTAGCCACTGTTGCATTTGGACATCAGAAAAAGCAAACCATAGACCAAAATCCATTGTTTTAGCCACTTAAATGCCAATGTCAACAATTAGAAAATGTGAGCCAGTGCACTGGGACATCCATGCTAAGCCATGGTTCTTACACAGCCTGATTTACCATTACAACTTGATTGCTCCCAATGAAACATGTTCACAAATAAATATGGGGCAACGGCCTAAGTAGTAATTATTAAGTTTTGATGTTCTAGTAAAATTATATTAGGAAAAGTGAATTAAGGCATTTTTATTCCTGCAGATTGAAGGTGGATTTATTCAGGGACTTGGACTTTATACAATGGAAGAATTAAAGTTTTCTCCTGAAGGAGAGCTGTACACACTGGGCCCAGATACATACAAAATTCCTGCTGTCTGCGATGTCCCAGAACACTTTAGAGTCTACTTGCTGCCGAATTCCAGAAACCCAATTGCAATCTACTCCTCCAGGGTAATGAAATTTGGCCTCTGCATGATGCAATGTTCTCGAATGTTTCTTCTATTCAATATTGTGCAATTAGAGATAATTTATATAAGACATAGCTAAAGCATTTCTAATAAAGCAGAGACTTGAAAATAGAAAAAATTGTCTGATATTCTGATGAAATCAGGACTGCCCTTGAAACAAATAATGGAGGTCCTTTAAAGCCACTCTTTATGAAAACAGCAATAAATAATCTGCAGGCATCTTCCATATTCCATTAATTTTCTATTGTTTTAGATTTCAGTTCTGAGCCTAACAATGCAAGGTGGAGCTGATGAAAGTTGTTGGCAAAACAGTTTTGAGGGAAGCAGATTAGTGAAGGCTGAAGGATACATTCTGCCCTAGGTCCAAACTAGATTTTAAATTAAATGTGGCCATTTCAAGGTCCTTCTATTTACCCCAATTGTTGTTTATCTGAGAATGTCTCTGTGTGTCAATTACAGAGTTCATTAAACTTTTTTGACATGTTTTAATACAAAAAAAACTTCAATAAATAGCTTTCATACTTCTTCTGGTAAGAGAGAAATTGCTACATAGAGTAAAATCCCTCATCTTTGATTGATACACTGTGAATGATAATAACATGATAGAGCACATAATTTAGACAATAAGAAATTTAACAGTGCAATCATATGTATTTACTCAGAACAGGGCTTGGAAAAATTCTCAACATCCCTGAGCAAGCATAGCCACTAGCAATGCCAGTAGGAGATTTTGGGAGATTTAGGGAAAACATAGTTATTTTCAACCTCCAACTTAGAAGTAACCTCCACAGAGTGTAATCAAATTTATCTCAGAGCCGACAGTGCAGTGGCCTGTTGGACTCTGAGCAGCCAGAGTTCGAATCCCTGCTCAGAAACTTTAAGGACCTAAACTCAAATGGCTGCACATCTAGAAGTATCACTCAGTCAGAACATTACAATTATATATCCCCCCTCTTTTCCTCTGTGTCTCATATCTTACTACAGGGTATGGGAGAAGCTGGAGTGTTCCTAGGATCCTCTGTGTTTTTTGCTATAAGGGATGCAGTGGCTGCTGCCCGGAAAGAGCGAGGACTAAACCGCAATTTTACCCTGAACAGTCCTCTGAATGTAGAGAGGATTCGCATGGTCTGTGCTGATCGCTTTACAGAGATGGTAAAAACTTTTCCTTACAAAAATCCTTCCTCAAGCATCCTGGTTTTATTTAATTTCTCTGGTATTTATATATTTACTAGATTGGGTACCTACTATCCAGCGATGCCTGGGTTATTTGAAAAGGGCCTTGTTTGTGTTTGGATGTTAGGTAATATCAGTGTGGTCATATGTCACGCTATGTCTTAGAAAAACATTCAGTCATTCCTGTTCTTGTTTTATGAATGCTCCCATTAAAAATGCATAAGAAGGTGGGTGAACTACAGTTCCTCAAAATCTTTCCCAAAACTCCCCCAGTATTCCCAGTTGGCCATGTTGAGTCTGTGTGTCAAATTTGGTACAGATCTATCATCTGCTGGGTTCAGTGTTCTCTGGATAAGAGTGAACTACAACTCCCAGATTCCCTGGTCAATCACCGCGAAACTGTGCCAGTATTCACAATTGACCATGTTGGGTCTGTGTGCCAAGTTTGGTCCAGATCTGATATTGGCTGGGTTCAGTGTTTTCTGCATACAGGTGAACTGTAACTCCCGGATGCCAAATTCAATCATCTCCAAATCCCGCGAGTATTCACAGTTGACCATGTTGGGTCTGTGTGCCAAGTTTGGTCCAGATCTGTCATAGGCTGGGCTCAGTGTT
Source organism: Anolis carolinensis (assembly GCF_035594765.1). Taxonomy (NCBI): domain Eukaryota; kingdom Metazoa; phylum Chordata; class Lepidosauria; order Squamata; family Anolidae; genus Anolis; species Anolis carolinensis. Next base: position 178,070,165 of record NC_085841.1, on the reverse strand, counting down.
CTCTAGATAAGGGTGAACTACAACTCCCAGATTCCCTGGGCAATCTTCCTGAAACACCTGCCAGTATTCACAGTTGGCCATGTTGAGTCTGTGTGCCAAGTTTAGTCCAGATCTATCACTTGCTGAGTTCAGTGTTCTCTGAATACGGACGGGTGCACTATAACTCTCTGATGCCAGGATCTATCATCCGCAAAGCCTGCCAGTATGCAAATTTGGCCATATTGGGTCTGTGTGCCAAGTTTGGTCCAGATCTGTCATTGGTGGGGTTCAGAGGGCTCACAGAATTCAGGTGAACTATAACACCCAGAGATAAAAGTCAATCACCTCCCAAGTACACCAGTATTCCCAGTTGGCCAGGTTGAATTTGTGTGCCAAGTTTGGTCCAGATCCATTATCAGATGGTTCAGTGTTCTCTGAATATGGGTGAACTATATAAGGTCAATTCCTCCAAACCCCGCCAGTATGCAAATTTGGGTCTGTGTGGCAAGTTAGTTCCAAGTCCATCATTGGTAGGGTTCAGAGTACTCTTAGACTGCAAGCGAACTATACATCCCAGTCCCTATAACTCCTATAAATCATGGTGAATTCTTCCCAAACCTTTCCAGTATGTTGAGTTGCTGATCAAGTCCTCTGTTTGCTGTGTGCCATAGGAAAGGATTGAGAGAGAGGCAGTGGGTGGGAACATGCAAATGGAATACTGGGATGTGCTCACTGTAACCTGCAATGTCCTGGGAGGAAGTAACTTGGTGGCTTCACAGCACTGGGAACTATAGCCTGTTTGTGGAGGCCGGAGGCTGTTTGTGTGAGTGGACACCCGTGCCACATACACACATACAGATTTTCACTTTTATTATGTGTATCGATTTATGTTGTGGTTCAGTAAGAGGCTGAAGTCAAGGGGATTGTTCAGTCAGAGGTTATGAGGCATGATGGACATTCCAATGTGGGAAATGAGGAGATTATGGATCATGATTTTGTCTGGGAGGATGGGTCTGTGTCTGGTCAGAAAGAAATGGCTTCAGAGCAGGGAGGAGATGGAGAGGCTTTGGCATCAGAAAATAGGGAAGACCTTTCGCCTGGTCGTTCCTTGTCAACAGAAGATAAGGAGCTGGAAAGGAAAGATCTTTCCCCTGGGAAAACACTTGCAGTCAGTAGGAGTATGAGACTTGATCTGCGGGAGGAGGGAGTCAGATTACAGAGGTCACAGAGACTCTGTGAGAAATCCTTGAAACAGACCAGATGTCAAAGGCATGACTTTAACACTAAATTAAACTGTTTGTTTACTGAAAGGGTTAGAGCAGGCAACACATTATTGTGTACACCTTGGGTCTTGTTCTTGTTCCATGTTCAAGTCTATGTCTAAGATCTTTGGGAAAGTCTTGTGTACATATTCATGGGGTCATGTTTTGGAAGACGTTCCTGTGTTCCTGATTATGGATTTATGTCTATGTTTTGATTCCTGGTTTTTTTCATGTACCTTGTCACTTTTGAACAGAACAGAACAGAACAGAAATGTTTGGACTATTGCCTTTTGAAAGCCTTTTTTCTCTGTTGTTTTTTAGACATTGCTTTTTACATTTCCTTTTTATATTTGCTTTCTTCAATAAACTGTTTAGTTAGTACTACTGGATTTGTGTGATGCTGGATGCAAAGGTGAATTTAGGTCAGAGAGTAACAATTTTATTTATATATTTTATTTATACAGGATTCAAGGCGGCTTATAATCCCACACTTAGATCATAGTTTTAAAAGCACAGTACAAACATTAAAAAACAATTAAATAATACAGTGTGAATTAAGGTAAAAACAAAGTAAAATTAACTTAAAATATCCTTCACAACCCCGCCCCCTGAATCCCCCACACACTTCCCCTTATTCTTCCCTAAATGCCTGCTGGACAGATTAAAAATCAAGTTTCATGAAAATACTTCAAATTAACTTGCAAATACTCTTCCCTGTCTATTTCTGGGGCATTTCTTGTGCTTACTTTGTCAGGCCACCTAACAATCACAGGTGTATGCTATAAATATATGCAGCATAAGATTGCAAAATGTTCTGCAGCAGAAAATTATATGCCTTAATATGCAACCATGCTTTAAGACAAGCTCCCCTTTTCTTTTCTCTTTAGATTCCAAGGGATATCCCTGGGACCTATCAGCCATGGGAGATCCATGTGGACTAGTGCTCTGTTTTTTGGGGGGTGGGGTGGAGCTATGTATCCGATGGATGGCTGCTGATTCCACTTGCTCCTGAGGGAGAGAAATACAATTATATAAAACTTAGTTTTCTACTAGGATCACAGTAAGTAAATTATCTCTTCTGATAAGAACGAAGAACAAAGGGACACTGTTTAATTCAGAGAAATGCAGAATTCAGACTTGCAGAACTGAGTAACAGCAAGGCAGTAAAACAGACTTGTTTAATGTTTTCTTAATGCACGCCAGCTGAGTCAAATTAGACGTAATGTTGTGGTTCAACCTGATGACGATGAGAAGTTTGTGGTATCAGGGCCTGTGAGACTGAAAGATGCAGTTTCAGAGCCAGGGAGAATTCAGATACAGATCTGGATTCAGATACAGACCAGATGGAGGAACAGGAGGTGCTGTTAGAGCAAAAGCCTGTTTCTGTATTACCATGTGAAAGTACTGATGTTTTGGAATCCAGCAAGCAGGGAGGTGATCTTTCACCTATTAACTGCAGCCGAGATACCATGAGCTCATCCGAGGGAACACTGGATTTGGATAAACTTTCCCGGCTGGCTGTGAAGGGGGAGGGAATCAGGTGCAGAAGAACTGAGAGACTTTGTGGGAGAGATGGGGAGAAGTGGGGGTGCAGAAGAATGCATTCATGTTTTGCAACCCTTAAATCCTGTGAAAGGATTTCAGATCTAGCAACGTTGCTCAACCTAAGAGGTTCCTTGGTCTTGTTCTTTATTCAAGTCTGGGTGGGAGACCCAAGATTCATGCTCATGTTCTGGCTCCTTGTTCCAAGGATTATTCTGGAATTCATGTTCATGTTTTGTTCCTGGTTTCTAGCTGTGTATCGTGAATGTATGCTGCCTGTGGATTATTCTCTGTAAGCAGTTTGGCTTGGCTATTTGCCTATGACTTTTGCGTGCCATTGACTTTTGGAAATTATCCTTTGTTTACTCCCCGGTTTTTTTTACTCTTTTTATATCTTAATAAACTATTTGGACTATCGCATTTGGTTTCTTGGTGGGTGCTGTGAGCAAGGTGAAACCCTGCTGAGTTGCAACACATAAATCCTAAACTTACACAGTACTTTTTGAGATATAGAGCCAAACCCTCTGACAGAAGTATTATAGAATAATAGCTCAAAGATCATTTGAGGATGAAAAATAAGGAAAAGAGAGAAAGGAGGGAGAAAATATGGCTACAAGAGACATAGACAAGGGACAGAAAGAGAGGCCAATTCCTAAAGTGGCAAAAGAGATATCTAATGCTGAGTTTTCAGCACAAATTAATGAACTTAAAGAGATGTTAATGACTAGTACTCAACAAATTACTTCCAGTATTAAAAATCATATTGGAACAACAATCTAAGACATCAGCTTTAGAGAATCAAGCAGGCTCGTTGAAACTAAACGTTGGAGCGGTTGAACAGCAGATGACAGCAAATACTTAAATAACTGCACCAGCTCCAGATCAACTCCCACAGACATGATTTGAATTGGATATTGCTCTTGGACCGAAACAGACGTATAAATGTCAGAATAAGGGGGAGTACAGAAATTTATGGAGAATCCATCAATAATCAACTGGGTTAAAGAACTAACAAAGGAAACCTGGCAACAATCCCAATTTGATAGGATTCATCGCACCGGATTTAAGAAAGCAGCCCATATCCCTAGAAACATTTTGATCAGATTTTCAAGCTACTTCTTTATAGAACACTTTATGCAAGTTATAAGAAATCTATCTAGTCTACTGAAAGTTCAAGAAAGCAGTGTTCAAATATTTCTGGACCTCTGTCCAGAGACAGTAAATTGGAGAACAGTCCACTTCTGCACAATGATTTTACGCAGGAATGGAATACAATATAAATGGGGATATCCAATTTACTTGAAGTTTCGATTTGCTGGAAAGAGTTATAACATAACATCACTGGAACAAAGAATGAAACTACTGGAAGAATTAAAACTATCTTCTGATTTGGGGTTGAAAGACTTGGAAGAGAAGAAAGACATCAGCTAAAAAAGGACAAAAAGATCAAGCAATGAAACAATGAAGAAAAGAGACAGCAACAGAAGAACTAGTATTATAAGTTCTGTGATCCTAAGTAGAACAAATTTAAAGAAATAATAAGAACAATGTAGAGAATAATATTGGCAAAAACATTATTGGGAAAAATACATAATTGAATTTAATACTCTACATATTTAATAAATAATATTATGGAGGAAAAAATAAAAGAAATAACAAAATAAATATAGTATAAGAACCTCAGGAAGGTGTTCTTATGCTTCCGACTGGGAGAATGATGGCTCCATCCCCCACTGAGAGGCTAAGGATAAACCATGCCTTAAGTGTCATAGGATTTGGTGGGAGAGGGGAATATTGGGAAGGGAGGATAATCTTATATGGGAGGGAAGGGAAGGAAAATGGAGGACTCAAGGAGGGAGGGCAACATAATGGGGTCACTCTCTTTACAGGGATTACTTAGAAATAGAAGAACTCAAGCAAAATGGTGGATCGGGTGAAGGTGATATCATTGAACTGTCGGGGCTTTGGATTTTGCTATCAGCGGAAGATGATTACAAATCAGATCCTCAAATCTAATGGGGACAAAAATTTTCTGCAAGAAACCCATCAATCAAGAGAATATATAAATGAACTGAAATTAAGTGGAACCACAATTTATGAAGAGGCTTACGGATACTCAAAAGTGAGAGGAATAGCAACTATAATTAAGAACAGATGTGGATTCAATATGGTAAAATCTAAAAAAGATGAATTGGGAAGATATGTAATGATTCAGGGCACCATGGAAAGAGAAGAATACACTCTGGTAAATATATATGCTCCAAACACAAAGCAGAAAGTTTATGAATTGATCTTTAAAGAATTAAAGGAAATTCAGAAAAAATACATAATATTTATCTCACCCCATTAAAGATGATAAAAATACAACAGACTTAAAGTAATAGCTAGTGAGGGAATGATAGATATATGGAACATTTTAAAAAATGAAAAAAAGATTCACATTCAATTCCTCAGTTTATAAAAAATACTCAAGAATTGACTATATTTTGTCTCAAAAGATTTATTTATTTATTTGCAGTATTTATATTCTGCCCTTCTCACCCCAAAGGGGACTCAAGGCAGATCACAATGCACATATAATGGCAAACATTCGATGCCATTGGACAAACGACATAGACAACCATGTGCAGACAGACACAGAGGCAATTTAACGTTTTCCAGCTTCCGGCTTCATGAGAGTATACTCGATTCCAGGCACGGAACTATCCAGCTGGACTATTTATAGTCAGGAGCTTACCCTGACCCAGGCTGGCTATGAACTCATGACCTCTTGGTCAGTAGTGATTTATTGCAGCTGGCTACTAACCAGCTGCACCACTTCTAAATCTTTACATGCAGAAATAGGAGTAATAAAAATTTCAGATCATGCATTAATAAGTATAGATATGATTTTTAAAAGTATAAAACAGCTAGTAGATGGAGAAATGATAATAGGGTACTAGAAGATTAAAAATCTAGAGAAAAGATCTTAAAAAAATTAAAGGAAATATTGGAGATTAATAATTAATGCCCTACTATGATAGTATGGGATACAATGAAAGCCGTACAAGAGGACTTTTTATCAGAGAACATAATTTTTAAAAAGGTAGAAGAAAAAAGATTGGAAACGGAAATTAAGGAATTAGAGCGGAAATATGATAGAAAAGGATAAAGCTATATAAAAGTATTGGCAAAGAGAAAAGAACTTGAAAGGTAAGGGTTAGAAAAGGCACAGAGAGATCTGATATTCTTAAATAGAGAGTACTTCGAGTAGAGCAATAGAAACTCCAAATTACTAGCCAAAGCAACATAATCCAAAAAAGATTTTTTAATAACATTGATCAAAGACAAGGGATGTAAGAACTATACAAGGATGGAAGGTAAAATACTAGTCTTCCAGAGATTCTATCAAGAGCTGTATTGAGCAAAAGAGAACCCTAACAGTAAAACTGAAGAATATATTGGAAAGTATTGATCCAGGAAACAGATAAATTATCTATGGAATGATTAATCTCAGAAAAGGAGATTGAGGAAATTATAGATAATCTAAAAACTGGGAAGGCCCCAGGAATAGTACTGTATTGTATATAGGTATTGAATTTTTGCCAGATTGTGAGCCGCCTTGAGTCCCTTCGGGTGAGAAGGGCAGGATAGAAATGAGGGAAATAAATAAAATAAAATAGACGGATTAGGACCGGAATATTATTAAAAATTCAAAACTTTAATGATACCTAAACTAAAAGAATTATATAATAAAATAATAAAAGGTGAAAAGGTCCCACTGTCATGGCAACAATCTCTGATTATATTAATTTTAAAATCTAGTAAGGATCTTACAGATCCTAGATCATACAGGCCCATACAGGTTTTCTTGTTAATAAACCAAGACACAAAATTTCTAACTGCAATAATGGCAAAAAGAATGAATAAATGTATATATAAATATATTAATGAAGAGCAGTGTGGCTTTATATAAGAGAGATAAATGGCAATTTTAATGGGAAGGGTACTAAACATAATGCATACTATTAAAAAGATTTAGAAGCCAGTTTACTCGTTTTGGATATATATAAGGCCTTTGATAGTGTTTTTTGGCCTGCATTAAAATTGATACTGGAGAAATTCAGGTTTGAAGAAAATTTTAGAAGCTTACATGATAAATTGTACTCAAAGAATTATGCCTCAGTAATGATGGCCTAACAGAAAAAAAATAAGCATAACCCAAGGTACAAGACAGGGATGCCCCCTTTCCCCAATTCTGTTTGCAATAGTAATGGTAATACTAGCCAATGTAATTAGAGAGGAAGTTAGTATAAAAGGAATAGGATTAACAGAAAAATATAAAATAAATCTATTTGCAGACAATACTCTTTTAACATTGGAAAACCCAATTCAACAGTGGGGGGAAAGTTGAAGTGGCTAGAAGATGATAAAAAAATTAGAACTTAAATTAGAATATATTTTCTTTTTGGATAATAAAGATATAAAAAGAACTGGTATAAGTTAAGCAATCTCCTTTTTAAAAACCTTTTAGAGTTTTGGAGAAAATATAAAATAAAACTTATGCCAGTTATTTCACCTTTAACACTAGTATTGATGACAGAAAACTTCTCTACAAATCTAAAAAAAGAATTAGATGAAAAGTTTAATAATAAGGGTTTTTAATAATCTATCCTGTATTTATTATGATTTTACCATTTACAGTAGAGTCTCACTAATCTAAGCCTCGCTTATCCAAGCCTTTGGATTATCCAAGCCATTTTTGTAGTCCAGGTTTTCAATATATAGTGATATTTTGGTGCTCAATTCATAAATACAGTAATTACAACAATACATTACTGTGTATTGGACTGCCTTTTCTGTCAAATTTGTTGTATAACATGATGTTTTGGTGCTTAATTTGTAAAATCATAACTTAATATGATATATAATAGGCTTTTTCTTAATCCCTCCTTATTATCCAAGATATTCGCTTATCCTAGCTTCTGCTGGCCCGTTTACCTTGGATAAGTGAAACTCTACTGTATGTGTTTTAAATGCAATTTTTTATCCTGTATTTTTGTTTTAATTTATATATTGTATTACTGTTTTATCTTTTTATAGTGTGATTTGTATTATGTTGCTCATATATTTTCCTATGTTGTTTGGGCCTCTGCCCCATGTAAGCTGCCTCGAGTTCCCGCGGGGAGATGGTGGCGGGGTATAAATAAAGTTTTTATTATTATTATTATTATTATCAATGATTTTACATATACGCTGTACTAAGACATCAAAAAAAATCTTCTTTTAAAAAAAATACAACTTACTGTTCTCAAAATGGTATATGCTGTTGGAAAAATTAAAAAATAAAGAACTTCCAGTGCTCTGTTTTTTGGTCTCAAAAAGTGAGAGGTTATTATTTTTTTACTCTGAACTAAACCCCATTGGTTCCTGTACATAGGATGGCATCCTTAGTAAACTGTTGATTCCATGTATGAAGAACCAAAAAAATCTTCCTTACATACTAGGGATTTAAACTGTGATTTAAGTAATGAAAATTGAATTCTTCAGGGAACTTTTACTGCAATGCCAATGGTTCTCAGCTTGTGGGTCTGCAGGTGTTTTGGCCAACAACTCCCAGAAATCCCAACCAATTTACCTATTGTTAGGATTTTTGGGAGTTGAAGGCAAACACATCTGGGGACCCATAGGTTGAGAACAATTGATGTTGAATATTTATGTCAAAATTAATGAATGTGATTAAGGGCTGCTATTTTAACCTGACATGTAAATCAACATATTTAAACTAGTATCTGATGATTACTATATTTGTTCTGCCAAGGCTGCTTATCTGGGCCACAGCTAAAGAGCTCTCAATATTAGACTAAAACATTTCAAGAAAAAATTGCATACATTTTGTTCTATTATAATTCACTCTTCCTCTACAGAGCAGTTTAAATACAGTGGGCCCTTGGTATCCACAGGGATTTGGCTCCAGGATCCTGTCTTGGATAACAAAATGCGTGGAAGCTATTTTATTTATCGTGTCAGAAGCGAATTGAGAATACAGTTATAATATATAAAAAACCCACAAAGTTAAAGACTTGGCATTATACTAAATTTTCTTTGACAAGAAGCTGGCCACTTGGAGTGCCTCTGGTGTTGCTGTAAGAAGGTCCACCATTGAGCATGTGGCAGGGATCAGGTTGCATTGTAGTAAGTGGTCTGTGGTTTGTTGTCAAAGGCTTTCATAGCCAGAAACATTGGGTTGCTGTGAGTTTTCCGGGCTGTTTGGCCATGTTCCAGAAGCATTCTTTCCTGACATTTCACCCACATCTATGGCAGGCATCCTCAGAGGTTGTGAGGTTTGTGGGATTTATATATCTGTGGAATTTCCAGCGTGGGAGAAAGAACTCTTGCCTTTTAAGGCAAGCGTGAATGTTGCAATTGATCACCTTGATAAACCTTGTAAAACCTTGCAGCTTCAAAGCTTGGCTGCTACCTGCCTGGGGAAATCCTTTGTTGGGAGGTGATTCGTTGGCCCTGATTGTTTCTTGTCTGGAATTCCTGTTTTTGAGTTTTGTTTTTTATTTACTAGTCTGTAGAGTTTTTAAATACTGGTAGCCAGATTTTGTTCCTTTTTATGTTTTCCTCCTTTCTGTTTAAATTGTCCACTTGCTTATGGATTTCAATTACCCCTCTGTGTAGTCTGACAGGATGGTTTTTGGTGTGGCCCCGCATTTCTCTATTCACAAATAATATGCTGTGTCTGTGGTTTGTTCTTCTCTGTACTCGCATGTTGTGGACTCCACTTTGTAGACCCATTCCTTAAGATTGGCTCTGCATCTTGTGGTGCCAGAGCGGAGTCTGTTCAGTGCCTTCCAAGTCGCCCAGTCTTCTGTGCGCCCAGGAGGGAGTTTCTCATCCGGTATCAGCCACTGATTGAGATTTTGGGTTTTAGTCTGCCACTTCTGGACTTTCACTTGCTGAGATGTTCCTATGAGTGTCTGTAGATCTTAGTAAGCTGTTTCTTGATTTAAAGCATTGGCATGGTGGCTGATATCCGAACAGAGGATGGGCCGGAGATGTCAATGCCTTGGCCCTTTCACTACTGACTACTACTTCCCGGCGGAGATCAGGTGGTGAAATACCGGCTAAACCAATCCCTGAGGAATACAAGTGTTTTATCGAAATAGTAAAAACCTGCTCACGGGCTTCTATACCAAGAGCCTGTAGGACACACTATCGCCAAGGTATTACTTCTGATATAACTGTTTAGTTGGAAGATTACTGCAGGCTCGACCATGAAGACCCATTTAGTGAGCAAACTCTTCAGGCAGCTCAGACCATTCTATCCATGAATGGGTAAGTCCCACCATATACACTAGTGTAGTAGAATGGTGTCCCTTATATACAATGGCCAAATCTAGACTTTGCTTTTTGCAGCAAACAATTATCTCTAAGGCCCCTTCCATACAGCTGAATAAAATCCACATTGAACTGGAATATATGGCAGTGTGGACTCAGACAACCCAGTTCCAAGCAGATATTGTGGGATTTTCTGCCTTGATATTCTGGGGGCCCTTCCATACAGCCATATAATCCAGAATATCAAGGCTGAAAATCCTTAAAAAATCTTCTTTGAAGTGGGTTATCTGCGTCCATATTGCCATATATTTCAGTTCAAGCAGAAAATGTGGAATTTTTATTCAGCTGTGTGGAAGGGGCCTGAGACGCCGGAAAATGCTGTTACTCCCCCCTCTTCCATCTAAATGGATTAACCCAGTAACAAAACAAGACACTGGGCGTGCCCATTTGGGGGGGGGGGATGGCTCCTCCCTTGGAATGGGCTCAAATCACGTCCGAGTTATAAGGAACAGATTCAGTCGGTAAATGACGTCACCAAGTGGGGAGAGGCAAAGCGGCCTGGGTCGGACCATTTTACTACGGAATGCGGGGGGGGGGTGAGGCGGAGAGAAAGGCAAACCAATATATGTCAACTTTTGACATGGTTCGGGACCACAACCCTCACTTCAGGGAGGATGGAATAAAATAAATTGTCTGTACATCCCCGGTATCATAGCTGTACTGAGAGACTCATCTCCACACACACATATATATGCGCCCCCCCCATTTGGCAGAGGCAGTCAGAATGGTTTGTTCCCTGGCTTCTCCCTGCCCGTCTGTGCCCCTGCGCGCGGTATCGCGAGATTCCCGCGACGGTTGGGAGGGGGAGGAGACTCGAGACGCGACTACCGCCTCAGACCACCTTTCCGTCCTCCTCGCGCTGCTGGTGAAGCTCGTGCTCCTTGGACGTTCCTTTCCTGCCTTAAAAGTCGGTGAGCGCAGGGGGAGGGGGCGAGGCTCGGGGCGTGACACTCCCCCCATTATTTTCCTCTTCTCTCTCTCCTCCTCCCTCGCCCCCACTTACACGCGGCCTGGCATAGCCAGGCCTGGCCTGGCGGGTAACAAAGCGGCGGCCTCTGTTGGGTGGTGACGCCGGCGGGGGAGGAGGAGGCGACAGGGCGGGAGGCGCCGGCGGGGTTGCGGGACTGAGGCCTAGGCAGTCAGTGAGGGACTGAGGCCTAGTCTGGGCTAGTCGAGGAGGCGGAGCTTGCGGGAGGCTTCCCTTCTTACCTACCCTCCCTTTTCTTTCATTCTTCCCTTCCTCATCCTTTATTCCTTCTCCTGGACCACAACTCCGGAAGCCTCGGTGGGTAGGCCGGTATGTTTTGAGGAGAGGGGACGCTCAACAGGGTTAGGCAGGAAGCAGGTCTGACTCAGGCCCCTTCCACACAGCTGAATAATATTCAGCATTATCTGCTTTGAATTGGAATATATAGCAGTGTGGATATAGGGCCGTTCCACACAGCCCTATATTCCAGAATATCAATACAGAAAATCCCACAATATCTGCTTTGAACTGGGTTATCAGAGGGCCTTTCCACACAGCCATATAACCCAGAATATCAAGACAGAAAATCTCACAATATCTGCTTTGAACTGCGTCAGCTGAGTGTACACTGCCATATATTCCAGTTCAAAGCAGAAAATGTGGAATTTTATTCAGCTGTGTGGAAGGGGCCTATGCCAGCTCTAGATACCTGACATTTCCTCTTCTAAACCACTACCCAAAATAGAGGGGCACCATCCTCTTTTTCATATCCTGATATTGAGTGTATAACATGTTTCATCTTTAAGAATTTCCCCAGGTAACCTGATAGTATAAATGTGGAACAGTAGTAGATAGAAATATGTCCGGTTAAGCATCCCTTGCTCTGTGCTCCAGGGCCCTTCCACACAGCCCTATAAACCAAAAAATCAAGGCAGAAAATCCCACATTATCTGAGTATGGGCTCAGATAACCCAGTTCAAAGCAGATACTGTGGAATTTTCTGCCTTGATATTCTGGGATATAGGGCTGTGTGGAAAGGCCCCAGAGGGAAGCTGAGGTGGCCATTAGAGTAGAGGGGCCCATTCTTCCACGGGTTGCTGCAGAAAGTACAGAGACATCTGTTCATACTGTTTGTGGCCTTGTTTTTCTATAAGGCTTCCTTGGAGAGGGCGGATATACTGGGCATGCTGACTGGGATAGCCTGAGAATTGCCATATTAAAAATGGTCACTCTTCTGAGCTCTTGATTTTTTTCAAAATCAGAATATATACATAGTCCCAAACCAGACATCAGCACAGGGGTTTGAGTTTAATCCAGGATGAAGAACAAGTAATGCTATAGATACACAAAAGCATAAAGCCATATAGCTGTTGTTGGATTGCACCTGCCAGTAGTCCTAGGGCCCTTCCACACAGCCATATAGCCCAGAATATCAAGACAGAATAAGCTACAATATCTGCTTTGAGCTGGGTTATCTGGGTCCAGACTGCCATATATGCCAGTTCAAAACAGATAATGTGGGATTTTATTCAGCTTTGTGGAAGAGGCCTCAGATAACCTAGTTCAAAGCAGATGTTGTGGGATTTTCTGCCTTGATATTCAGGGTTATATGGCTCTGTGGAAGGGCCTTCCACCTGAGGGACTTTCCTTTCCTGGCAGTTTGTCTACTACCCTCCCTGATTGAGGAAGAAAGAAGGGCCTTTTGCACATAAGAAAGGAGGTGGAGGGGGCTTGCTAGCCTCTGATGGTGGTTTATTGGATGATAATAATGATAATAACTTTATTTTTATACCTCACCACCATCTTTCTGAAGGGACTTGGGGCTGCTTACATGCGAGACCAAGCCCAAAGCATACATATGAAATTTACCAATTAAAACACAGTTAAAAACATTGTTAAAAGTGATCAGACTAGGGAGAGCTGTGCATGGATGAGCCTTGGTTTGGAAAGAGGAGAAGCCTGCTGGGAAGAATAAAATCTCACATTATCTGCTTTGAACTGAGATATATGGACTCAGATATTCCAGTTCAAAGCAGATATTGTGGGTTATTCCTCCTTGATATTCTTGGTTTTATGGCTGTGTGGAAAGGGTCTTAGTGTACCCTCTCTTCGTGTGTTTTTATTTTGCAAAATATATTTTATCAGACCCATGGTGCCAGCTTCCAAAGGAGATAAAAGAATTGGTTTGTGCTATTGTAAGAATGTCACAATAAAGCTACTGAATGATCCCAATTAAAAGCATAAATCCAGTTCAATGTGGATTTTATACAGCTGAGGGCCCTTCCAGACATGCCCTATATCCCAGGATCTGATTCTAAGTTTTTTGTTTATCCCAGATTATCTGGCAATCTAGTTTAAAGCAGAAAACCCGGGATCAGATCCTGAGATATAGAGCCTGTCTGGAAGGGGCCACTTTCTTCGGTGCTTTTGAGGTCCCTTCCACACAGCCCTATATCCCGGAATATCAAGGAAGAAAATCCCACATTATCTGAGTGTGGACTTATATAATCCAGTTCAAAGCAGATATTGTGGGATTTTCTGACTTGATATTCTGGGATATAGGGCTGTGTGGAAGGGCCCTGAGATAAAGGCAAAATGCAAAATAGTCTTGTCCTGAAACACTCCGGGTTGTGCGCTCTTTTACAGGCTGCAATTTAGTTAGGGACAGTTTACTGATGCCTTGCTAGCTGTCATGCTCCTTTCCTAAGGATGCTCTGAACTGGAGCTCATGATGTAGCACATTTCCAAAGGGCAGGTGGGGGCAAGGAATGAGTCTCTTCCAAGAAGGAGCACTGTTGATTTTTCTGTCCCTTGAGAACTGATCTCTGCTGCCCAGATTTGAAAAATTCACCTTCTCAATTACTATACCTTATCTTTTTATCTAAGATTTTTTTGGTGTGAACCTTAAATGTTATCTCACATCCTGAGATGTGGGTGGGAGGCTATTTCAGCCTTTCCTGCATTTTAGACTGTTTGTAATTTGGCTTCAGGGATATATGTTAGGGGTGTGCTAACATATACTCCTGAAGAACAAATAGAGAACAAATAATTCATTCCGTTTTCAGATATCTTTTAAAATTGTGTAAGAGGGGAGAACCTTTGGCAGCTGCAAATCTTCTGATTCAAAATTAAATTAAGCACTGAATTCATTTTATAGACATTTGTAAATATTAACCTTGTTGCCTCTTTGTAATAGTAATGACCCAGTTTGTAGACTTACGGAGATTGTTAGTTGCTCACTTCAGATATCATAAAACCTGGTTTTCAAAATGTGACTTTATTGGTCCACTTTGAATATAAAGCAATTATGGTTAGAATTAGATTGGAAAGAGAGATAGGAATTTTCATGCAAAGGTGAAAGCAGCAGTTTTTGTTTTCCACATTATGATTTGGAGTTATGATATTATGGGTTCCAAAGGGTTAGTGTTTTTTGACACTTGCTCTGTATAAGCAATAATATTTCTCAACTAATTTATGAGAACAATTGTTTGTTTATTTGAAGGTGTTGATGAATGTCCAGAGATTTAATTATTGACTTGTCTAGTGAATACCTGGATAAAGGACTGAGATTCTCTAAAATGAAGATGAAAGTTTTATTAGCATACTTAGTACAAGTAAGGTTCTTTTAATAAAGATCTAAATACTTCAGTCTCACAATGAAAAATATGGGCACAGTGACTTGGCTTTGATATTGCAAATATCATTGGATAGGGAGGGAATCAAAACCAGAATATCTATAAAATGGTGTGGACCTCTAGCTAAGAACATAATGTGTCAAAAAATGAATAAATGGGAACTCTGCAAATTTGTGTTGGATATTATGTTTCTCAGGGAATGCAAAGTCCCATGCAAAATAAACTTGTGGCTTCTTTCCCAGTTCAAATATAGATAGGAACTGCCTTTTTTTTTGCATCTAACAGTCTTTTAACTCTACAGATTATTAGATAATTACAGTTATTATTTAATGAAGAATCATAAGCCTGCCACTACTCTGGTTACAACATATTATATTAAATAATAATTAGATGAGTGCATGATTTGTGGTTTGCAGTCATAGGCTAATCTTATAATTATTGTCCTCATAGAAGGACATACATAAAACATATGGTATTTGTTTTTAACCATATTAGTTTTTGCTTTTCAAAACAGGGAGAATACATTTGAAATACACAAGGATGCTGTTTCATGTTAAAGACAAATAATATATTTGTGTAGTGTTACCAATATCAGGAAAATGGTGGAACTAAAGTCTTCTCAAACTCATAATCTTTCTGCTTCAATTATGCATCTTGAATATTTGTTTTTACAGGGTGTCTTTTATGAATAATCAAAAGCAGCAAAAGCCAACGCTATCAGGCCAGCGTTTTAAAACTAGGAAAAGAGGTAAGCCCAATTATGTACTTTGAATAGTTTTTTGTTTGATACAGATAGACACCAGGAGTTTATGAAAAATTGGTTAGTGGCATGCATCCTGCTTTATGCCAAATGGGAAAAGCTGCATGTGTCAAACACTTACCAGAGTTACATTAACAAAATGTCAATATTAGAGTAAGCTTCTCTCAGATCATTCCCTCCAAGTACTGCTTTTAGAATATTTGGGTAGCGGCTTCTCACCTTAAATAGACTGATAATCTGAAGAAAGAAGCAAAGACCATGATACTTTGGCTTTGTTTATTAAATGATAGTGAAGAACTTTGGATTTATTTCCCTCATGAGAAAAGAACACCATTTGGAGTGAGGAAAGGCCCTCAGGTGCCACAGTAGAAGAGAATTTGTACACTTGAGAATGGTAGCAACAATAAAGCAACCCAAATTACGGAGAATTTACAGGAGATAAATTCAATATATTTTATGTCAGCTGCTGGGTATATCAATTTGATGAGGCATCAGCAGCTGACAAGGGAATTCAGTGACTGGGGGTTTATTTCAAAATAAGTGGATATGATTTTTGGAATGTATTTTTCTCTGCCAAACTGAGTTTTCAAACACAGAAAATAAGTACAGTAGAGTCTCACTTATCCAACACTCGCTTATCCAACGTTCTGGATTATCCAACGCATTTTTGCAGTCAGTGTTTTCAATATATCATGATATTTTGGTGCGAAATTGGTAAATATAGTAATTACTATGTAGCATTACAGCGTATTGAACTACCTTTTCTGCCAGATTTGTTGTATAACATGATGTTTTGGTGCTTAATTTGTAAAATCATAACCTAATTTGATGTTTAATAGGTTTCTCCTTAATCTCTCCTTATTATCCAACATATTCGCTTATCCAACATTCTGCCGGCCCGTTTATGTTGGATAAGTGAGACTCTACTGTACCAGAATTTGCAGCCTCATTACTTTACTCTTGTATATATTTTTGTTTTTATGAAATAAAAATGATCTAATCCAGCTGGTTGTGTGATACTGAAATTTTTGGGAACATAAATATGTCAGTAGTCATTGTGTTAAAAAATTAAGTAGTTCTGGCATCATATTTGACCTCTGGTTTATTGGAAATCAGCCAGTATATGCTCCTGCTTGGCTCCTCTAGGCAGAAGTGGAAGGTATGTGTTCTAGCTTGTTTTTTTTAAAACAAGCCAGAATCTCTAGTTCAGGCATTATGACAAAAAAAAAGTGATGATGGAGTCTGTTGGATTCTCCTGTCTGCATTTGAATCTTTAAAAACAGAAGGAATAGATTTTGACACACTTCCATGCTTCACTGGAGCATTTGGAGTGCAGGTGTCATAATGCAGTAATATTTGTCACTGGATAAAAAATTCTCATTTTGAGGAAAAGAAGACAGCTTAACACTTAAATTTTTTAATGTCTCATTGCTTTTGGTAGATTGTAATGTGTTTAGTATTGGAATAGCAAATAACTGCAGTAGGCCATCTGAATGTCTGAGCTCTAGCATTTACACTTTGCACTTGTCCCATATTATTAAATGGTGGTGATGTAAACATATTGAAGTGCGTGTTTTCAAATCGCTGCCATTTAAGAACTGGACCCCTGTGGATATAATGAGGCCCATGCAAACATAAACAACTCCAGCACAACCTGCTAGTATTTCTGCATATTGTTACACTTCAGTCCCAGAAGCTGTAGTGAATGAGCACATCTTGGTGCAATATTTTCTGATCAACTCAAGTTCTGAAATGTTTCAAATGGAAAAATGCTTTCTATCAATCTTCAGTTTATCTCCTCCCCCCCCCCCTTTTTTTGTCAATTCTTCATTACAGAGTAGGTAGACTGTATGGTTTTTTTCTCTGTGTTTTTTTTTCAATGTTCATAATGCTTCTTATTGATTACAGATGAAAAAGAGAGGTTTGACCCCACTCAGTTTCAGGACTGTATTATTCAAGGTTTAAATGAAACTGGCAGTGACTTGGAAGCAGTAGCAAAATTCCTTGATGCTTCTGGGGCAAAACTTGATTATCGCCGCTATGCAGAGACACTCTTTGACATTCTGGTGGCTGGTGGAATGCTGGGTAAGTTTCCTTTCTTGGGTCTTCAGTTTACAAACACATCTTGTAGATCTATGGTAAAGCATGTGTTTTGCATGGAGAAGGTTCCAGACATAAACACATATAGTTAAAGGGCTCACTGAAACCTTGGAGAGCACGGTTACATTTGATTTGCTATTGGATTTTCTAAACATTAGTCAGGATTAAGTCTTGGATTACAACTCAGTTGACAAACCTAAATGTCAATTTCTTAATAGCCCCAGGTGGTACATTGGCAGATGACATGATGCACACTGATGTCTGTGTATTCGCTGCACAAGAGGACCTAGAAACGATGCAAGCATTTGCTCAGGTAAGTGTTCTTTTACAAATGACTCTTGATTTTTTTTCTGTCCCTAGGAATGAAAGTTGATCCAATATATCTTTTATGTTGCTTAATCACTAATATTTGGTTTACAGGTCTTTAACAAGCTGATCAGGCGTTACAAGTACCTGGAAAAAGGCTTTGAGGATGAAGTTAAAAAGGTATTGAACATTAGAACTAGGTTTTTGCACTGTAACCATGCAAATGTCTCTACAGCTATTAGTAACAGAAGAACATTAACCGGCATTAGTCTTCCTGCCTGCCTATTCCAATCCTCCATGACCTGAAAAAAGAAAAGAAAAATATATTCTCATTCAATTTCTAAAAGCTTTTCTTTCTTGCAATCTGGAAAGTTATGTTAATGCTTTACAAAATTGGTGTAATACTTTTTAAAAATACTGTAACTGTTTACTGGGAGTAAAGCCTATAGGATTCCCTGAGACTTCTGACTGCATGTATAGTATTGCACTGTAAATCCTCTTAATGCAGCCTCCTTTTTGAAATGGTTTTTTGATGCTTTCTAAATCACTTGCTAGCATTGGCAGACAGAATCAATGACTTGCTTGTTTGAACTGTTTTCTTCTTGCAGTTGCTGCTATTCTTGAAAGGTTTTTCAGAGTCTGAGCGCAACAAATTGGCCATGCTGACGGGTATTCTTCTGGCCAACGGGACACTTAATGCGTCTATTCTCAACAGCCTGTATAATGAGAATCTAGTCAAGGAAGGTAATTGCAGTAATTTAAAATGGTTGTGGGTAGTTCTAGGAACAATCTTTCCTGATCCGATTTAGAGCTCTCTGTACTATGTTGCACAGGAGCCCTGCAATCTCTTTGTAATTGTAAATTCAAGTTTAGCTTCAGATTACTGTAATGTTTAGCCAAAGAATTTTTCATACTTTTCAATGAGTTTGTGTAGATTGCATTAAGATCCCCAGATCTCATATCCACCGATCCCATAACCATGGTTTTGCTGATACACTTCACACAATAGCCTCAGACTTTAATTCATTGCCAGGAAAAGGGAAAGCCATCCTGCATTAATTAATTTCCCCTCCGGATAGGAGGTGAACTGGAGACAATATTAAATGTTATATTTTTGCTCTCGGCATGAAAATAAGAGTACTCCCTGTCCCCAGTGGTTTCATGTATCTGTGGGAAGTCCTGGAACATACCTTGCAGATATGGGGGGGTCATACTACATCATTATTTGGGTGTACTGTAATAATGCATAGTAATTCTTCAGATTTGATTGTTTTTATTGCTTTGCTTTAGTATGTTTGATTTTGTTGAAGATGGTTCTTCACAGTAATTTCCTTTTGGTGCAGAGAGTTTGTAATTTAATTTCCAGTTTCCAGCATTGTCTTACATGTTGCTACAAAATATTTAGCCAAGTAACATTGTTTTTTGTACATGTTCTCTGTGACACAAATGGGTTTACTGCACCTATGCAGTGCATCATTTGAAAAATCTTGTTAGCTCCTTCTTTCTTGGCCCTTGTAATCAGACTGATTCCTGCTGAAACACTCAGTTCTTTTTTGTCAGTTCAACAGTATCATTGAAATAACTGTTGGTGAGCTGTCCACTTCTTTTTCAGCTGTATTTCTGCTTTCTCTTTGGATTGTGTTTAGACTTCTTTGTTTCGGATCGTGATGTGGCTTTATCTTGGACTTTGTCTTTTGAATTGGCCCAGACTGTTTCCTTCATTTTGTCTTAGGACTTCATCAGACCAAGCTGGGAGAAAGTGGGAAGATAATCTTCTTGCACATAGAATAATCTTCTTTGCATAATATTCTGTCTCTTAAAAAGGTGGAGAATTTATCCCCAATCACAAAGGATTGCCTCCCATCTCAACCATTCTTAAACCATTACTTTTCTTTCCTTCTCACTCCCATTATCTAGAGGAGACCCAAGGCATCATTCTTAAGACAAACACCTCTTCTATGGGATATTTTCCCTCTCAATCCTGTTACTCTAGAGCAGTGGTTCTCAAACTTTTTCTGCTGTGGAGCCCTTTTTGAAACAAAAGTTTCTTGTAGTGTCTGAAGAAATGCTTTATACACACACACACACACACACACATATACCAGCTTGGGGTCTGTGTGCCAAGTTTGCTCCAGATCTGACATCAGTTAGAGTCAGTGCTTTCTGGATGCGGGTGAACTACAACTCCTAAAGCCAAGGTCAGTTCCCCCCCAAACCCCTGCAGTATATTCAGTTGGTAATGGGGCTTCTCTGTGCCAAGTATAGTCCCACTCCATTGTCAGTGAGGATCACAGATTCTCTGGATGCAGGTGAACTATAACTTCCGTAAATCAAGGTCAGTGTCCCCAAAACTTCTCCAGTATGTTCTATTGGTCATGGGGTGTCTGTGTGTCAATTGTGGGTCCAGATCTATCATTTGTGGGAGGACTTAGTGGTCTGTTGAAGTTGTAGCTGAATCAGGTAAAGGTACTGCAAATCCCATCATCCATAGTCCATCCTCCTCCAAACTTCACCAGGATATAAAGTGGGACATGGGGGGGGGGGAGGTCTGTGTGCCAAGTTTGGTCCAGGTCTGTCATTCGTGGAGGCCGTGGTCTCTGGAAGTGAGTAAGGGTCCTGCAAATCCTTGGATTCACAGTGTTTTCTGGATAAAGATGACCTACAACCTCTATAAATCAAGCTCAAATCCCCCCAAACCTGGTCATGGGGGTTCTGCGTGCCAAATGTGGTCCAGATCCATTATCAAAGAGGTCATAGTGCTAAGCTTTGATGCAGAGTGAAACAACTTCCATCCTATAGAGTCAGTCTTCCCAACCCCTCTAGTCTGTTCAGTTGCTGATCAATTCCTCTGTTTGCTGTGTGCCATAGAAAGGGGTAGGAAAGGGTTAAGGGAGAGGTATTGGGCGGGTACGTGTAAATTTCACACCAATGATGAGAGAAAGGAACCCCGGGATGTCTGCCTGTGATGGAGGAACACATCAGTCCTAGGATGAAATCGTCCCCAAATGAAAACATTCCTTGGGTGGTGGGCTGATGTGTTTGGGGAGGACATTGACAACATGTGCGCTACATGTTCATGGCACTCACTATAACCTGCAGTGTCAGTGGAGGGCGTGCCTTTAGAGGTATCTCAGCACTTTGTACTATAGCCTATTTGTGGAGGTGAGAGGCTGTCTGTGTAAGTGGATACCTTTGCCACATATACACATTTCCATTTTTAATATGTGTATGTATGTGTGTGCTATATGTCAGACATGGGCCGGGCCAGTGGCAGATGGATGGAGAGTATTTGTGTGAACTAATTCAAACAGTTCAAAAAGAAAAAAGGAAGAACAAATACAATAGTTATAATGAAGAACAATTTTAACCAACATAAACTTAACAGTATTTCGGTAGAAGACGACTCTGGGGCCATCCAGTCCCCTTCTGCCATGCAGGAAAAGCACAATCAAAGCACAAAGATTATGTTTATTTAAAAACAAATTACTGTTCCAGGCTTATGCAGAAGGGTTTTGTAAAAGAAGTAGAATATAGGAGGTTGCCCATAGGAACACCCATTTCTCCATGTCACTGAAGCAGTTCAACACAGGCAAATCTTGACAGTTTCCATCCCACATGTCAAAGAGATTTTCCCCTTTTTTCCAGGTACACCAGGAGCTCAGAAGATGGTTTCTCTCTGACTTTAGTCCCCCCCCCCCCCAAAAAAATTTTTTCCTACATTTCTGACACAGTTCACTGACACCACATATGACAGTTGGGGTTCTGGCTGAACCATATGAAGGGCTTTGTGGCACTTAGTCTATGAACTATTTTAGAAGTGTGGGGAGTGTGGGGTGTAGTGAGATGTACTTGTATTTGATGAAGTCCTTAGTGACTTCATCTGGCTCCTTCAAGAAATGGACCTATGCAGGGCACAAATCCTGAATGGGATGATTGTTCACACTGTCTGTTATCCCTTGGATAACGCCAGTTTTGTATGCATTTATTCTCCAAGTGCATAAAAAGATTGACCCAGGGTTAAGGCTCTTCTATATGGGTAAGCTTTATCTCCACTCAAGCCCACCAATATAAGCCACAGATCACTACTTTTGATCTTTTTCTGCTCCAACTGCCTACAATTCATCAGCAGTAAAAAGAGTCCAAAGATTATTCGGAGAAGTTCATGGACAGCTGTGAACATTCTGCTCCTTACTATACCACTCAATCCAAGACTTCTTTGGTTTTGATTTGAGTAAACCCAACCCTTTATCTCCCACATTGGGTTGGTCTCTCAATCTGGACATCTCTGCCTCTACATCCAAGCATATGTAGGTAGCATTAAAAAAGAAAGTGAAGAATGTGGACTCCTCAGTTCAAGCTGGTTTTGACTTTTAATCCCTAACTGTCCAGGCTATCTGAACCACTCAATCTCCCTATGCAAGCCAAAGAAGGTTTTCTCTTGGTCCCATCACCTTCCCAGGGTCATGTTTTATATTATGGTTTATTTTAGTTGTGCTTTTATCTAGATTGTTTTATTTTACTATGTTCCTATTTTTATTGTGTTTTGCTTTAATGGATTGTTTTGTATTTATGTCTTGTGAGTATTTTGTCCCATTTGTAAGCCACCCCGAGTCCCCTCGGGAAGATGGTGGCAAGATATAAGAGTAAAGTTGTTATTTAATGGGGATCTGACTGCTCCCAGGCTGTCCAATAACCTCCTATGGGAGGTTTACTTGACCTCTCCCTGTTCTCTTTCTGCCAGCAGGTGAATCTTTTTGTTTGGGCAGGGTTTTGACCAACAAGCATAGTGTGTGTATTTTATTTTATTACTGACTTACGTTTAAGTATTTAAATTTTATTTTTGCTTTCTCATTGTGTACTATGTTGAACAATGTAATACTTACATTAATACTTCTGTACATTGGGAATATCTAGCCTTGTTTGTTAGGACAGTATACCAGCAGCCTTGCTTTTTATTATTGATGAATAAATATTTCAAATAAAACCAGTGGATTTTATCTGAAATATGTTACAGAAGGATTTGAAGTAAAGGAATGCAACTCCAAATTTTGTGTGCTGATGTTATGCTTATATTATTTTAGTTTGTTCTGAGTTTTGAGTTTCATGTCTGTGTGTTTAGGTTTTAGGATATAATTTATTTTTTCCAGCTTGATACTATTAATACAACCACTCTTCATGCAGGTGTTTCAGCAGCCTTTGCAGTAAAACTGTTCAAATCATGGATAAATGAAAAAGATATCAACGCAGTGGCAGCTAGCCTTCGTAAAGTCAACATGGACAACAGGCTGATGGTGCGTTAAGTGAAATATATCAGTTGCTTGAAAATGAATAGTCCGTTAATTGTGGTATCCAAATAATCTGTCTTTCTTTATATATTTCAGGAACTCTTTCCAGCCAACAAGCAAAGCCTTGAACACTTCACCAAGTACTTCACTGATGCAGGATTGAAGGAACTTTCTGAATATGTCCGGAACCAGCAGAGCATAGGGGCTCGTAAAGAACTGCAGAAAGAACTCCAAGAGCAGATGTCACGTGGGGATCCATTTAAGGATGTGAGTGCATTCAACTACACTTTATTAATGCCAATTATCTTTCTTAGATCTAAATTATATTTAATGACTACATTCCAGGGCAGAAATATTACATTGTTGGTTTTTGTTTCCTTCTAAGAGCTTGCAACACAACAGGACATTTGTACCATGCAGCTTTGTGGTGTGTCCTCGGTTGCTGGGCTTAGATTTGATGAGTTTTCTGCAGAATATATCTCCAAATTAGAGATAGTCTGAATGGCTGTGGGTCCTTCCAGGCAAGGCCTTTATCCCAGGATCTGATCCCAGGTTTTCTGTTTATCCCAGATTATCTGGCAGTGAGGACTCATATAATCCAGTTCAAAGCAGATATTGTGGGATTTTCTGCCTTGATATATGGTTGTGCGGAAGGGCCCTGTGTTTCTGCATTGCTTATTGTAACATGCATGGGAAAACCATAGGTAGAATATCAAATGGATATTTCAGTGTGGGGATTCAACTTGACATTATCAAATTATTTGAATAGGTCCCACATAATTTAAGTAAGGAGCCAGATATTGCAGCACTTGGTTCTTACTTGAAACAATGCTGCTTCCTAAGATAAATATCAAAATATAGTCTATATGCACAACATAAGATGTGCAAAACTGACTAAGTTCTTTGTGTCTAGATCATCTTGTATGTCAAGGAGGAAATGAAGAAAAACAACATATCAGAACAGACTGTGATAGGCATAATCTGGTCCAGTGTAATGAGCACTGTGGAATGGAACAAAAAGGAGGAGCTAGTAGCAGAACAAGCCATCAAGCACTTGAAGGTATTTATGCATTAGATTAACATTTGAGCAAACGTGTTCAATAAGGAAGGGGGGAAGAAAAAGTAACTGGCTGTACTTTTAAGACTAACTGGTTTCTATTTTCCCACGCGCATTCGTGGATATGAACCCATTTCTTCAGATCTGTACTGCATTTGGAGAAGAAAGTTCATATTCACAAAAGCTCATGAAAAATAAAAACTAGTCAATTTTAAAGGTGCTGGCACTTTTTCCTTTCTCCCTTGCTTTGTTGTTCTTATGCTGCAAGAGACTTAACACAGCTACTTTGAAAATATTCAGTAACCAGATTGTAGACGTGTGTGAAAGATTGAAATACAGTAGAGTCTCACTTATCCAACATAAACGGGCCAGCAGAACGTTGGATAAGCGAAAATGTTGGATAATGAGGGATTAAGGAAAAACCTATTGAACATCAAATTACATTATGGTTTTACAAATTAATCACCAAAACATAGAAGATCAGTGTTGGGAACACACTGATTTACAGTAGATTCTACTGATATACTGTAGAATCCCATATTGAGCCTAGAGGAATGGCAACACTGGAAAACCAAATTTTGCTTGGTCAGTTGTCTCCAGAATCTCATCTAGAGCTGGGTGGCTCTGTGTTCGGGGGGGGGGGGGGGGGGGGCTTGGATTGTGCCTTCCAGCCTAGCAGAATGTGGCTGGACTGGATAGCCTCTTGAGAAGAAAAAGGCTAGAAGTACAAGTTGCTGCAAGACTATCAGAGGTAAAAGGAGGAGGAGGAGGGAGTGTGTTGGGGCGAAGAAGGAAGCGAGAAAGGAGAGAGAGAGGATCTGGAGCAAAATGTGTGTGTGTGTGCAGGAAGAAAGCGGGAGGGGGGGATCCTCCACCCAACTGGCCAGGTCAGGAGACGACAGAGGCAGCCAGCCCCTTACCCCACTTGCCAGCCCCAGCTTCCTTTCCCAAGCCCAGCCCCCCTCCTTCCTTCCAATCATGAGCCCTTTCCTCCCACTGATTAGGAAGCTAGGCTGGGCTGGAGAGACGTCTCCATAGCAGGAGAGAGAGGCTCTGTGTGCACCAAGAGCACAGAGAGAGAGGAGAGCCATCGTGTTTCCGTTCCCCCCTCCTCCCGCTCTTGCATACAAATGGCCCCCAATGGGAGGAGGATTCACCCCCCTTCCCTCCAGAGATGTGCTTCCCCCTCCCCCCTCCATTTTTTCACACGTAGCGGCAGAGTTTTGTGGGGAAGGAGTTGCCAAGCTCATTCATCGCTATGATAAGTGCCTAGATTTGAATGGCGACTATGTTGAGAAGTGGTATTTGGGTGTGGCTTTCAACTGCATATGGTAAATGTTTTCTCCTTTACTTTGTTCATTTTTAATTCCAAAACTTTCTGGATAACACTCGTATAACAGTGATTCTCAACCTGGGGTCCCCAGATGTTTTTGGCCCACAGCTTCCAGAAATCCCAGCCAGTTTACCAGCTGTTAGGATTTCTGAGAGTTGAAGGCCAAAAACATCTGGGGACCCCAGGTTGAGAATCACTGCTATAGAACCTAGTGAGTTATTTTTTAGTTTCTAAAACACCATTGTTTGTAAAATACACAGTAATTTCAGTACCGCCAATGGGGTGGGGGGCTTTATTTGTTTATGAAATAGCAGCTGTGATATATACCATTTTTAGAGGCATTTATAGAAAGGTAAAATGGGTCTTAGAATGGAAGAAAAACAGTAATTCTTTAACAGGTGTGAATATGTTCTATCTTCACAAAACAGTAACAGATATTCTCTTATTAGGAAAAACATATACAGGTATGACTGCTGGTGTCATGGTTAAACTATATCCCTTCACATCCATAACAATTTCATAGAAGTGCTTAAAATAATGAAATGGCCAGCAAAAACCATTCAGGAAAAGCTAAAAAATACAGGTCTGAATGTCCAGAAATCCTCAATTTCTAAGAGAATTGTCTACTTTCATGGGATTTTTTGCTTTGTTTTTGTTTTCTTTGCTGCTCCACTTTGAAGGGAAATGTTATCTGTACAGCTTGTTGAGAAGTTCTTCCTGATGCTTAATTTTTTTTCTGTTCCTGCAATCTTTGCAGCAATACAGCCCTCTTCTTGCTGCCTTTACAACTCAAGGTCAGTCCGAACTGACTCTGTTGCTCAAGATTCAGGAGTACTGTTACGATAACATCCACTTCATGAAAGCCTTCCAGAAAATAGTGGTGCTCTTCTACAAAGGTAATTTCAATTTATAATCTTAACACATAGCTCTAGAAATGTTAACAGTTGAAATGTAGACTTTTGGCCTGGGAAGAGTGCAACTGCAGCTCATTTTTCTAATAAGGCTGTTGAGGTTGATATAGCTCCAGAAGCTAAAGCTGGTACAGTAGCTGTTCTGTTCAAAATAATTAGTCATTCAAAAGACCAGTTTACTCTTTAATTGTTTGCTCCCTAATTGTCAGATGTAGTCAAGTTAATCTGTGCAGTGACTGATTTGTATTTGTGTTACATGATACTACATGATGTGGACACTATTCTTATTGTGTGTAGGTGCCTCTTGATAAACTGTTTCAAAACATTTCCACAATTTATTAAGCACATTCCTGGTGCTTTTGCAGACTGAGGGAAGAAGGAGCAGCCTTGATGTGGGAATAAAAACTGGTTTTTCTTCCCCTCCTTCAATGCTGTCTTCAAAGTGTCCTCCTCCTTCCACTGCTCAGGCTGTTTCCTCAGAGCTACCGATGCAGCTGTGGCTGGGAGACCTGCATATGGATGGTGTCTGATCTCTGCTCAGCCTCCAATCCTCAAGCAGCTGATGTGGAAGATATAGCTGTAGACTATCAGGGAAGATGTATTGTCGAAGGTTTTCATGGCCAGAATCACTGGGAGTTGTGTGGTTTCTGGGCTATATGGCCATGTTACAGCAGCATTTTCTCTGGTTTCATCTGCATTTGTGGCTGGCATCTTCAGAGGATCCTTTGAAGATGCCAGCCACAGATGCAGATGAAACATCCAGAGTCAATGTTGCTATAACATTATCATACAGCCTGGAAACTACACATAACCCCACCACGGAGGAGTTTCCTGAAATAAGCCACAAGTCGAAAGGGAGACCCTACTAATCGCATTATCTGACAGGTCCACCATTTTATCTGCCTTAAATACCCTCTATTGAAGAGCACCACTAAGCACTTTAAGATGTGCAAACACACCCCTAGTGGTGATGATGTTAATAAGCAGCCTCATCTTGCCAGCCATTTTAGTTGTCCAAAAGTGTGTTTTTGTTTTTTTCATTCTTTGCAATCACAAGTTTCCATACCTTCTATCTTTACCTGTTTCTATGGGGATTTACTATTTTGTGATTCCTTTTTCTTCAGTCACTAGCCTTTGTTTTAAAAAGGAAGGAAAAACGACCTTTCAGTCCTTCCCTTTCCAATTTGTGGTCCCCCCCCCCACCTTCCTGCATTTCCCCTTTTTAAAAGTAGATACTTTCTTTACTCTCATTTTTCCTTTTGACTTATTAAATATTTGGTAAGTCTCCAAAGCAATTGGAAATCCTATCTTATCCTTCTTACCAAAAGTTCAAAGCCACCATGGCCACCTTGTCCGGAGCCAGTGTCATGGCAGACATGTGTGGTTTGGGTCTAGGCTCCCCCTTTTCCCTTGCCAGTCTTGGGTAGGTCTCATTCATGGGTGGCTCCTTCTACACTGACAGATAATGTGTTATTGGGAATTTGTCATGGAGGTCCATTCTTGCCAGGGAGAAGGAGACATTCATCTGGTCATATTCCTCCTATATTGTCTCTGGCGCTTATATGCAAGTGAAGTACATAGGGATCTAATGGAAAAAGCTTAACTTAAATCCCTTGCCTTGTCTGGATAGCAAAAAAAAAAAAAAATAGCCTACCGGTAGATGTCCCATGGCAAAAAAAGTCACAGTAAGTTCCAATGCACCATCTTCCCATTCACATGCTGAAGGGTTCTAGGAATGAACTTGTCAGGAATTTTCAGAATATAACTACTGTATTGAGAAAAATCTCTGCTTCCAGCTGAACTTTTGGAATGAACCTTTATTAGCATCATGATATTTTCTAGCTCCAGCCCATTGTCAGATTGCTGAATGAGATATGCAATATCTGTCCTATCAATATTTTCTTAAAGAAATGCAGGAACAATTGAGTGAGGTGAAGGAGAGTAGAAATCACCTTTCCAGGACTGCTTCAAATATATTCCTATCCCTGAATAACTTTTGCTTATCAAATAACATTTCATAGGCCATTAAAAGTATCTTAATATATGAATAATAAAATCAGCACATTGTATTTTGCCTGTGTTCACTCCCTGTGGTTTATACAGCAGCCTTATCAGGCCAGGCAGCATTCTCATTCATATGAATTCTTTGGGAACATAATTTTAGCTTACTTTAGCCAAGGAGAGGAAGGTGCACATAAATCTGATTTAATGAACCCATTGAGCATCCCCTATCTGAACAAAATCTGGTTTGTTAAAAAAATGAAGACATTACTATCGAATGAGAAAATATTTGTCTTTACTGTTAGCTGCTTTGAGTCTCCTTATGGAGAGAAAAAGCGGGATATAAATAAACATAATACCATAATACACGGACAAGTTCAATGAATAATTGCTTTTGGTTCAGTTTGTCTGTTGGCAGCAGAGTCTTCAAGAACTCGTTTTAATTAAAAGAGCAGAACTTTTCCATATATCTTTTTTGTTGTTTTTCTAACAGCTAAGTGTTTTTCTTAAGAGATTATAAAGGCATCTTCTTGAAAATAGTTTGTGTATTCTGGTGAGGTTTCAGCTCTATACATAGCCCATTGTATAATGTATGAAAATGTTTTCCCTGTATTAGTTGCATGTCATTGAAAGTTACAGCCTTGTTTTGCAAACATTTTCAGTGTTAACATTTTTTTACATCGGAAATAAATGAATAATCTTGAATATATTTGCCAGACTGTTCTGTGTGAAGGAGTAGATAGATAATGATCCTAATTTTTCCTACAGCTGAGGTGCTAAGTGAAGAACCCATCTTGAAATGGTATAAAGATGCGCATGTTGCCAAAGGAAAGAGTGTCTTTCTGGAACAAATGAAGAAGTTTGTAGAATGGCTCAAGAATGCTGAAGAAGGTAACTAAACATTGAATACATTAACTGTTATTGTTGGAAGCTAAAAGTCTAGCAAAAACATGTTCTTGATGGAAAACTTTTTTATTTATTTCAGAATCTGAGTCTGAAACTGAAGAAGGTGACTAAGTTGTCAAACTGTCAACAGTAAAGCAAACAGGAGCTGTACATAAAATGTCATGTCTTGTGTTCTTCTGATTTTTACATCCTACCTCCCTATATCAAGCATGATATAAGGGCTCTCATGGCAAATTTATGTTTGTGTTTTCTATGGTCATTAGAGAACACTGGAATTAGGTTTTCAAAACCATGTATTAGTAGCTTACAGGAGCTATAGATTTGATTCTAACATTGCATTAGTCCTTTCAGTTACATTCTACCTCCTGTATTTTCTACTGTAACATTTAAAGCCTTTCACAACTTAAAATTCATTTTATCCCTGGGTTTTCTATAAAAGTTTACAAGTAGACATGATTTGGGAAATAAAATTTGTTATACGATTCTGTTTGCAAATTAAACTGTACAAGTATCCAAAGTTGAGATGCCATAGTTGTGTGATTTTTGTGTAGAAGATAACTACACCCAGGCAAGAGTGATCTATTTTTCCAGCCACTTCTCCTAAAGCATTTATCATGTTCTTGCATAGTTATATGCAGGGCCTGCAACTGCATTTAACCCTCCATTTTCTCATCTGGAAAATAATTTTACAGAGTAGCAGTTGAGATCATCCATTTGAAATGCAAAAAGAGCTTTACTTTTTGACCAGTCTTAAGACAGAATAATTCTACAGGGCTCTAAAACCCTCTGACTGAATTTTACTAAAATTGTGGCCTTAAAGAAAAATTAAATATGTAAAACTTCTGTCACAGTTGACATATGAATAATGATAGTTGAGAATAAGTTGTTGAAAAGTTTTAAAATTCATCCCTGAAAGGGATGGAAACTTTTGGACTTCACGAGGCATTGCTTAAACTAGCCTCACCTGATTTAACATAATATGGACTTTATCACATTGTGTTTTAAAGCAGGACCCCCCACTTTCCTATCATGTGGTTTGTCATTCTAGAAAGTAGTACATTGATATCTAATGCATTAGTAATGAAGGGATGAAGGAGAATACCCTAGTTATCTATAGTGTTACCAAAAGGGACCAAGTTTCCCCGTGTTTGCTGGGGAAATTGAAGGTCAACATTGCATTAGGTATCCTGGCAATGAAGAGCCTAGAGGCAGTCCATTATTTGCACCAAACTTTGGAAATGACATTTGGCCCTTGCTTTTTGCTCTGGATCTTCTTCCAGACTCTTAAGCAGGAAATCAAGGGTTTTCAACATGTATAGTGGACTCAAATTGTTTATCAGCTAGACAGTGAAATAGATTCACTGCATTAGACATTGTGCACAAGAGTTATTTGTGTTTATGTTGCTCTTCCACCTCGAGCAAGTTGTTCTCCATATTCATCTCACACTGAGTTGTGTGGATGTCAAACCTAGAAGTTGTAAGTTGCGACTGGAAGCCCTCCCATCTAGATCGTGTTTGAAGTTGTGGAAGCTTTTACTTACTTCCCAATCTCTGTAGCTTACACATGGATATCTTGCCTTACATAAAACATGTGAGATAATAGCTTTTGGTGGAAATCTAGCCCTCAAAGTGCATGCTTGATTGTCCAGATTTTTTTTTCCTTTTTGTCTCCCATATCATAGGGAGTACTGTGCATCACCTGACCCTGCTCGAGTGACATCTTAATTTTGTCACAATTTTATATTTATTCTATAATGGGAATATACTTTTTAAGTATTAAATACTCCAGAAATGAACTAGTGCACAGTGGATATTGTGCAATAGAAAATAGTGTAGATTTGGGTGAAGTAAAACTTTGGGATTTTACAGTATTTAAGTTGGTGAACATGTTTGAGGGTGAGGCACCTGAAAGGGCCGAGCCTTGTTTATCCGTATTTGACAAAATGCTCTAACATGGAGCCCTGTAGTAGCTCAAATTATCCTCTAATGGGAGCTGAGGTTTGATTGTAGATTACTGGATGTGAAATAGAAAGACTATTTCATCAAAGTTAACACGGGTTTAGATCTGGTTGTATGCTTAACTGGTACATATATATTTAATTATGGTGACATGCTTAACTGGAATATACAGGAGGTAGAATATAGCAATAAAAATAAGATGCAGGGGAGTTAAGAGAAAACCAGATATGGTATTTTAATTTCACGTTAATTAGCATGCTTATCGCTTTTAAAAAATGCCATACTGAAAGATAACTATCCTTTCTACCTAACCACAGTAGAAAAAAATGTAGTTGCTTACCTGTAACTGTTTCTTCGAGTGGTGTTCTGTGGAATTCACATATATGGGATTTCCTACTGCGCCTGTGCAGCATTTCAGAACCTTCTAGAAGCTCTAAGTGAAACATTTTGGCGCAAGCCCCGCCCACTCTCCCCAGTAGAGTATATAAGGCCCTTTGGGTGGGGCTAGGCACAGGAAGCAGCTGAAGCCCAGTGGCATGAAATCAGCGGGGAGGATGGGCGGGTTGTGCGAATTCCACAGAACACCACTCGAAGAAACACAGTTACAGGTAAGCAACTACATTTTCTTCTTTGTGGTGCTTCTGTGGAAATCGCACATAAGGGAGACTTAACAAGCTACTCACCAAAGGTGGCGGGTCATGCCACGCACGAGAAGAGGACTGCTCTCCCAAACGCCGCGTCCTTCTTAGGCATGATGTCAAGCTTGTAGTGAGAGGCGAAGGTGAACGATGACAACCACGTTGCAGCTTTACAAATATCCTCCAGAGGGATCCCCTTGAGGAAAGCTTGGGACGCAGCCATGGCCCTTGTAGAGTGCGCCGTCACCCTTTGCGGAGGTTCTCGGCCTGCAAGCCTGTATGCTAGGCGAATTGTCGAAACTATCCAGGAAGCTAAGCGCTGGGAAGAAACGGGGTTGCCCAGCGCATCTGGTCGGTACTTGAGAAAAAGACGAGGTGACTTCCTAAATTCCGATGTCCTTTGGATATAAAACGCCAGGGCCCTCCTGACGTCTAAGGAATGTAGCGCGATCTGCAGCGCTGAAGAGGGGTTTTGAAAAAAGGCCGGCAATGAAATGTCCTGACACATGTGGAATCTTGAAACAACTTTAGGTAGGAAGGTGACGTCCGTCCTCAACACTACCTTGTCGGCATGGAACCGTAAGTATGGCGGGTCAGCCCTAAGGGCACAAAGTTCACTGGCCCACCTCGCCGATGTAATGGCTATGAGGAAAGCCACCTTCCAAGAGAGATAACAGATGTCGCAGGAGGTCAGTGATTCAAAGGGAGGCTTTGAAAGTTGAGAGAGCACCAGCTCCAGGCTCCAGGCAGGTAGTGGCGGTGGTGCTGGAGGATGCAAGTTCTGGAACCGTTTTAGGAAGAGTTATATCAGGGGGTCCTGGAAGCAGGACTGACCCAGGGGCCCCTTCCTAAACCACGATAGGGCAGCTACGTAGCATCTTAAGGAAGCAAGCGAGAGGCCTTCTCTTGAGAGATGCACAAGGAAGTTCAGAATCACCGGTGTAGGGGCAGAGATGGGATCCAGCCCCTGGGGTTCAACAAACTTCCTAAACCTATCCCACTTGTACTTATAGGCTTTCTTTGTTGAGGATTTTTGAGCCGCCTGGAGAATCGCCCTCACCGGGGAGGAGAGGACTTGTGGGGCCTGAGCCTCCACCCCATGAGGCGCAGTATCTCTATGTCCAGGTGGTCGACCCTGCCGGTGTGAAGTGTCAACAGATCCGGTGAGGGTTTGAGCCGGAGGTAATGCCTTCTGGCTGCCCGCCAGAGTGGTGTGAACCATGTCTGGCGGGGCCACCAAGGGGTCACAAGGATGCAATCCGAATTGTCCAAGATTAGGTTCGTGACCACCTTGCCAACCAACGGGAGGGGTGGGAACATGTAAAGCAGGTCCCCTGACCAGGTGAAGCGGAACGCGTCTCCCAGACATCCCGGACTGGCATGGGGACGCAGGCGAGCACAGAAAGAGGGGCGGGCAGTGGCTGTTCTGAGGCGATGCAAAGAGGTCTATCACTGGCCAGCCCCAGCGACGAGCCAAGATTCAAAACTCTGTGTTTCAGTTGCCATTCGTGGCTGTTGATGGCGACCTGCTCAATGCGTCTGCTAGAACATTGTCCTTCCCTGGAAGATGGACAGCCTGGATCCTCATTCGTCTGCGTACGCACCAGTCCCATATCCCTAAGGAGAGGGCCAAAAGGGCCTTGGAGTGCTTGTTTAGATAGTACTTGACTGTGGTGTTGTCCGTTACTATTCTCAGTGTTTTCCCTTTTAGAATCTTTACAAAAGCATGGAGGGCCTTTTCTACAGCCAGCAACTCCAGTATATTGATGTGTAGGGAACGGTGATAACTGGACCACTTCCCATTGACAGTGAGGCCCTCGAGGTGTGCTGCCCAGCCATACTGGGACGCATCTGTCGTGAGCTCGTGAGTAGGCTCTGATGGGTGGAAGGGGAGGCCCTCCAGAAGATTGCGCCTCTTTGTCCACCATTGCAACGAGTTGACAATGCCGGCTGGAGGGGTGAGGCGAGTGTGTTGATTGTCGAGGAGCGGATTGAATATTCCCAAGAACCATATCTGGAGCGGCCGCATCCTGAGCCCCGCTAGGTTCACAAGAGATGTAGTAGAGGCCATATGGCCAAGGATGGACTGGATGCCCCATGCTGTAGCACGTTTCTTTACACAAAGCCCGGCTACTGCCGCGCGGATGGTACGGAATCGATCTTCTGGTAAATAGGCCCTCCCAATTATGGAGTCCAAAGTGGCCCCAATAAACTGAATTCTTTGCGCAGGGGTAAGCTGGGACTTTTCCTTGTTGACTACGAGTCTGAGTCTCTGCAGAAGGGAGAGGGTAAACGAGACATCAGATTCAAGGCGAGACCTAGAGTTACCGACCAGAAGCCAGTCATCTATGTAAGGGAAAACTCCATTTTGCCTGAGGTATGCAGCCACCACGGCCATGCATTTAGTAAACACTAGGCGCCATGGCCAGGCTGAAAGGGAGTACATTAAAGGAAAAACAGGTGCCACCGACCATAAAACTCAAAAACCTCCGATATGAGCGCCGTATTGCCACGTGGAAATAGGCATCACGCAAATAAATTGTGGCAAACCACATGCCCTTGCGGAGAAAGGGGAGGATGGAAGCCAGGGTCACCATCCTAAACCTGCGGGTTCAAATGTGGCGGTTGACTGCCCTCAGGTCAAGGATGGACGCATGCCCCCTCCTTTTTTGCAAACCAGAAAGTATCTCAAAAAAAGCATCTCCTGGCTCTCCTACGAGGTGTTCTAGAAATCGCCCCTTTCCTTAATAAGGTAGCTACTTCTTCTCGGAGGCATTCAGAGGGTGCTGTCGGGCGTGGGGGCCCTGTACGGGGATAGGAGAAAAACTCAATGGCATAGCCATTCTTTACAGTGTCTAGGACCCATTGGTCCAAAGTTATTTCTCTCTAAGTGTCTAGGTATGGGGCTAACCTGTCCTTGAAGAGGAGACATTCTTCCTCTACGCTACAAGGATGCAGCGTCAAAGCCGATGAGCAACAAGCAAACTCAACACTAACAGAACTACGAGAAGGCCAACCTTCAACATGGGGATCTGAACTTGGAGAGGCCGAAGGGGAGGGAGTGCTAGTACACTCGCTAAAAACAATTGTTGCTTCTCACCTGATCTGTCTCCTCCCCGTGATTGGGACCTATAAGGAAATGACGATCTCCTAAGTCCCTGGGGGCGAAAGGGAGGCCTCTCCTTTCCCCTAGAGGATGGAGGGCTAGCCCTCTTGGAGCGGTACCGACGCCTCTGATAGTAGTAGTACGAAGGTTGGATGGCCATACTTATGGGCTGCTTGGGTGACTTCGTGAGTATCTTTAATCTCGGCGTCCGTCTCTGGGTTAAATAAACCAGCCTCATCTAGAGGGAGATCTTCAATGACGGACTTTGCTGACTGAGATAGGTTAGCTGCCCGCAGCCAGGCATGACATCTTAGAGAGATCGCCCCCGCCAGGAGCTTGCCAGACGCATTAGCCGTATTCTTCGCCAGCTCCTTTTGGAGGTCTGATAAGAGGGCGGCCTCCTGACGGAATGCCCTCGCTAGGGCTTGATCCCCCTGAGGGAGTAATTCGATGTAAGGGGCAATTTTGTCCCAGAGATAAGACTGATATGCCCCTATATAAGCACCATAACGGGTGATGCGAGCAAACAGGCAGGCTGAGGTGTAGAACTTTTTCCCAAAACTGTCCAGTTTTTTCCCTTCTTTGTCCGGCGGGGTGGGATCTTTGGACCGCCTTTGGTTGTGTTACGTTTACCACTCGTGAATTCAATTTAGGCTGCTTTGCCAGCCATGAAACTCCGGCAAGATCGACCTTGTAAAGGAACTCTGCCCTCCTCGGGGTCGCGGGCAAAGAGGCTGGTGGGACCCCTTCGTTCTTTACTAACTCCACCATATAAGGGCAACGATGTAGTAGCTGGGGCCTGTTGCTCTGAGGAAGGAAATACTGGGTCCTCAACAACCTTGGAGGACTTCGGAGTAGGGAGGTTTAAGGCTCTGGAGAGTCTTATTAATAAAGCTGTGAAGCTTCTAATGTCCTCAGCTGAGGGGGGGTTAGTATCCTCATGGGGGTCCACCGCCGGGACTGGGCCTTGAGCCTTTCCGTCATCATTCTCAAGCTGCTCCACTTGATCGGGATCCAGGGATCCGATTCGATGAGCGAGTTTTGAGGTGGAAGCTTGCACAGGCTGGGGAGCCACTTGCATTTTTCGAATGCTTTCGGTCCCGAGGGCAGGCTCTGCTCCCAGCGCCGCGCATGAAGCAGAGTGTGTTACAGAGAGGGAGGAGCACAGAGCTCCAGGAGCCGGCCCTGAATTTGGGGCCTCGGTCTGTGGGCGTGGCCCTAGAGGTGTGCCGAGCGGTGACGCTACGTGGGCGTGACCTCCCAGAGAACCTGGTGTAAGCTGGCAGCCGTAGGGATTGAGAGGGTAAAACCCCTCGAATCCAGGAGGTGGGAGGGGGTAAGGGGGAAGGCCGTGGCCGAAGAACATCAGGAAGCGTGGATCTGGCGGGAAATAGCTTGGCCCATATGGGTAAGGCGGACCCCGTTGCAGAGATCTGGAGCCTCTCGAGCTCGTGGAGGAGGAATGGCGGTGGCGACGGCCTGAGCGAGTCCCTCTGGGCCTCTTGGGAAAAGGAGAGGAACTCAGCAAGCTGGAAGTCGAGCTTAGTCTCCTTTCTCCTCTCCTCTCTCTCTCCTCCTCCCCCTTTGCGCCTCCTGCTGTACACTCGGTACCTGCGGCACCGGCTAAGCAGGGAGAATTCCCGAAGGGGAATGCGCTTGCGACATCAGCGGCTCCACCGGAGTCAATGGAGGGGGATCCCGCGATCCGGGGGACCCATCAGGTAAGTTTCCAGCATCTGGGTGCTGCGAGGTAGGCTGGGGATGGGATCTTTGCAGAGGGGGGCTTCCCACATGCTTCGTCTTTTTAGTTTTCTTGCGTCCCTCCTTTGCCCTGGGAGCTGTTTTTTGAGAAGCTCCAGGCCCAGAGGAGGCTGGAGCCTCCTCCGCGCCATTTTGAGGCGCTTGCAGCAGCAAGGGGCCTACTGTAGAAGGGGAATCTCTCCCTTCAACTTGAGGGAGCACTTAGCCCAGCTTCGGCTGCCGCCCCTGGAGTTGCTGGGGCTAGGGCCTGCTTGTAAAGAAGAGCTTTTAATCTAGATTCACGATTCTTTCTGGCCTGAGGGGTAAACTCTCGGCACACTTGGCAGGCTTGGGAATTATGATTCTCCCAGGCAGAGGAGGCATTTCGGATGGCCATCGGCCTCAGGAAGCTTGCCTCCACATGTCCCACACTTCTTTAAAAAGGAAGCCATTCCACTAGCCTGCCTTGGGTAGTCCAGATGCCAAAAACAAAGTCCTTTCTGAGTCCTTAGGGTTGGAGAGAGGTATCAGTAGCGAGAAAAACTGGTCCGAGTCAAGTCCAAATAATTAATATACTACAGTAGAGTCTCACTTATCCAACATAAACAGGCCGGCAGAACGTTGGATAAGTGAATATGTTGGATAATAAGGAGGGATTAAGGAAAAGCCTATTACACATCAAATTAGGTTATGATTTTACAAATTAAGCACCAAAACATCATGTTACACAACAAATTTGACAGAAAAAGTAGTTCAATACGCAGTAATGCTATGTAGTAATTACTGTATTTACGAATTTACCACCAAAATATCACAATGTATTGAAAACATTGACTACAAAAATGCGTTGGATAATCCAGAATGTTGGATAAGAGAGTGTTGGATAAGTGAGACTACTGTATATAGAGCTAGAGGTTCCTTAGTTGCTGACTGAGCGGCGGAAAAAAGGAACTGCCTAGCTCCGCCTACAGGGCCTTATATACTCTACTGGGGAGAATGGGCAGGGCTCGCGCCAAAATGTTTCACTTAGAGCTTCTAGAAGGTTCCGAAATGCTGCGCAGGCGCAGTAGGAAATCCCATATATGCGATTTCCACAGAAGCACCACGAAGAAGAAATCTTTGTTCCCACGTGTAATTTTTAAGAGCCCAAGATGCTTTGCAACAATTTTTACTTTAAAAAAACAAAAAATGGATAGCCAAGGCAATGTAACCAGGAGTGGTACAGGTTGAAAGCAATGGCTGGATTAAAGTACAGAAAGAAGCAACAATCTGTTGAGAGGAAAAGTGGTCTTAAATAATTGTGTTTAAAATAAAATCTACCAGTATTTTCAGTTTTCTTTGGTAGACTGCAGCAGCCTAAAATTGCCCTTCTGTAACAGCAAAAGATTGTAGATTTGCCGATGTATTTTCTCCTCGGCCTCAGATTTCACTGTTGCCTTGTATTTCAGGTTTTTGAGAAATGTAGTTGATCTTATTGAGACAGAAGCAGCAACCCACTACACATGGGCTAACCCTTTGCGTCAACCAGTTTAAGAATCTTCAGAAATCTAAAACATCATTTCCCCCTCAGTTTTAAAATTTCTCTTAAGAAGTATACAGCTGCCTAGTAAGTGCTAGCAATTCATCATAGCTCATAGCCTTTGAAATAGAAATTAGTTCTTGAAAAGCTTTAAATATATTAGGAGTGGAGCCAAATTCATGAACCCAGGTTCTTCATGGAACAGATTTGAACCCAGACTTTACTAACATGTCTGCAAATGCTACGTGGATGACAATACTTTTGATCAACAGAAGATTCTGTGCAGTTTCTTGCCTTCATGTTTCAGAATTAAGCTTTTAGGATTTGTTGAGTTCTTGCCTCTGCCTTCCTGAGATTGAGACAGTGTGACATGCCCAAGGTCATCCAGTGGGTTTCCATGGCCATGTGGAGGGATCCAAGATTACTATGGACCTCATCCCATTGGCTTGTTAAGTCCCATTCCTTCCTTGAGAGAGCACAATTTGAGCTTAGATTGCTCTAAGGAGAATATGCAGTGGAAGCAAAGTGCTGAGTAACGCTGATTCAATACAAGTCAATGTCAGATCTCAACACGATTTTTGGCATTAACATTGGTTCTGGCACACACCAGGGTTAGAACACAATCACTTGCCTGTGTTCTGAACTCCCTCTTCAGTACACCTCATCTACATTTCAATGACTGCTAAAAGTAAGCAAACATGATGGGCTCTGTACTCCTTCGTTCTTTAAATGTACATGAAGTGTTCTATAACTGGGAAAAAACCCAATGCGATGACGTCCTATGATTCTGGAGGGCTTGATTCTCAATACTGAAGTTTTCCCTGATGATTCTTCATGTGATGGTTCAAATACGGGCTGAAGAGAAACGTGTGATGGGAAGACGGAACTTGGGGACTGAAAGGTGCAATTCCCTCAGGTCCCCCACAGTCCAATACACCAAACAGCTTCTCATTTTTACTCTCCAATGCAAAGAAACTCGAAACTTCGCTTCCTCTGACTATCAGTATAAAAATTCATAAAGCTATTTTAGTTACAAGGCAAGCAGTCAGTTTTTCAAAACATCTTAGCACTACAAATGGAAAAACGATTTTAAGAACGTTTTTTATTGAGAAGTCAATTAACAGGACACAACTTTGTGAAAAAAATTACAGAATTACAAAATAAATACTTAAAAATGCAGGGATTTTTTTTACTAGCTTAGTCATTAATGAACTACAGAACTGTATTTTTTTTATTTAGTGAAGAAAAGAAGGGATGCTCCAAGGCTTCTGCAAGTGTAATTCGTTTGGCAGGATCATATTCCAACATCTTCTGTATGAGGTTAAATAGATTTTCATGGTCAGCATCATGGCATTGCATAAATTCCTAGGAACAAAAAAAAAAAATCAAGCATTAGCACAGCACACTATAGGGTGTATAGAATGAGGAAAACCTAAACAATCGCAGCATAATCTCACCTTCAGTGGCTTGCAACGTCTTGAAACATATCTGCCAGCAGAACTATGTTCGTCCCAATCCAACTGGTCATGGTGGAAGTATTTGCGTTTTCTGGTAAAATACAAAGTTAGATGAAACTACATGGGAGCAAGTTTAACCATAATAAACTATTTAAGATGAACTTCTAAGAATCCGTTTACCATATGGCAACTGCAATAGTTGTGCCAAAAATGCTACTTACAACAATCTGAATGAGAGACGTTACCCATGTAGAAAATATTTATACCTTCTGGTTCACATTAAACTTACAACAGTGTAGGAAAGACACAATGAAGCATTTGCCATGCAGACACATATATATCCACATGCATAAAAAAGCAAGGATAAGTGAAATAATTTAGGTACTACACTTGCACAAGTTAAAGCTCATGAATGCTGAAGTATGTAAGTTTTATTTCCCTTTAAAACTGAGCCACAAACTCATGCCAAAAAATTGAGCAGCCTCAGGTGTGCTCTAAAATATTGTCAAACAACATTGGTGAAAATTTGTTTATAATTAGTTTGAAATAAGCGAGGATCTGGTAGTTTCTTTGCATAATTAATCCATCAATGCGAAATAAATAGGAAGTATAGATGATATGTTATGATCTTTAAAAAACATGCTCGGTATTCAACGTAAGTCAGCCTATATAGCTATAGTTCTTCAGCTCACAGCATTGGTCTGAACACTGTAAGACAACTTTGCTATAATGTCGCCTATTTCTACTCTTGTGATTTTTCATTCAGGATACATGATTTCTCTATAACAACAGTGTACCCCAATCATTCCATGGAGCAGGCTAACCCAGGGACATTTTGCTCTGAACAATATACCCACAAAGCACAAAATTTGGGTTAAAACACTTCCAAACTGAAACGTTACTTTAAAACAGCTGAACAAACCACAGGTCCTCAAGGCAGTATGCTATAGAGAAAAGTAAACTACAAAGTGCCTACCTTGTTTTCTGGACCATATGCACTGGTAGTGGCCCCAGTATTTTTTCCATCATTGCTAGGTGCTCTTTGCTGTCATGTGTCTGAAGAAAAAGAAAAATAGTCACAAACTACTCTGAGAACCTTCAGGAAAAGAAAATCCAAAGCTCTTTATTATATTGAGGTGCTCTTGGTTTCTGGATCTCTGTTCAGAGTGCTGTTGATACACCAGATATAGTACCTTTACTCATAACTATAGGAAAGGCAGCATCCTGGTTCTAATATAGAGTTGTACTTTTTCAATTATTAAACAATGGACTATTCAACTTGTGTCTCTAATCTGCTGCAACTAAGAAAACATCCTTGACTTATCTCTGTGCTATTGCACAGAAGTGTGCCTCAGCACAATTACAGGTCCACAATGGGAGAAAATAGCAGAACTGCTTTTTAATTGCATAAATTATGATTTATCCTGTTCCACTCCAGTGCAGGTCTCTGGCTGCCAGAGACCTGCACTATTTCTCCAATGCCTTATTCCCTTAATAGCCAATGTTGCCTATGGCTCTCTCTCTCTCATCATCACCTTGCCAGCATTATTCTGGCACGACGCACCAACATCATCATGATCTCAAATTCTGGCAGCTGTGCAAATTTGAGGAAAGTTAAGATGTTTTTTGCAGGCAAGATTGTGCACTGTTGGCCAAGCAAGACAACTACAAAGAGCTGCTATAGCACATAGCATGTAATATGAACAGAACGATGGACCAGTACTGCACACATCTCTAAAATTAGAGATGTACGTAAATCATGTCAACAACTGCTTTTCAACAGCAACTCTTTTTGGAAGTTGGTACACTAATCATCTACAAATGCAACCAATACATGTTTTCAATGGAAAGAGGGTTCAAGGTACTGCTACAGAATTCAAATAATAATAATAATAACTATTTTTATACCCCGCCCCATCTCCCCGAAGGGACTCGGGGCGGCTTACATGGGGCCAGGCCCGATAAAACAAACAAAACAGTAACAAAGCAATAAAACAATTATCCCAGTAAAAAACATCAACATCAATAAAAACAATCATTAAAATCAACAAGCAGGATACAGTGTTAAAAACAGGAGACTAATTCGTAGATCCCAGGCGAAATGCAGAGTGATACGAAATGGGAAAAGGAAATTTCACAGTTGGACGATAAAGTGCGGTATAAAATGGCAAGACAACAACAATGGGACTATTATGGAATGGACAGATAGATCAATCCAGCAACAACTAAACATCGAAGGCCTTTTGAAACAGCCAGGTTTTTAAGCTCTTCCGGAAGGAGAGGAGGGTAGGGGCCTGCCTGATCTCTCTAGGTAGAGAGTTCCAAAGCCGGGGGGCCACGACGGAGAACGCCCTCTCTCTCGTCCCCACCAACCGTGACTGTGAGGGTGGTGGGAGCGAGAGAAGGGCCTCCCCCGATGAGCGAAGAGAACGTGTGGGTTCATAGAGGGAGATGCGGTCTCTAAGGTAGGTGGGTCCCAAACCGTTTAGGGCTTTGTAGGTGATAACCTGCACCTTGAATTGGGCCCGGAAAGTAAATGGCAGCCAGTGGAGCTCCTTAAACAGAGGCGTAGAACATGCCCTGTAATTCGCTCCGGTTAGAAGCCTGGCTGCCGAACGCTGTACTAGTTGTACAAAGCCAATTAATAAAATAATGAGGGTCTATGCTTTCCCTCCACCCGGCACAAAAATGTGTTTGTGTTTCTTAGACTTCTGGGACATAATTTCTGCAATTAGGTGTATTTGGATGTAACACGATACAAGATTTTGTTATTATTTATGTATTAAAATTTATTTATATCCTCCCTATATCCCCATGGGGATTCAAGGCAGCTAACCACTACACAATCTGATCACAGTTTCAAACAAAGCAAATACAAAAATTAAAAAACAAACAATTAAATAGTACTTTGTGGATTGACCTTTTAGGCTCACTACTAACAATATAAACACTTTTTTAGTTACCTACCGGAAAAATTGTGAATCCAAGGTAATATTCAATAAGAATACAACCAATACTCCAGACATCACATGGCTGCGACCACCCCAAAGCTACAGGAGGAAAAAGTATTATTGAAAAATTTGAAAATAGGAACCAATATTTGTAATAAGTTGTCTTCAGGCCCCAGTAAAGCAACTTAATATGTGTCTACCTGTTTCTAAGCCCATTTTCAAACTTGACAATATAAAACTTCCTGAAGAGAGTAAAGTTTTCCCCCTAGAGCTTCTCAATTACCACTGTCTCACCATCCTTAGACCCACTCAACTCAGTGATGTTTTGTATCTATGCAAACTTCCCAGAGGAAGACTGTTGCTGCAACAGTCACTTTCCTTCCCATGCATGCAGTATTATCTTTGCATGATAAAAAGCCAATGAGCTTTAAAAGGCTGCATGCGAAATTTTACACCGAATATAGATGAGTTTCAGTTTCTTGTTTTTTGGTCAACATAGGCAATTTTGTAACTACAGGCAGTCCCCAAGTTACAAACAGGTTCTGTAGATTTTGTACTTTAAGTTGTACTTGTTTGTAAGTTGAAATAGATACAGGTGTAACCCCAGCCAAAATAATATACATATTAGCTTTAGATCACACAGGGAAGAGTTAACACCTCTGTGGTGTTTTTTGCCATCTGTGCCCCTGTTCAGATTTCACCTCACTTTCTGTCCCTGTGATAGCTGGATTCTGAAAAATGTGGCTTGTTGTGGAAACAAGGATTGGTGAGAAAGCTTCAGTGGAGACACCCTTTTCCCATGAAAACTATTTCAGGATTAAATCTCCCTTCCTAGTAGTAGATTTCTATCACTTCCTGTTGTTTCACCCCGATTCTTAGCTAGGAGACATTTGTAAGTCCAATGTTTGTAACTTGGGGGAAAAAGAAGTAAATATTTCTGTACTACAGTTCTGCTCACCCAAAATAACTTCAGGAGCTCTGTAATGCCTTGTAGACACAAGGGTGCTGTGATGTTCATGGTCATATGTTGCACTTCCGAAATCCACAACTTTAATATCTGGATTTTTCAGTGTACGCTCATCACGTTTCTGAAACATATCATACATTAATGAGAAGAGTCTTCTTGCTTGTAAGTGATTAAAATAACTCTAAAAGTATGAGATTAGATTTACCAGTTTGGAATTATAACTTTCTGTGTAGTCAGACTTCACAAACAAGATGTTTTCAGGCTTCAAATCTGTATGAGTTAGTTTGTTTGAATGCAAAACTGTAAAGAAAAGCCAGCAATTATTTTACAGATATTGAAATAAGTTAATTCCTTCTCAGTTGTGCTATACTCTTCCCGCTCTAAATTCAACAAAGGTAAAATCAAAACTGGACAAATCTTCCAGTTCAAGTTTATCATTACGTCTTCTTTCCTAATCACATTTTGGCCCAAGATCTATTAGGCCTATCTTCTACATGTATTTCCACCAAAAACTGCATACAGCTGCACTGTACTGTTTTGCCCACTGCCCTCAAACCGTTTACTGTTTGAACCTTAAAATGATAGTTTGGAAACTGAAATCACATGCACCATGACTTACAGTTGACAGATTTGCAGATCTGGTAAGCCATTTTTCTGATGTGGTCCAGACTAAATGGCAAAAAACTGTTTTCTTTAATGAAGTCGTAAGTACTTAGTCCCAATAGTTCAAATACAATGCAAACATGGCCATAGTGCTCAAACCATTCCAACATCTGGACACAGCAGCTGTGGATACAATAACAAGGCCACAAAGTCAAGAGCTCTGATTGAAAACACAGGCAAATTTAGAGATAAAATACAAGGCAAGATGTCAGAGAATTAGACATAAAGTATCAATATATGCAATGTCCCACTTTTGTTTGAAATGATTACTTTTTCCCAAAGAAGAGCTAAAATATGCTAGAACTTCTAAGTATTTCATATTATTGTTGTATACTTACAATGTGCTGTGAGGATCTGTTGCATTTAAGTGCTGCAATACTTCTATTTCTGAACGAGCAGCTTCTGAGTATCTATCAACATTTTTTACTATTTTTACAGCCACATGTCTACCGCCCCTAGAAACAGAAAGGTTAACGAGTCAGTAGGATTGGAGTAACAGTGTAGTTTTAGTTGAAATATTTTGTCTGTTTTAACATGAAAAGCCA
The DNA here is from genome assembly GCF_035594765.1 of Anolis carolinensis. Lineage (NCBI taxonomy): Eukaryota > Metazoa > Chordata > Lepidosauria > Squamata > Anolidae > Anolis > Anolis carolinensis. The sequence continues at coordinate 178,025,190 of NC_085841.1, read as the reverse complement.
ATGTATCTCTAGGATAAAAAACTAATACTAATCTGTTCGGTGAAGTATTCACTTTAACAATTTTAACTTTTATCTTTCCTAAAGCCCACGAAAGTATAAATCCTACTATAAATCCTAAGATATAACAATTGCTGCTCTTCAGAGAAAATAACTGAAAAACTGGCATTTTTCATTCCTCTAGCACCATCCTAATTCATGGACAAGAATGACAGGGATTTTTTATTTTTGTGTGTGTCAGGAGCGACTTGAGAAACTGCAAGTTGCTTCTGGAGTGCGAGAATTGGTCATCTGCAAGGTTGTTGCCCAGGATGTTTTAGCATCCTTGTGGAAGGCTTTTCGCATGTCCACGCATGGAACTGGAGCTGATAGAGGGAGCTCATCCATGCTCTCCCCAGATTGGATTCGAACCAGCAACCTTCAAATCAACAACCCAACCTTCAAGTCTGCAGTTCTGCCGGCACAAGGGTTTAAGCCGCTGTGCCACCAGGGGCTCGGGATGGGGATGAACCAGTGCACATGCTGTTACACACACTTCGGGGGTTTTTGGTTGATTCTTATTTTATTTATTTACAGCATTTATATTCCGCCCTTCTCACCCCGAAGGGGACTCAGGGCGGATCACATTACACATATTAGGCAAACATTCAATGCCTTTTTAACATAGGACAAAGACAAACAACATAGCTCCGAGCGGGCCTCGAACTTATGACCTCCTGGTCAGTGCAGTTAATTGCACTGGCTTGCTCTCCCGTCTGCGCCACAGCCCCGGGCTTCAAGCATTTAGAAAAATATAACTTACACTTTGTGATCAAGGCACTCCACCACTTTTCCAAAAGCACCTTCACCCAGAATAGACACAATTTCATCTAGGAACAGGAAGGGAAATCAGTTATACAAGCAGGGATACATTTTTTTTTAATTAACACACCATGCTATGTTCTAGGCTGTACCGCTATGTAAAAAGTATAGTTTTTTTAAAAAAATTAATTGGACAATCCTTCAAGACATTTATGCCTATCTCATTCTAGATTAGCTTTACGTCTCAAAAAATTCTAGGTAAGAGTTTAAATTATGTAGAAATAACCCCCAAAGAAAAAAAGAAAGAAAAAAAAAGCACAGAACAAAAACCCAAGAAATAAAAGGACTTTCAAGACTCCTGACTTCTTATCTAAAAGAAAATTATTCTATCTGAAAAGTGAATAAGTTTTGAAAAATATTCTATACATCTTGCACTTAGTACGTCTCCACTCTGACAGATCAGGTGACCCTCCTCATCATCCTCTACACTCCTCGATCTTTTCCTTCGGTGACTCCTCTGGTAACGGCAAGTGCGCGGCACCAAGATCATCCAGCCAATCAATAAACCCGAGTGAATTCAGGGCAGAATACGAAATTCATTCAGCAGGGAGATATTCAGGCATTCAGATACGCGCCAGGCCACAAACGGTTGGCAGGAACAATTTCAAATTCCCCAGAATTTCACAGGGCAGATAGTTTAGGTTACAGGAGAAAAACATGGCAAGGAACAGATTTTCAGATAAGGTACTTCAAAAGTGGCAAGGCATTAACACACAATATATGCTTTTAAAAATATGGTTCACGAGAAATAATATTTTGCAAATAAAATCTCTTCAATTTAATTATATCATTTAGTAAATGCTGGAATTTATTGCCTTCCTGACAAAGCAATCTCAGTAAGATTGCTACTCAGAATTTTCAGTCTAATGTTAACTCAAATGAAGAGCTTTGTAAACTATACAATACACTTAAATCATATACTCAATTCTATGCTTGCAGAAATATATGCCTCGCTCAACAGATGATCAGCACCATGCATGCCGATAGTGATCAGCATCTGTCACACAGTGGGAGATCGAACAGAAATGGGTGCTATGTTCATCCTTGATGAATCTGCACAACTAGGCACACAAATCCCACCCAAGAACAGCAATTTGTTTGCCTAGCAAGGCAGATCAGTGCATTTAAACTATTGCATGGCCAAACTTGTTGGTTTTGAGTGAATCTTGTCCAATTTCCCCATAAAAGCTTTTCACAAGTTCTAGTCACGTAAACAGTTTACCATCTAATACTTAAATATACATACAGAATTATGTTAAGACCTTTTTGTCCACTTTCTCTTTCCATTATCAGTAATACCTACGCAGTCTTTAAAAAACATCCCAAAACATGCAATGTGTGGCCACTAATTTTGTTCAATTTGCCTAATAGGTGCCTCTTAACTCCATTTTCAACAGGTACCCAATTCAGATCTTTGTAAAAACAAGAAATGCTAATCATTCTAAAACTATCTTCCTAAACACCTCACCATTTGATTCTGAAACACAAAATCTAGCAGCACTGTATTTTTTCTTCATGATACTATATCTTCAACTTGCATGTGCTTTATTATTCAGGTGAACCAGTATTTATAATAATGTTCATAGTACTTTAAATGATACATACCGCGTGTGAATGATGTGATTTGCTATGGTGAGTCCTGTGTTTTCTTTTGTAACTGCTTCTGCCGCTATGCCCTGATGACTTGCTACTGTGGTTGTGATAACCACTTTCATTGTCCCTACAATGGTGTTTGCTTTCAGAGAGTTGGCTAAAGTTGTTTCTGTATTCAACATAGCGACGTTCCTGGTTATCTCTTTCATGGAAAGAACTGGCATCTGAATAAAGGCTGGAGAGGAGGCAAAAACACACAAAACCCATTCTCATTTTCTCCTGCTTGCATTTTATATTCGACTTCCAAATACATATAAAATTGCATCAGAGGCCCCAGAATTGGGCTAGAAGGTAATAGTATAAAATATATTAAATGAAGAAATAAAAAGCATAAAGCTAATGAAATAATAGCTAACATTTCAAATATAAACATAATAAATGAAAAAAGTAACTTGCCTATCATAAATTTGGGTGTCATTATACTTGCAGCGCTTGCTGTCATGAGCACTGCTATGTGATGTTCTTTTTCTCTTATGATGACTACTGCCTTGATGGCGATCCTCATGCTGTTTTTCATCCCAGTCAGAATAATCTGTTTGTTTGGAGTACCGCATCTGAAAATTAACATATTAATTATCAACAAAAAAGATATAGTTTCCACTGCAGGATAGGCAATTTCATACTGTGGACAAATAGTTTTAGAGCAAAGTCCAAATACCTGCTTAATTTACTATACACATGATCTTTGTTTCAACACAGTAGACTCTTAGTTAACCAGAACTAGCAGCCAGTATTCTCAAGCCACAAGAAAAAATTGAAGAAATAATACTACATTTACAAAACTGTTTTTACAATATAGTAAAACTGTATTATTCAATTAAATTTGTGTTTATTCACCTTAATATGCTTTTAATTACTTTATTTCAATATTAATACCAAATCAATACAGACTTTATTGTATAGCATAGGGTACAAATTACATTTATCCAGCATCTACCTATCCTCATGGATGCTGGTTAACTGAAAGTCTATATTGTATTCTATTAGACAAAGTATCATGTCTTAGCAAAATACAGTATTTATGGAGAAATACTTTTCCATAGCTGTGCAAGTACATTTCACTGAGGCCCCAGATCAGGGGTCCAAATTAAGGCCCGCAGGCCGGACACAGCTCTCCAATGTCATTTACAAGCCCCCCACCCTAAAATTTAGACTCTGGTCGGCCTAGGTCTGAAACAAATTTATGGCTCACAACAACTCCTCCAAGGAAAAACAGACTGAGAGACAGCTTTTCTCCTAGAGCTGTAGCTATATGGAACTTTGTGACTTCGCATTGATGTGACATTAGGGGCCATGTGGTGGTGGTGGTGGGAGTATGGAGGAATGGGTGCGTTGTTTTGTGATGTGTGCTGGGGAAAGCATTTCATTTAGTTGCACAATGTACAAAGACAATAAAATTATTCTATTCTATTAAGCTATCTGATCAACCAAAAGCATGCTCACACTTCCCACTGAAATACTGGTAAATCTATGTTGATTAAAATTGTTCATTTTAAATTTTGTATTGTTCTTTTGTTTGAGATATGTTTAGTGTGCATCCATGTTTTTTACAAACTATAATCATCCTTATCCCCCAACAGTCTGAGGGACCGTGAACTGACCATTGGCTTAAAAAGTTTGATAACCCTGACATAGATCTTAAAAGACACTTTTTGTCTTTATCTGAAGAATTGCTTATGTTTTTTTAAACCTCAGATCCAGGATTAGCTCAATCAACTGAGCATGCACCTACACTTGGAGTGTCAAACCCACTTTCACTGAGGGCTACATCAGCCTTATGGTTGCCCTCGAAAGGCTATTTGTAATTTTAAGACAGTATTAATATAACTATGTTGCCCTGGCATTGAAAGCCTGACAGGCCACATAAAATGATATTGCAGCTATGGGCCTTGAAATTGGCACATCACCTACACTGTAGAATTAAAGCTTCCTGGCAACCACTATTAACTGTAATGGTCTTGTGCAACTGAATCATGCGAATTGTAATTTTACAAAGTCTTTATCCTTCTCTGACAAAGAGTGTTGGTGCCTCACCAAATTACAAACAGCAGGATTCCATAGCATTGAGCCATGGTAGATAAAGCTTTAGGTGTCAAACTACCTTAATTCAACAGTGTAGATACATTCCCAGCCAAAGCACCAACAACAAAATCAATGGAATCAGTGGACAAAAGACACATTGCTCATTGGGCACGGTGGAAAGCCCTACCGAAGAACAGAGCCAGCATGGTGTAGCGATTTGAGCACTGGATTATGACCCTGGAGAACAGAGTTCAAATCCCCAATCAGCATGAAACCCCACTGAGTGACCTTGGGGAAGTCACAAACACTCTTTCAGTCTCAGAGGAAGGCAAAGGCAAAATCTCCATTGAACAATGCTTGCAGAAGACATACATTTTGCCATTAAAGAGTTGCCAAGAAAGAAAATAAGAAAACAGGACACAAATTTTTGATTTGCAGTAGTCTCTCATTTATCCAACATAAACGGACTGGCAGAATATTGGATAAGCAAAAATGTTGGATAATAAGGACGGATTAAGAAAAAAGCCTATAAAATTACATTATGATTTTACAAATTAAGCACCAAAGCATCATGTTTTACAAGAAATTGACAGAAAAAAACAGTTCAATATACAGTAATGTTATGTAGTAATTACTGTATTTACAAATTTAGAACCAAAACATTGCAACATTTACTACAAAAACATTGACTACTAAAAGGCAGACTGCGTTGGATAATACAGAACATTGGATAAGTGAAGCTTGGATAAGTGAGACTCTACTGTATTTAAAAATACAGGCTTGAATTCTAGGTACTAATGCATGTCCCCTACACAGGGAACCCTGACCTACCTATGCCACCTTCATCCCCCTTACATTCCCACAGTTCACAAAGCAGCTGGCTACCATTTACACCTGCTCCCTGCCAAGAGCAATCTGTTGCCACAGAGAGAAATAAGACCCCATTACTTTTCCTTTTCATGCCAGCATTTCCCACTGCTTGACACCTCCTAGGGGAATGGACTCACCTTAATTTGGGGGGTGGGTGGGTTGAACTAATGCACTTTAACCCCAGTCTAAATAACAAAGCTCAATACTATTGGACCCAGGGATTTGTAGTTGTACAAGGGTCTTCATCCCTCTCTGCCATATAGGTGGCTCAGCAAACTGCAACTCCTAGGATTCCACAGCATTGAGCCAGGGCAGATGAAGTGTTATCAAACCTGTATCCAGGATTAACAGGGAGTGGGGGCTTTCTAGGGTCCCTTTATGAATTAATTTTAACTTCATGTTGTCTAATATTTGGTGTCATAATTTAATTTTTGTGATTTTCTGTTTAAAATAGGGCAGGGTATAAATAAAGTAATTATTATTATTATTATTATGGGCCCTAAACAAGGACTGCATTGAGATCATGAATGCTAAAGTTACACAGATATTATCGTATTCTGGCCACAAGCTTTAAACTCTTGTAGCTAATTTACAGCCTTAACTGGTTGTATTTTATTGCTTTTATGATTTTGTGATTGAACTTCCACGAGGTTTTGCCTGGAAAAGAAACTAAAGGGCTTCCAATGAATTTATTTTCTCGGAAGCTCTCTGTCTTATTTCCCGTTTTCTTTTCCTGGTCTTTAATTGTCACTACGAAATGACTCATCCTGGATTTCTGTGGTATAGCGCCCTTCCACACAGCCATTTAACCTAGAATATCAAGACAGAAAATCCCACCATATCTACTTTGAACTGGAATATCTGAATCCACACTGCCATATATCTCTTGGTCCAACCCCTTCTCAAATATGACTGGTGGGAACGAAAGAAAGGGCCTTCTCCGTGATCGCCCCCCACCTTTGGAACTCTCTTCCTAAAGAAATAAAAATGCCCCCCTCCCTTCTCTACTTTAAAAAAAAAGTTTAAAACCTACCTCTGTTCATTAGCATATGGAGAGGAATAGGACTAGAAGTTTATATACAATCAATATACCACTGTCCTGAAATTGTCATTATACTCTGGCTCAGTTGGCTTTAATAACTACTTTAAATAAACTTTAAGTGTGGTTTTTATATAATTTATGCTTAACCTTTTATGTAAGATGTAAATTTATAGGTTATGTCATTATTTAATTTTTGTTATAATTTTGTTGTAGATATCGCTTCTTTTTGAGATCCAAGTGGTCCGTTTTTGTACTTGCATCTTTGAATGTATTCGGCACTGAATGTTTGTCGTTTTTTGTTGTAATCCGCCCTGAGTCCCCTTGGGGAAAGAGGGCAAAATACAAATAGAGATTATTATTATTATTATTATTATTATTATTATTATTATTATTATTATATCCAGGTTCAAAGCAGATAATGTGGGGTTTTATTCAGCTGTGTGGAAGGGGCCTTAAAACTGCGGTATAAACGAAACACATTTTAATTTTTCAGCCAAGATGTTGGCAAATACACGGGTTCTCTTTAGGGAAAACAGAGCCTTATCACACTTGAGCATTTATCCACTTTAAATCGGGTTTCTGCCTCCTGCAGAATTTTGGGGTTTGTAGTTTGATAAGGCCCAGGGTCTGTCTGTCTGAGCGGTTTAAAGGCCCCTTCTTAAAGTGGATCCAAACTCTAACGTGATGAAGCCCTCATATGTGTAAGTAAACATCATTAGGCAGTATATTCTTCTGGGTTTTCCTCTGATAAATTCACATTTTTTAAAAACAACAACAACAATTGCCTATGCCGTCTAAGGGCCCATCCAGCCATATAACGCAGAATATCAAGGCAGAAAATCTCACAATATCTGCTTGGTTATCTGAGGCCCCTTCCACACAACTGAATAAAACTCCACATTTTCTGCTTTGAACAGGGACATATGGCAATGTGGACTCAGATAACCCCGTTCAAAGCAGAGACTGTGGGATTTTCTGCCTTGATATTCTGGGTTGTATGGCTGTGTGGAAGGGCCCTAAGTCCACACTGCCACACATCCCAATTCAAAGCAGATAATGGGTGGTTTTATTCAGTTGTGTGGAAAGGGCCTAAGAGGTTACCAAATAACACGCCTCGGTCGCCGCCGCCATTTCGCCTCCTTTAGGCGACGGCTGAGGGAGGACGACAATATGGCGGCGGGCGAAGAGTCGGCTGGGAAGCAACCAAGGCCGCAAAGGCTCGCTGCCTTCTCCTCTCCCACAGGTCTCGAAAGCAAAGCAGAGAGGGATTGGACTCGCCAAAGGACAAATGTCACGGCTGCAAAGTGCTGCCAAAGTGTACTAATTCCAGTGTGGGCGTTATACGTGGGGGGGGGGGGGGAGGCAGAGGCGCCTCTCCCGCTTCATAAGCCCCTCGTCCGCCACCCTTTATTCGCCCCATTCGAAGCCCCTCGCGTCCCTCCCGCCGACACGAAGCCTCTTCACCGCCTCCTCCACTTACCGCTCCTTTCGGAGTGGGCGCCTCTTTACGAGGTGAGTCTCTCAAAGAAGCTCCCGCGCCTTCTCTCTCCTTCAGCCACAGCCGCTGCTGGAGACAAAATGGCGCCAGGTTGGAGTCGTCTGGAAAAACAGGCACCGGCGTCACAAAGAACCGCGCCTGCGCAGAAGACGCAACTGGGCACTTGAGAGGGACTATTGCGTCACTGGATCCCAGCCATACATCTTTTCTTAAGAGAGGGAAGCAAGCCGCTCCCGGCCAATGAGCGACGTCGAAGGAAGAGGCGGGGCCTGCGTGTGGTTTTGTCGCCTACAGAGGACAACCTGTTTACAAGCTGTTTACAAGTTGAGCATCCCTTATCCGAAATGCTTGGGGCAAATACTGTTTTGGATTTGAGGAATTCCCCCCCCCCCCCCCCAGATTTTGGGATACCGATGTTTGTATGTGGATACACAATTAGATATCTTGGAGATGGGACCCAAGTCTAAGCAGGAAATTCATTTTATATGTCATATACACATAGCATTCAAATCAGCCCATACTCCAGGAAATAATTCCCGACTGCTCACTGGAGGGAAAGATATTAGAGGCAAAGATGAAATACTTTGGCCACATAATGAGAAGAGAGAAAAGCTCGGAGAAGAGTATTATGCTGGGGAAAATTGAAGGAAAAAAAAGGGCTGACCAAGGACAAGGTGGATGGATGATGTCCTTGAAGTGACTGACTTGACCTTGAAGGAGTTGGGGGTGGCCATGGCCGACAGGGAGCTCTGGAGTGGGCTGGTCCATGAGGTCACAAAGGGTCAGAAGCAACTGAACGAATAAACAAACACATGGCACGACTACAATTGTGTACACAGTTGACCAAGAACAAGCCAAGAGAGTAAAGACAAAGATCCACCCAGAGCAAAACTGTTCTTACCACACATCAAGGAAATCACTGACCACTTAGGGAAGCTGATGGAGAAACACAACCTACAATCTATCTACAGACCCACTAAGAAAATCCAACAAATGCTACATTCAGCTAAGGACAAGAGGGATCTCTGGAAAAGTCTACCATATACCCTGCAGCTGTAGACAAGTCTACATAGGGACCACCAAAGGCAGCATTGCTCAGACACGAATCAAGGAAAATGAAAGGCACTGCAGACTAACCCAAACGGAGAAGTCAGCCATATCAGAGCAGTTGATGAACCAACCTGGACACTGCATATTATTTGAAAACAGAAATGCTGGACCACTCTAACAATGACCCTGTCAGACTATGCAGAGAAGCCACTGAAATCCACAAGCATGTGGACAATTTCAATAGAAAGAAAACCATGAAAATGAACAAAATCTGAGCTACCAGTATTTAAAAAACTCTAAAATCAGGACAGAAAATAAAGAACAACACTCAGAAGACAGAGGAATTTCGGACAGGAAAGAATCAGTGCTAGCTAGCACCTCCCAACAAAGGATTCCTCCAAGCAGAAAGCAGCCGAGCTTTGAAGCTAAAAGGCTATTCAATGCTAATCAAGCTGGCCAATTGCAACATTCACACTTGCCTCGAAAAGACAAAAGTTTTCTCCCACCCTGGACCTTCCATAGATATATAAACCCCACTTGCTAGTTTCCAACAGACCTCACAACCTCTGAGGATGCCTGCCATAGATGTGGGTGAAATGTCAGGAGAGAATGCTTCTGGGACATGGCCATACAGCTTGAAAAGTTCACAGCAACCCAGTGATTCCGGCCATGAATGCTTTTGACAACACAACCGGGCTGTGGCGCAGGCTGGAAAGCAAGCCAGCTGCAATAAATCAACAAATCACTCTGACCAAGAGGTCATGAGTTCGAGGCCAGCCCGGTGCCTGCGTCTTGTCTCTGTCTCTGTTCTGTGTCATGGCATTGAATGTTTGCCTTTATGTGTGTAATGTGATCCGCCCTGAGTCCCCTTCAGGGTGAGAAGGGCGGAATATAAATGCTGTAAATAAATAAATAAACCTACCTTCAGATAGCAAGAAAAGAAAGCAGTGTGGACCATCAAATGAAATCTCTAAGGCCACATACATATTAAAATCAAAAGCCCCCTCACTCAGCTGAAGACCTGGATGTGGGACCAAGGTCTTGGCCCATCCCAGGATATGCATTAATATGACCTGATGGATTTTTTTGGATTAATATGAAGTTGAACACGGACTGGCTCTGACTTTTGACTCAATTCAACTGCACCTGTTGTAACGGTCACACTGTTTTTATTTTAATTGGATTTGGATATCGGCTTTTAATTGTGTTTTATGACTGTTTGGTTTTGCTACATTTTGTATTATATGCAGCATCTAATTCTGCCATTGTGTAAGACCGCTCAGGGTCCCCTTGGGGGAGAAGAACGGTATATAAATTAAATAAATAAATTATTTTGGTCAATTTGTTGGTTTGTACCATTAAAGCTCCTACATGCTTTGGTGGATCTGGACCAAACTTGACACACATAGTCTCAATTAGCCAACTTAAAATAACTTGAGAAGTGTGATTTTTAAAAAAAAACGTTTCGAGCCCAGCACTGAGCAGGTTGGCTGTTGCTGGAAGAAGTGACACTCTGTGATGTCACTGGAAAACTGAAGGAGAGAAGTGGCTCGGCTGCTGATAGCTGATACATGTATGATGGGGATGGGAGGGAGAAAGATACGAAGACAAATTAAAAATTATCCACACTCAGGTGATATTAAAACTACAGTTGGCCCACACAGTCTTGTTAGGGACTACCTAGAGGGGAAGTAAAGGAGAGAATTCCAAGAGAGCAATAAAACAAGCCTTTTATTGTTATCACAGCTAGTGATAAGGCAAACAGCTGTACATACCCCAAAGGGCTGTATCATGGAAATGGCTGCCGCCCCATGTGCGCAGTTAACAAAGAATATATATCTTGGCTTATCTAAAATTGACCAGTGGCTGAGGGTCTTCCTCACCTTCCACACCCACTTGGCACAAGTGATACCAATGACCTAACTTGTTTACTCTGAGCTTTCTTCTCTTCTTGGAACTTCCTGGAGAAAGGCACCAGCTCACAGGAAGGGAGGGGCATATGCAAAGGCAAAACCACATAGGCAAAAGTTTACTATTTTCTGGCTTATGGTCCCTTCAGTCTTATTAGCGCTTTCCGTACAAAGTTGTTGTCTCCCCAGTCACTGCTGCACAGTTTTGAAAGTGTTGGGTCAGTTTATTTGTGACTGCAGTGAAAGAAAAAATGACTGGCCCCCTCGTGATTGGCACGAAAGAAGATCAGCAGCGTGGAGTGAAAAAAGTTCACTCATCAGTGCTCATTCCAGTGAGATGCTCATTGAAGCCTAAAATTTGCACAAAACACAGAGGACTACTATCTAAGGGCATTGGGTTTGTTAGCAGAGAGATGTGCATATCAGGAGGAACCATGAGATACCACACTTACGGAGCAAAACCAGCTGCTAAAGTTACAAAAAGCTTTAAGAGAACTATACAGCTGACAGAAAACAGAATAGGATCTTTCCTCTTGCTTGGCTAATCTCATTCTGAGAGAACAAAGAAAATGGAAAATCCCAGGAAGGGAACTAGAAACCTGAAAAGAGGTGGGACAATGAGTGTCAGTCTGAACATCAAAGATGGAAGCTGACCAGATAGTGAGGGCGAGTCAGGGATTGGCTTTCCTACAAACTTCCCTAAACCCTGTCTACTGATCTATCCATTTTCCATCAAGAGGGCTATTTATTTATGTAAAGCATCGTTGAATCCCAATGCATATCCGGACATCACTGCCCATACTGTCGACACCCTCCAAAAACTTTGTTTTGAAGTGTTAAGGCATCCTCCCTATAACCCTGATTTTTCCTGCTTGTATCCCTAGAAGAAGCACTGCAAGGATGCGATTCATGTCTGATGAAGGGGTGAAGGCAGCAGTGCATTTAGGCTCAGCCTAAAACATTGTAAATAAGGGAATATGGAAGCTTGTCGACAAATTGACAAAGTATATTGAAAAGCAGATAGACTTGGAAAAATGCAGCATTGGTCTTTTCTGAAAGTTGATTAAAATAAATTCTACAGCCAGAATGCGGGTAATTTTTGACTCAGCACTGCACAAAAAGCTTTCTGCCTTCCCTCTCCTTGAAATTCACAGATAAACAAACCCAGATTTTAAAAACTCTTATTTTCTACAACTTTGGCAGTGGATGGGTGAGTAGAGTCACAACTCAAAGTTGCGCTAAATGCCCAGCCTGTTCCATTAGTCACAGTCACATCAGGAAAGCAAAGTATTAGTTCATAGAACTGTTTATCTAGTTTCCATTTAGGATTAACATCTGAAGCACTTGATAGAAGCTCTTTGTTGAATGGATTTTTCTAGCTCTCATTTTCCTGATTCATCTGCTGAATTCATAGATTTTTGTTTTAAATTGCATTTTTATGATAGTCACCATCTAGCAGAAGTGGCTCAGTGTGTTAAAGCACTGAGCTGCTGAACTTGCAGACCGAAAGGTCCCAGGTTCAAACCCAGGGAGCGGAATGAGCGCCCGCTGTTAGCTCCAGTTTCTGCCAACCTAGCAGTTCGAAAACATGCAAATGTGAGTAGATCAATAGGTACTGCTCCGGCGGGAAGGTAATGGCGCTCCATGCAGTCATGCCGGCCACATGATCTTGGAGGTGTCTATGGACAACGCTGGCTCTTTGGCTTAGAAATGGAGATGAGCACCAACCCCCAGAGTCGGACACGACTGGACTTAACATCAGGGGAAACCTTTACCTTTACTTTACCTAGCAGAAGTCCAAGTGAGACTTAGAATCACACTAGTCATTATGGTACATTCACTTCCTGAAAAAAAGAATTAAAAATACAGGGCATGGCATTCAAAGTTCTGTTAACTACTACCTTTATGAGGACCAGCCAAAATGCCAGAGACAGTGTTGTGTAGTGGTTTGAGTTAAACTAAGATTTTGGAGGTCAGGGTTTGAATCCTTGGGTAGCTACTGAAACACACTGGATCACACTGGGCAAGTAACTCTCTCAGCCACAGAGAAGGGTAAAGATAACCTCCCTCTGAAAAGATCTTTCCAAGAAAATCCCACAACAGAATTGCCTTAGGTTCACTGTAATTCAGAAACGACTTGAGGGCACACAACAAAAAAAAATGTTGCAACAGCATGTGCATCATTTTGAGTTTCTAGAACTCCTAAGCTAGATAGTGCAAAAAAGAAAAGAGAAAAACACACAAGACAAAACATTTGAGCCAGATATTATAGACGCAAAATCTGCTATTTAGATTCGAACACAAGACGTAATGTATTGGCTACTGGCAAGCATTGCAGGTATCAGATGACAGCAGGCAATCTCAGCCAAAGAAGGCATTAGTGAACACATGAATATGCAGTATTTATTCTTTTGATAATACTGCAGTCATTCCTGTTTATAGTATGAAATGCTAAACACAGAGATCTGCTTTTTATGTTGTCTGAATGCATCGCTTTATAACACTCTGGCTTCTTTCTCTAAAACAAGACAGAAAAATAGATAGAAAACTACTGAGGAATTTGGTTTCTGTCCTGTGAAAGAAGCAGCAAACGAAAGTATTTGACACTTGCTGTGTTCAAACTACATGTTTCTTTAGTTCAGTGGTTCTCAACCTTTTTTTAACCATGGACCACTTTGACCAGGGACCACTCTCCAACATTAGTAGCAAAAGGGTTACAAATTGGTTTTTGGTCAACTTTAAATTCGGTTTGGTTATTTGGGGTGCTGATTCAGAAAATTGCATTGGATAGACCACATCAGCTCTAGTTTCTGATACAGAACATATATCATCTGCTCGCCCACAGAAAGCCATATTTAATAATCTACAGCTGATGTGGTCTATCCAATGCAATTTTCTGAATCAGCACCCCAAGTAACCCCAGGAACAGGCCTAAAAATGAAGACACCAAGGTGCCCCCACTTCCAGATGCCACATGGAACAGTTCTGCTCAGGGGGAGGGAGGAGGAGGAGAAGCAGCAGCCAGGCTTGTTGTCACGCCTTTCATGGGTAGTCAGCCTCTCCCCTCCCGACATCCCCGTTGCCTTGGCACTATAAGACAGTTTCACAAGACCAGTCGCTCTCGCTGCAACGGTGTAGTAACGGTGAGGCAATGGACCATATTTTAGTTCTTAGCGACCACTGGTGGTCCATAGATCACAGGTTGGGAAGCACTGCTTTAGTTGCTCCCACTGCATGCCGGCAGAATCAGACAGCATATACTAGCATTATTCTACCTGTTAAGCCAGGGTTCCTGGAATTTCTTGCTTTATTGCTATGCTAAAACATGCAAATGTATTTCAAAAGAACAGAGATGTCTATCAAAAGTGAACTAGCAGATATAAACAAGACAAATACAACATGATAAAAATGTGTAAAATTTATTTTTACTTTGTGCCTTTTCCAGCTTTATCATAAATAAATGCAGCAAATCAAAATGGGCTTCTCTGAACTGTGCAATGTGGGTATGAGAAAAATCTTGTCAAGTCCCTCTTTCCATGAGGGAATGCAAGGACCTATCTTCCTTTACAGGGCCACCCACAGCCTTTCAGAATCCTACTGTAAGAACACAGCAGTCATTGGGCAAAAGGATTGGCATGCATTGTGACATCTTTAATATGAACATCATTCAATGGGCGGAAGGTCTTTTCATTTACTGGCAGTTTCTCCAGTTCATCTAGAGTATCCAAACCATCGATTACCCTAGGAAACAAAATGGAAAAATAGTTATGAGAATGAGGCACAATTTTAGATGTTGGTTTTTTTAGCTTCCTAAAAGGATGTAAAGCCTCAGATCTTGGGGCAGGGAAGACCAGTATCCTCCGAACAATGTTGGATAAGAGCTCCCAGCAACCAAGGCAGATGAGGCTAGTGAGATGAGGGCTGAAAATTTATCATCTCCATTTGAAAGGTTAATAAATTAATCCAGCTCACCATACAATAAATCTACAGCCCTAAACAAATTTATTACACTGCAAGTGGGGCTTTTGTCTAGGATGAAGAACCACAAGAATATGTTGGAAATCAGTGCTTCTGAAATTCTAATCCCCGATGTTTTGACTTGAACTCCCAGGAATCTTAGCTCTCTTGGCTAACAATCAGGGGCTCTGGGAGTTGTAGTACAAAACATTTGGAAAAGCAAAGGTTGAGAACCGGTGCTATAGATCAGCATGTAGTGATTTCTCTTTTTTTTAAAAAGTATTTGAAAATGGGAATCTAGAATTTATAATGGAAATCTAGTAATCAGAACCACCAACTATTTCCCCTGCTAATTAATGTTCTTGTTACATTTTTGGCAGAGTCACCATCCAGCTGTAGTTATGTGGTATGTACTGGGCCATTTTTAAACACTTGTTGACCACTACATGGCTTGTAAAATCATTTAATATTCAAATAACCTGTGCTTTCCAAGCATATAGTCATCCTTTTTGTTTTATCACAACATGAATGCCACTCAGACTGACTGGAGGAGCCAGATGTTAGTTAGGGAAGTTCCATTTTTAGGTCATCTTGCTTCAAGCAAGAAAAAACTCCCTCTCCAGTCCTATGGTATATCATTTTCCTCTTATTCCCATCATCAGGCTCAATGATAAATTACTTACTTCCCAAACACAGTGTATTTCATGTCCAGATGTGGCTGTTTGCCATAGGTAATGAAGAATTGAGATCCATTTGTATTTGGACCATTATTTGCCATAGAAACAACTCCGCGAACGCTGTGCTAAAAAGAGTTACAAAAAAAAAAACATACTTATGGAATTTTTAATTCTATTTTCTCAGCAAAATCTCAAAGCATCTTACAAAGTCAGTGCAGGGCAATATGTCGTTGCACGGCCCCATACATTTCCATCATGAGAAAGATATCCTACTAATCTCTCCTCCAGATGTTGGTGGCCCCACAGCACTGGAAACTATAGCCTGTTTGTGGAGGCCGGAGGCTGTCTGTGTGAGCCACATACACACATACAGATTTTTACTTTTGATATATATGTATAGATTTTGTGAAGAAAAAAAAACATTTTTTTACTTTTAATTAAAGCCAAATTATGTAAAGTATTATGTAAACCCACAATATAGATCAGGGGTCCCCAAAGTACGGCCCGCGGGCCACATCCGGCCCATCGGAGCCATTTATCCGGCCCCCGCGGTGGTGGCTCCTTCCTCCTCCGCCAAGAAAGGTGCATGTAGTGTGGAGAAGGAGGAAAAGGCACATGCCTTTCTTATCTCCATCGCCCCACAGGCACTTTTCCCACTGCCGCTGCTGAGGAAGGGCCGCACGGGGCGAGGAAAAGGTGTGCGGCTTTCCTCCCTCACCCCAGGGGCAGCTTTCCCACCATCGAGGAAGGGCTGCACGGGGGGAGGAAAAGGCATTCCTCCCCCGCTGCGTGGGGCGCTTTCCCGCTGCCGCTGCTGAGGGAGGCAGCGGGAAAGGTGAGCGCAGGGTGAGGGAGGAAAGGTGCATGGCTTTTCCTCGCCCTGCACTCACCTTTCCCGCTGCTGCCGCCGAGGAAGAGCTGCACGAGGCGAGGAAAAGGCATGTGACTTTCCTCCCTCACCTCGCGGGCAGCTTTCCCGCTGCTGCCGTCGAGGAAGGCAGTGGGAAAGGTGCGCGTGAGGTGAGAGAAGTGAGAAAGGCGCACGCCATTTCCTCGTCACGCACGCAACTTTCCCGCTGTCGAGGAAGGGCCTCACGGGGTGAGGAAAAGGCGTGGGCCTTTCCTCCTTTCCTCCTCGCTACCGCTGAGGAAGGCCTGCACAGAACGAGAGAGGAGGGAAAGATGCGTGCCTTTCCTGCCTCCTCGCTCACCTCGCACACTCCTTTTCCTCCTCCTCCCTCACCTGGTATGCGCCTTCCTGCAATGGAGGAGGCGAAACAACAATAGGGGCACCTGTGGTAAAAGGTAGAGGGCTCCCGTTTTATCTTGCCACACAGACTCCCTCCTTTGCAGCCCTGTCGTAGATTCATTTTTCTTGAAGGCTAGCAATTTCTTCCAACCCTGATTTTTAGTGTATTATTATTGTTGTTGTTGTTGTTGTTGGTCAGGGGTGCTTTATGTTTTGGTTCACAAAGGGAGAAAGGGGTTGGACTCTATGGCCCAAGGGGTCTCTTCCAACCATGTTTATTATGGTGTTGTTGTTGTTGTTGTTGTTGTTGTTATTGGGTGGCTATCTGTCAGGGGTGCTTTGATTATGATGTGATGCACAAAAGCAAAAGGGGGAGGGAGTAGATGTCCCAAGGGGTCTCTTCCAACCCTCTTTATTATTTTGATGATGATGATGATGATGATTATTATTATTAACATTGAGACTGTATTTGTTCCTTTTTTGTTTTTGTTTTTACTTCAAAATAAGATATGTGCAGTACGCATAGGAATTTGTTCATAGCTTTTTTTTTAAAAAAAACTATAATCCGGCCCTCCAATGGTCTGAGGGACCGTGAACTGGCCCCCTGTTAAAAAAGTTTGGGGACCCCTGATATAGATACTTGAACCTTTAAGCATTTTCTGTGCTTCCCAGCAAAATGAAGCATAGCCAATGGTTTGGAGATATGGGTTTTTCCCCCAAGTGCACTGACTCAACTCTCCCATGCTCTTCTCTCTGGGAACCTACTCTTTAGTCTTTCAGTCCAAATCAATCCAAACCAGAAGCCTTTCTTCTGGTTGGATATGCTCAAACTCCTGAGGGCTGCTTCCATACCAGAAGGGGAATGGGAGAAGAAGCGGTAGGAGGAGGATGAGAATGAACAAAGACCCCAGTCTTCCTCATCTTTATAATATCTATGACATTATGGATATTTCAGCCATGATAATAGTGGCAGGCTGAAAATGAATTCTACCCAAAAGAGGATGCCCCCAATTGAATCTAAATTCACAATAAATTCTGCTGAGGACAATAGATATGAGAAGTCTGCATTACAGTCAGTTTCCTTTCATATGAGAAAGGAAGCTGATCAGTGCAAATTCCTGAAGCTTTTGTGGAATTAGCAGAAAGAACAGCCTGGGCCTTTCCAATACTCTTGCTCAAAGTTCCCTGTATGTTCACTGAATTCACAGGGCCTGAAAAATCTCTGCTGTTTAAGCTATAATAGAGTATTGCAACTATATGCTACAAAACTAGTATCTACTCCTGGAAGTCATGTCTGGGGGCCATATCCTTTTCACTAGACAGAAAAAAAAGAAGCGATTGATCTGATCTGCAACTATTACACCATTAGCCTAAAACAAGTACTTATTCAAGAGAATGTGTGACACTATCAGGGAAAACTAATGGAAAGAGGAGGAAAAATCCATACCTTTAAGTATTCACTGTATTCATCTTCAAATTTTCTTCCCCAAATGCTATTTCCTCCTTTCCCGGAGCCTTAAAGAGAGGGAAAGGAGATTAAAGAGGCCGAGCACAAATGCAGGCACTAAGTCACCAGGGAAAGCAGCATTTTCATCTCTTTAGCACAAACTTTTAAGCAGTTTTGAAAACTCAACAAAACGGAAATGTCTTCTTTCATTCCATTTGGGTTTTTCAAAAGGTTGAGAAATAAGTTAAAAATTCTTCAGAGCAGTACTAAAGACTCCTTTAAGTTTTCTCAGGGCCCTTCCACACAGCCATATAACCAAGAATATCAAGGCAAAAAAATCCCACAATATCTGCTTTGCACTGTCTTATCTGAGTCCTTACTGCCATATATTACAGTTCAAAGCAGATAATGTGGGATCTTATTCAGCTGTGTGGAAGGGGGGCTCAGTGTTAACCACTGATTTATGAGAGTGATCAAAGATGAGATTATTAGCCAAAAACAATGGCAGATTATTAAATCCGACTACCTGTAAACTATATATTTTTATGGTGCATGGTATATCACTTGCATTATGAGATATGTGGGTAGCATTGTAAGCATTTTTCTCAAGCCTCACATTTAGTTCATGCACAATCGTTGTGTCAATAGGAAACCATATAATAACCTGTACTCCCTTTTATATGAAGAAAGGATTTGTTTCTTTGTTCAAGAACATATTTTCAAGGCACGAAGCTAAAACAATGTGCTGAAAGGTTAGCTGAAGAATCATAGACTCTTGAGTGACACTTACTTATGAAAAGGTAATAAATGACCACAGAATTAAACTATGTGGCTATTCCAGACACTATTTATTAAAGTAAATACAAGACTCCAAGTCAGTTGGTCTCTCATGAAGACCTTCTTAGGTTCAGCAATGTTCCTGCATCATGTATCACAACTTAAAAATATTTTCAATATTAATGCAAAATTTTATAATGCCTTATGTTTAGCATACCATTTCTATAAGCATTCATCAGGTACATACTTCTGATCAAGTGAATTACAATTCATGAAAAAATATTCTGAATTTTTTTTCAGAGTAAAAGACTCTTCAATATTTCTACTGCAATTGATAAATACATCTGCCCACTGCTGAAAACCGTATAAATAAAATAATAAACAAATGAACTCTAATACAAGGTATTACCCATTGGATCTCCTGTCTGCACCATAAAGCCTTTGATATTCCGATGGAAAATACAACCATTGTAGTAGTTACTAGCACAGAGAGCCAGAAAATTCTACAAAGGAATAAAAATGCTAGTGAGGATACAGTCTCATGATACGAAATACATCACAAATGCACATGTACAAGGTCCTGTGTAACAATGCAGTTGCTTCTATAAATTGCAATAAACACTAGTCCATTAAGATGTGAGTGAGCTCAATTGCCTCTCTGCTCACATTCTCTCCTTCTGTTTATGCAGCCAGAAGGAGGAACTCATTCCCATTTAGTTAACAATGATATCATTTGGACTGGAAAACTTTGGTTACTATTGTGAGTTTTCAGACAATCCAACTTTGAATCATCATTTCTGAAGAACCTCATTCAAAGTGACATAGTTAAAATTAATCATAGTTCCTAATCTGGATGATAAAAGAATAGGCAACCCAAACATATAGGATGCTAACCCTTCATCTGCTGGGAAAGGGAAGGAAGAAGCATGCAAGCCAATAGAAACGGAGTTCATTCCTTTTGGGTTTTTTTTTTCAGACCAGGGTTTCTCAAACTTTTTTAGACACAGAGCCCTATTTGAAACAAACGTTTATCGCGGAGCCCCAAGAAATGTTTATCTATTATAGCAGGGGTCCCCAAACTAAAGCCCGGGGGCCAGATGCGGCCCATTGAAGCTATTTATCCGGCCCCCACAGCAAAAGGGCAGAAGGGGGTTGGGCTAAATGACCCAAGAGGTCTCTTCTTCTCTTACAACCCTTATTATTATTATTATTATTATTATTAAACATTGAGGCTGGGTTGCCATCTGTCAGGGATGCTTTGCTTGTGCTTTCGGTGCACAAGGGCAGAAGGGGATTGGACTAAATGGCCCAAGGGGTCTCTTCCAAAGTTTGGGGACCCCTGTAGTGTAGTGTAGTATAGTATAGTATAGTATAGTATAGTATAGTATAGTATAGTATAGTATATATGATTCAACATATTACATATAATGTATATACTGTGTATCAGGAATGGGCAAACTTTCTGACCAACATAAACTTAACAGTCTTTCAGTGGAAGATCCCAACCAGTCCAAGCTCCTTCTGCCATGCAGGAAAAGCATAATCAAAGCACCCCTGACAGATGGCCACCCAGCGCTTGTAATAATAATCATGAAAATAATAGCAGAAACTCCAGGGGCTATCCAATTCAATTCCCTTCTGCCATGAAGGAAAAGCAAAATCAAAACAACCCCTGAGTGGTGAGAGGGAAGTAGAGTATTGGAAGCAAACAAGGCAAGAGTAAAAGGATCTGGGTGGCGAGGAAAAGTGGCTTTTGGGGGAGAGGGAGGTTGGGGGAAAGGCTTTTGGTGGCAAGGGGGCTGAGGGAAAAGTTTTTTTTTGCAAGGGAGGTGGGGAAAGGAGAGGAGCAGGAAAGAGAAGGGAAAGCTTGGAGGGAGAGGAGGAGGAGGAGGAGGGGAGCGAGGGAGGGAGGAGGGAACTATGGAGCCCCTCAGTATGCTTTGCTAAACCTCAAGGGTTCTGCGGAGCACACTCTGAGAACCGCTGCTTTAGACTAACCCAAAAATTGGAAGTTTCAGGTCTGTAGTTTAAAACAAGTAATGCGTAGTTAAGATTTTCAATAAAGCTGAATAATGGTAAGAGCTAAAACAGGAAGGGAGAGACATAGTCAAGTGGAAGAGAGAAGGAGCATATGAGCTCAAAGTGTACCTCATAATGATAATCAAGAGATGGATAAACATGGTACTATGAGCCAATTTGTTTTAATTGTGCCAGAAGCGACTTGAGAACATACTGCAAATCGCTTCTGGTGTGAGAGATGTTGCCCAGGGGATTCCTGGATGTGTTATTATCCTGCTGGGAGGCTTCTCTCATGACCCTGCAAGCTAGAGCTGACAGATGGGAGCTTGCCCCATCTTGCAAATTCAAACCGACAACTTTCAGGACAGCAACCCAACCTCCAGGTCAACAGTTGTCCTGCAAGGGTCTAACTCATTCACCACCACAGCTTCTACTACGGGACAATAAGCATTAGGCTATCCAGATTTGTAAACCTAAAAGCCAACATAGTGTCCACATTATTTCTTATTTTTTTATATCTGTTCTGAGTATATGTAGAGGGGGAAGACTGGAGGGCAGGTGCAACCTACAGGCCACACAATTCCCACTCCTGGAATAAAAGATTTAATTAATGAGGTTTTTTTAATGAAAAGCCTATTGGAATTATGTCGTGTTTATTTAAATTATGAATGCTTTGGAATGGATTACTAACCAATGTGTGTGAGCTGTTTACATTTTACCACATACTATCATCTGATGACTGTTCTATTCTAATGTTATTTTGATAATCTTTTGACAGTGAAACGATGACATTTAAATTAAGAGATGCAGAGTAACCCAGTCAGTTTGCATTTTGAAAGATTGTTTCCGGCTGACTTGGCATTCCATTACTCACTTCACAAGCCTTAGGTGTCCGTTCACAGAACAGTTCTATCTTAATATCTCCCACATCAGTGTGCAGAGTCACAGCCTGAATTGAGGGGGAACACAAACTACATTAGTTTAAATAAATAACTAAATTAATGACTAAATGTATCAAAATAATTTAAAGAAATACATAATTTATTTCCAAAAAATAAAAATAGCCAAATCAACAGTGAAGAAAAACTGCTAATAGGAGAAATAAAAACTTGCAAAAGTAATCCATGATTTGTAGGCAGCAGGAAAGGTCTAAATATTCTGCATTTAGTAGCTGTTTTGCAAGTTTCCACGTTTAGTTAGCCCATACTGCAAACATCTAATGTAGCATACATATTTTGGCTTCACATGGCTTGAAGGAGTCATTTCCCCCCACTCACCTGCTTACCTATACAGCTGGGGAAAATAATCCACTCCCAGACTGAAGGATGCCCACAAACCAGCATCTAAAATGCACCCTTCAGGAAGCATCCATTTCTTGTACCCTCCATTTTCTAAACAGAGATCATTCTACCCTGCCCCCCTCCAGCATGCTGCAGTTCTCAATGACTAAGGTAACATAAACTCTAAATCCTAATACAGGCAGTCCTCAAGTTACAAACATTTGACTTACAAACAGTACATACTTAAGAACAGGGGTGAGAAAACAGAAAGTGAGAGAAATCTACCCCTAGAAAGGGAAATTCACTCTTGAAAGAGTAATTGAGATTTCAGCTAGGATTGCGGATAAAGAGGTCCATGCCTGGTGAGCTTCCGCTAAATCAGATCAGCCAGGACAAAGAACAAGAAGGCAAACTACAGTTTGACCAAAAGGGAAGGCATGTACCAGCAAGAGCTTCAAAATGTGCAAGCATAAATTCACAGAAAATGCAAGACATTTTATGCAATTCTGACAGCTATTCAGACTTCCCGTACCTCCCCCTGACCAGCCGAGAAACCATGCTGAATAGGATCCACACAGGGATTGGCTGGGGGTTTCCCTGACATCACTGACAGAAGGAGAAGATCCCCATCACAGGATGAAGAACAGCTCAAGGTTGGTCAGTTTAAAGGTCCAGTTTGTTGAAGAGACACTCCCGGAAGGGGACAAAACTGGGGGAAGGGATGACATGGATATGAAGATGATTCTGTGATCTTGATTGCCTTAAGTGTCCAGTTCCTAAGAGACGAAGATGCAAGACCCACAGGACAAAAGGTGATAATTTCAAATAACCAGGAACTGGGCTGCCTATTTGAAAGGTTAATGTATTCATATTTGTTTAGTCTTCTCTTCCGTGAAATTGGCAGCCTCCATCCTTATTTGAACAGGAAAACAGCCTAAGCACATCTTTGTAACAAAAGGATAATCTGTCTCACATATATACACAAATGATTTTATTTTATCTGGGAGATCGCTAGAAGGACCCTTTTTTATGTAGCAATCTCAGTTCCCAGGAGCTTATGCAAACAGGGGAAATGCCTTCAGGCTACATTTGATACAAGTTTGTACATTTAGACATTGATACAGTACACAAGCAATACAAGTTACACAAAAGGTAGCAATTTTATACATTCTTTAAGGGTTAAGCTTTGACAAAATCATAGAATCATAGAGTTGGAAGAGATCTTATGGGCCATCCAGTCCAACCCCCTGCCAAAAAGCAGGAAAATCGCATTTGGGATACAGTTGTAGCTAGGTCCTTCCAGAGCCTCTGCAGCCTCAATATTGCAAAATTTTGAAATGGCAGAAAATGTTTTTAAAATAAAGAAAATTCGTATTTCTTGCTTGGAAACTCTTTATTGTTCATAACCTTTTGGAGGGGGCGGTGCCATTGTTTGACAACATAACTCTTCCTATGCTGTCCAAAGCTAATATAGAGAGAGGGAGTGGGGGCTCAAGTTACACTTAAAAATGTACCTGTTCTGACTTACATACAAATTCAACTTTAGAACAAACCTACAGAATCTTGTTTGTAATTTGGGGACTGCCTGTACACTATAAAATGGAGTATTTCTAAATAGACAGCTACCTGTTTCTCAAGGAATACCTTGCAAGCAGTTAGGAAGAAGATATTGAAACAACCAGCCTCACCATCTGTGCAGACTAGGAATTCAGAGCAGAGCCACCTGAAGAGTTTCTGGAAAAAAAAACCAACAGCTACAATGAGTAAAAATGTGGCTTAACATGTTAATAACAACATTGCTCTAGAAGTAAAGGCATGGAGGAACCAGTTGGATGAGAGTGACTGTACTATTTTTGTTTTTAACAGAGACCACACTAAACCCCACAGTTGAGAAAGATTAACACATTATGTTATGGTTCAATGGCACAGAGTCATGGGCTGTAGTTTCACAACACCTTGAGCTTCATCTGCCAAAGAATGCGGATGCCTCACCAAACTACAAATCCCACCATTGCATAGCATTGAGCCATGGCAAATAAATTGCAAATGATGTCCCTCAAATAGGAGTTTCAGATGCTCCTGAAGCAGCTTCCTCTACTGCGTTGGCTCAGCACTAAGATTACTGCATGACGTAAATCTAACTCACACCTGAATTTTGACGAGGACAAAATTTGGCGAGCCAAAAAAGGTGAGCATTAGATTTGATGGCCATCTGCTAGGGGTACTTGATTGTGCTTTTCCTGCATAGCAAGGGTTAGACTAGATGGCCTATGTGGTCTCTTCAAAATGCTATTATTCTGTTCTATGTTAGGAAATGGGGCATTTAAAGTGAGACAAGGATCCCTTTGCACACTGATGCCACCCAACCGTAAAGGCACCGACACCACGAAGAGGAGCTTTCTATAACCCTAAATACAGTTGGAATGAGTAGCAGGGAGAGTGGGAACTTCTACTAACACTATTATTATTATCATTAACTTTATTTATACCCCGCCTTTCTCCCTGAGAGGACTCAAGAGGGCCAACAACCACACACTTTGATCAATTTTAAACAAAGTGGATACATTTAAAAAAACAATTAAATGGTACTGTGTGTCTGGCTTTATCTATTTATTTATTTCATATAAAAACATTGCATAAATAAACAAGTACCAAGCTGATAATATAGAGAGAACACAAGCAGCTAAATAATTTTAGACCCAAAAAGGGCAACATCAACCACCTTGTCTGTAGCTTTAAACAATTCTTCCTCAGTGCATGAGGCAGGGCATTGAGGGCAAGCATACAGATGCTGAGTTATCATAGAATCATAGAATAGTAGAGTTGAAAGAGACCTCATGGGCCATCCAGTCCAACCCCCTGCTAAGAAGCAGGAAATCACATTCAAAGCACCTCCGACAGATGGCCATCCAGCCTCTGCTTAAAAGCCTCCAAAGAAGGAGCCTCCACCACAGTCTGGGGAGAGAGTTCCACTGTCGAATAGCCCTCACAGTGAGGAAGTTCTTCCTAATGTTCAGGTGGAATCTCCTTTCCTGTAGTTTGAAGCCATTGTTTGAAGCCTGTAGTTTGAAGCCAGGGCAGCAGAAAACAAGCTTGCTCCCTCCTCCCTATGACTTCCCTTCACGTATTTGTACATGGCTATCATGTCTCCTCTCAGCCTTCTCTTCTGCAGGCTAAACATGTCCAGCTCTTTAAGCTGCTCCTCATAGGGCTTGTTCTCCAGACCCTTCATCATTTTAGTCGCCCTCCTCTGGACGCTTTCCAGCTTGTTGTTTGTTCTGCTCCAGTCGCACACGGTGGAGGACTCTTAGGTAGTGCCATTTAGCCAGGTTGTCTTTTTATCTCCCAACACCACTTCGGAGGGCCCTTCCAGACAGGCCCTATATCCCAGGATCTGATCCCAGGTTTTGTTTATCCCAGATTATATGGCAGTGCGGGCTCATATAATCCAGCTTAAAGCAGAAAACCTGGGATGAGATCCTGGGATATAGGGCCTGTCTTGAAAGGGCCCGAGTCTGTTCAGGGACTTCCAAGTTGCCCATTCTTGCCTCTGAAGGCAGACCATCATTGGGGGCCATCTATTTGGGATTTCCTGGGGCTCTTCCACACAGTTATATAACCCAGAATATCAAGGCAGAAAATCCTACAATATCTGCTTTGAAGTGTGATATCTGAGTCCACACTGCCATATATTCCAGATAATGTGGGATTTTATTCGGCTGTGTGGAAGGGTTTTAGCTGCCCAGAGGGCTATTCTTGCTGTTGCAGGGGGAACATTAAGTGGTAGTTCTCATGAAACTTTCCCTTGATTTGAAGGCCCTTCCACACAGCCCTATATCCCAGAGTATCAAGGCAGAAAAATCCACAATATCTCGTTTGATTTGGGTTATCTGAGTCCACACTCAGATAATGTGGGATTTTCTGCTTTGATATTCTGGGATGTAGGGCTGTGTGGAAGAGCCATAAGTTTACTGGGAGAAGATGATAGCCATGCAGTGGATGATTAAAACCACATAATAAATTCAACTAAAATGCATTTTAAAACACACAATTCCCCCACAACCTCACCCAAAACGGTCATGCAAAGGCTATACATCTGCAAAGAGATCAGGGGTGTGTCTACTATATTGTGGAATGAATGCCTTTTGTCCCCACGTTAGCTGCCATGGCTCACTGCTCATGGGAGTTGTAGTTCTACAAGGTCCTGAGCCAAACTACAGCTCCCTGGCCTGCACAGCATTGAGAAGAGGCAGTTCAAGTGGGACCAAACTGTATCCATTGTACTACAGTAGAGCTTGCTTCCCAGGAAGCGCCTGGCCCAATAGAGCGCTTACCTCCTTCCCGCCAAAAGGCCCCCTTCCTCTTGCTTGTTCTCCTCCTCCTTCTCCTACTTCCTGGTGAGGCCCCGCCCCCGCTCCAAGGGCTAGGCCACGCCCCCTTTCCGCCTTGCATTCAGCTGCAAAACGTGCACCAGCTGGAAGCTTTCCCATTCTTTCCGAGGCTGGAAGAGAGGTGAGAGGGCAACTCAGAGACGCCCCCATATCAGAAAAGAAGGGATTTTAATAGAAGGAGGGAGGAAACGTTGCTGGGATACATCTACACTGTGGAATGAATGCAGTTTGACCCCACATTTATGCTATGGGATCAGGGGAGTCTGAGTTTGGTGAGCCCCCAACACTCTCTAGCAGAGAAAACTGAAGCCCTGTCAAAAGTATACCTTCCATGATTCCATAGCATTGAGCCATGGAATCCTGGGAGTTGTAGTTTAGTGAGGCGCCAGCACTCTTTGGCAGAGAAAGCTAAGGACCTTGTAAAACTACAACCCCCAGGATTCCACAGCATTGAAGTGGGCGTCAAACAGCGTTGATTCCCCAGTGGAGAGGCAGCCCTGTGTTTGTGGGGATTCATAGGGGAAAATCACATTTAAACAATACAGTCAGCACCAGGAATAGAGTCTTTGCATCTTAAGGCTGTTCATTCTCAGATCTGCTCATCTGTCAAAGATTACCTTAACCTATAGGCGAGCCACATTTTTATATTTTGATACTTTATATTGCATACAGATTTTAACTGCTGAATATGTTAGTTACAAGGCCTGATTGACTATCTTTGGCTCGGGTTGTTTGATTCAGTGATTTGAACTGTCTGTTTTAACTTTTAATTTTAATTGTTTGTTCTGTTTGCTTATTCTGTTATTTGCACTTGACATTTAATGTTTGCCATTATATTTTAGTTTTTGGAAGCCGCCCTGAGTCTCCTAGGTTAAAAATAGTTGTTTATTATTATTATTATTATTATTATTATTAGATGTAGCTTAATATCCATGGAAGCAAATGGTAAAATTAATCAGTCTGAAAGGTTGCTGTAAGTTTTCCGGGCTGTATGGCCATGTTCCAGAAGCATTCCCTCCTGACGGTTTGCCCACATCTATGGCAAGCACCCTCAGAGGTTGTGAGGTCTGTTGTAAACAAGGGAAGTGGGATTGATATATCTGTGGAGAGAAAGAACTCTTGTCTATTTGAGGCAGGTGTGAATGTTGCAATCGACCACCTTGATTAGCATAAAATAGCCTTGCAGCTTCCGAGCTTGGCTGCTTCCTGCTTGGGGGGATTCTTTTGTTGGGAGGTGATTAGCTGGCCCTGATTGTTTCTTGCCTGGAATTCCCCTGTTTTCCAAGTGTTGCTCTTTATTTACTGTTCTGATTTTTGAGTTTTTAAATACTGGTAGTCAGATTTTGTTCATTTTCATGGTTTCCTCCTTTCTGTTGAAATTGTCCACATGTTTGTGGATTTCAGTGGCTTCTCTGTGTAGTCTAACATGGTGGTTGTGAGAGTGGTCCAGCATTCTGTGTTCTCAAATATTCTGTGTCCAGGTTGGTTCATCACGTGCTCTGCTGTGGCTGACTTCTCTGGTTAAGTTAATCTGAGGTGCTGTTAGTATGCATATTATTTGAGAACACAGAAATGCTGGACCACTCTAACAACCACCCTGTCAGATAAACAGAGAAGCAATTGAAATCCACTAGCATGTGGACAATTTCAACAGAAAGGAGGAAACCATGAAAATGAACAAAATCTGGCTACCAGTATTAAAAAAAACTTTAAAGTCAGGACAGTGAATAAAGAACCACACTCAGAAGACAAGGGAATTTCAGACAAGAAGCAATCAGGGCCAGCTAACAAAGGATTTCCCAGGCAGGAATCAGCCAGCCTTGAAGCTACAAGGTTTTCCAAAGCTAATCAAGGTGATTAATTACAACACTCACACTTGCCTCCCACCTTGAACATTTCACAGATATATAAACCTCACTTGCCTGGTTTCCAATATACCTCACAACCTCTGAGGATGCCTGCCATAGATTGTAGGCAAAACGCCAGGAGAGAATGCTTATGGAACATAGCTATACAGCCCGGAAAACTCACAGCAACCCATTTCCAATTATATCGCTGTCTTTTGCGTTCTTTAGAAACCTGCATGCAGCTCTCCCGCCTGAAGCCAACTCCGCAGCGCCTCTTGAATGTCCAGTCCTGGATTGGTATGCCTTTGAGAGCCGTCATGGATCTTAAGGTCCTGGTTTCTTCCCTCAATGAGTTTGCTCCGCTGTCGCTGGCTGAGAGTTGGGACAATGTGGGGCTCCTGGTTGAACCAAGCCCTCCCCATACCGTCAGCACCCTCTTTTTGACCAACGACTTGACAGAGGAAGTGATGGAGGAGGCCCTCCAGAAGAAAGCCAATCTTATTCTGTCTTACCATCCACCCATTTTTCAGCCACTCAAACGCCTAACGTGGAAAACGTGGAAAGAGCGTCTCATTATCCAAGCCCTGGAAAACAGAGTTGCCGTTTATTCTCCCCACACATCCTACGATGCTGTGCCCCATGGAGTCAACAACTGGCTTGCCAAGGGACTTGGTGAGACATTTCTTTTCTGAATTGGTCAACAATAATGGATTGGCACAGGGCAAAATTGGCAATGTCCTTTGTCTGTTTAAAAAATTACATTTTATTTGTACTCTCAGTGCTACTGTTTTCTGTTGCTGCAAACATGTTGTGGCACCAAGCTCACATCATGCAAATAGTGGCTTGCTTATAGATAACTGTGCCAAGTTATGTGTGGAGGGAAAGTTGAAAGTAGCAAACCGATTACATATTTTAAATAGTGGCATATACAAAAAGGTAAGTTCATACCAGTCTCCGAAGCATAATAAAGATTTGATGATTGAATTGTGTGCCCTCCTGTGGTAGGCAAAAATTCCTTCTCTTTGACTGACAGTCCTAATCATGATAAATTGTTTTGACATCATCCTTAACTACAGTTAACGAGAATAATATTCTTATATTCTTATATCTCGCCACCATCTCCCCGAAGGGACTTGGAACAGCTTACACAAGGCACAACGTGCCTAAAAAGCAGAACATGAAATAACCACAGTGTAAAATACAATAGAATAAAACATGTAAGCATGTAAACAACAACATAAATCTCAGAATAAAACAATGGCAATAGCTAATGTAAACATGGCCAGGCTGTAAACAATAGGGTAAGGGAATGGAATAAGTGCAGAGCTGTAACCATGGGACAAGGATATGGGATAAAGTGCAAGGTGCGTAACAAATTCATAAATCAACTAGGATCTAGATGTTCTCAAAAGCTTGTTTGAATAGCCAGGTCTTCGGGTCCCTACACACATTTCTTCTATGATAAGCTGCTTCGAGTCTCCTTGTGGAGAGAAAAAGTGGGGTATAAATAAACATAATAATAATAATATACTAGGTTTTTCAGACAATTATAACTTTGATTGAAAGCATAGGTAAAGGTATTAATACTACCTTTACCTTTGGTTAATTTAATATTAACCAAAGTTAAGGTGAGTGCTGGATGTCTATTCCAACCATGATTAGGGGCAGAGAATGGGAGCTGGAAATGGGGGAGACGTTTGGGAGATAGCATGTGACCCCATAGACTTCTGTGCTGTGTTTGAAAGAAAAAGACTAGAAAGTTTTATCCACTCTACCATAATTTAACTATGAAGGTTCAGTGGGGGGACATAATGCAATTGATTCAGCAGTAGTTTGTTTTGTTTAAGACAATTGAATTGGCAAATGTTGTCTAATTTGTTTGTTTTTTAGTTACATTTACACAGCACTTAAGTATCCGTAAATATGAATTTTTTAAACATTTTTATTAATAAACCATGTGTGATGTCCAAATACTCATTATTAAATTTTACGACTGTTTGGATAGATAATAAAATGGGGGAAAGTGATTTCCCTTCCTATTCAAGCTGAAGTTCTGAAGCAGGGGCAGAGAAACTTCGACTGCTCAGATGTTGGACTGCAGCTCCCATTGTCCCTCATCATCAACTGTATTGGTAACAACTCATGAGAATCTAGGACCAACAACATTGGAGGGCCATTGGCTTCCCAATTCTGTTTTTACTCGGGTTCAAAGTTGAAATATAAGTGAATAGTGAAGTGACTAAAAATCCACATCCTTTTAAAACTTTTTTTTCACATAGGACTTTGGGAGATCCATAGTCTTGCATTCGTTAGATCTTGGTGGTATTACCTTAACAAATTTCTGTTTCATCCTATGTAATAAATCTGACAATCTTTCACACTTCCTAGCTAGCTTAATTACATTTAATTCCTTTTAATGGTTAGGAAGCATTAAGCCTACAGTATCAAATATGTTATTGGGAAGTAATGATTTCTTAAGCATGTTGTAATCTTTTATTGAACAGTTTGTTTTCTTTTTAAAAGGTCCTTGCACCTCTGTTCCTTTACAACCCGCTTCAGCTTTGGATTACCCCTCAGAAGGATCTCACCGGGTTGAATTTAATGCTTGTTCTTCTGAAAACTTAGAAACAGTTTTGTCCAGCATGCATAAACTGCCAGGAGTATCGTTCATCACAACACTCCCTATCAGGTACTGTAGAACGTTTCTTCAACATGTCTGTTCTTGCTGAGACATTTCAGATTGTTATAATAATCAAGGTTTGTAAGGGAGCATCTTGAGCCCTAGTAGTAGTAGTAGTAATAGTAATTTTTATCGTGTCAGAAGTGAATTGAGAATACAATTATAATACATAAAAAACTACAAAGTTAAGAACTTGGCATTATGCTAAATTTCCTTTGACCAGAAGCTGGCCACTTCAAGTGCGTCTGGTGTCACTGTAAGAAGGTCCCCCACTGTGCATGTGGCAGGGCTCAGACTGCATTGTAGTAAGTGTGGTCTGTGGTTTATTCTTCTCCATACTCGCATATTGTGGACTCCACTTTGTAGCCTCATTTCTTAAGATTGGCTCTGCATCTCGTGGTACCAGAGCAGTATCCGAGCACAGTCTATTCAGCACAGCCTGTTCACTGACGGATATCAGGTGGTGCAATACCATCTAAACAGTATAATTTCTCCCATGGCATAGGGAGTAGACATCCTGGGATAATGCGACATGTCTCATTAATATCCACTGTTTTAACATGATGAGATGTATTCCATAATAGACATGCATATTCAGCAGCAAAATAGCAAAGCACAAGGGCAGATGTCTTCACTGGTTGTGATTCTCAGGTTGTGCCAATCAGCTTTCATATGATATTATTTCTAGCACCCACTTTTTCCTTGATATTCAAGCAGTGCTTCTTGTAAGTCAGAGCACGGTCCAGAGTAACTCCCAGGTATTTTGGTGTGCTGCAATGCTCCAGTGGGATTCTTTCCCAGGTGATCCTCAGCTTGAGATGCTTGTCTGCTATTAAGATGAAAAGCACACGTTTGTTTTAGACGGATTAGGAATCAACTGGTTTTCCCTGTAATAGGCAGTAAGAGCACCTAAGGCTTCGGAGAGCTTTTGCTCAACCATTTCAAAGCTCCCTGCTTAAGCAGTGATGGCACGATTGTCAACATAAATGAAACTCTCTGTCCTTTTTGGCAGTGGCTGATCATTTATGTGAATGCTAAACAATGATATGATGATGATGATGATGATGATGATGATGATAATTTTATTCCTTACCCGCCTCTCCCCATGGCTTTAGGCAGGTCGCAGCAGGAGTAGTATAGGATTTTGGTAATAATAACATACTTAATTCTATAGTTGTGATTTATCCCTACCTCTGGTTCGTCCTTTTCTATTCTTGCCTATAAACTACCACATGTCTTAGCAGGCTGTATGTGTGTTGGAACCCTTCCTGGGTTTCAGATGTTACACATCTAGAGTCCAGCTGCTGAAACAGAGCAAAATAGACACACGAACAAATGGCAATCTGGGACCAACATGTGGTTGCAAAGCACAGGATGCACCTTCTTAGCTGTTTGGATACATCCTTATGAATCAAACATGCCCTGCTACACACATAGTCCCTTAATTTTGCCACTGCTACTCTGCATTCTCAAAAAAAAAAAAAGATCAAGTTGAGTCACATTTTGAAATTACAATTATCTAACACAATTCAGTTAATATGAATTAAACTACAAAAGTAAAATCTTTTTGAAGTAATGTGGAAAGCCATTTTGAAATAAAACCAGCTGTAATACTTTTCTATAGATATTTAGCAGTATGAGTGACAAGTTGCATCATAGCAGCACCCTGTATGCCAGGGACAGAAAATGAATGGCCCTTCAGATATCATTAAGAGTGCAACTCCCATTAGTACCAACCATTGGTTGTACTTGCTTGCTAGAGCTAATAATATGAATGTTGATTCTGTAAGTCAAAGGCAGTGGAGTACCATACTAGCAACAAGGGTTGGGAGAACTCTTGAGAGTAATACAACTCACATTTAAGTGTTATCTATCCTAAATGTAATAAATAGATTAGAAGAGATTTTTAAAGCAACTCCTTTTTTTCCTAAGGGCTGAAGGGGATGAACAGACACGAGTTAGTTTGAATTGTACCCAGCAGGCCTTGGTGCAAGTGATGGCCTTGCTTTCCCAAAACAGCCATGTTTATCGTAAGACGGAAATAATATCATTACAGAAGGTAAGCCATATATGTACAAAAAAGGCATTTTCACAAGATTTCTATTATTATTATTATTATTATTATTATTATTATTATTATTATTATTATTAATTTTATTTATATCCTGTCTTTCTCTCCGTAGGGACTCAAGACAGCTAACAATCCACACTAGACAAGTTTTAAAACATACAATAAAAAAGTTAAAAAACAAATACATACACTAAAATGGCCTTTAAAACTCATATCCCCCAGTACTCCCAATTTGCCATAGTATGATCTAGCTAAGAGCTGAAAAAGAAAGACCAACGTATAATGGGGAAAGCAAAGGCAGAATGAGTGAGGCAGCATATTTTCTCTTGTTCCTAGAAAAAATGCAGCTTATTTTTTACTCTCCTGTTGAATTGAGTTGCTCTTGCTGGTCAGTAAATATGTAAGGCTCCCTAATTGAATATTTCTTTGTATTTTTGGTACATAGGGTTTAAAGCACAGAAGGGGAGAGAAAACAATACTTTTCAAATGAGACCTCAATCTCCATGAGTTGCTGATATGAGGAAGATATTAGTGTAAGCACTGCCAAACAAAATCTTTAAACCTGTTTCCTTTTAGCCCTTGCTTGCAGATACAGGAATGGGACGTTTATGCACACTGAAGGAACCTGTCTCAATATCCATCTTGGTTGAGCGAGTGAAAAGCCATTTAAGACTGCCTCATGTTCGCCTAGCTCTCGGAACAGGAAAATCATTGGGTATAGTTTTTCATTTTTTCATAGTGTGGGATAGATATTTGACATGGAGTTACATCATTTTTAAAAGACCCAAGAGATCTATCTAATTTTGATTTACTGTAATAATTTTTATTTCTATATTAGTAGAGAATCCGGTTTTGAATGTGTCTTTTTACAGTATAATTCTAAGGGTCCCTAACCCGATCCAATATATCCTGAGTTCAGTAGAATTCATTCCTAAGTTTAGACCAGGAGCTGAGAACTTGTATGAGTCTTTTCTGCTTTAGAGTGAATTGGATGAAGCTAGCTGAGATTGCCTGAAATCACTAGACTGGCTGAAACTGTTTCAAAATGATTTCTGTCAATAGCCAAATTCCTCTGCTTAAAGATATTTAATGTTTAGAAAGAGGAACAAATCCAAAGAATGGGTTCTGATTATAACTTGATTTTTTTTTGTTAAGTGAAAACTTCACACTAGTTCTCTCTATTTGTCTCATTTCTCTCTGTTGGTTTCCATTTGTAGAGTCCCAGGTGAAAGTGGTTGCTCTGTGCGCTGGTTCAGGAGCTAGTGTTTTGCGAGGTACAGAAAGTGATCTCTATCTCACAGGTAAGAACTGTCCATTCATGTAGAAAAACATTGAGATACAAACACTAAATCAACGAAATAGACATATTTTTCTATCCAATTGCCCAGTACCATTCAGCAGTTAATCTTTTTTCCAGTCAAATTTTAAAACCTGTTTTTTTTTCTTTTTCACATAAAACAAATAAAAGTTATTAATGCCCTGCCAAATTATCATTTGCACAAACAACTCTGATTAGGGAGGACTAAAACTGACTTGCAAGTACGGAAAAGATACAAAAGTCTAGTGGGGCTATAGTAACCACACACAAGCCCATATACTTATATACCTGCCCGTGTGTTTTCATAGATGTATGGGAAATTGGTCTTAAACCCACCACATGTATTTATTTGTGTTATTATATATTTAGCATCCCATCACACTTTGGCCATAAAGGTTCTCAGTGCAGCTTACATTGGCTCTGTAGCAAGCAAAACCGTTGACCTCTTTGTTCCAAGGTACTATGTGTTAGGATTTTGTGTGTATTAGGGAAAACTATCCAAAATACAGCAGAGCATCCAAAAATACAAAAGCAGGATACTTATAGTTGAGCATTCAGCTCACAGCAAGCAGAGCATGAAGTGTCATGTGACTGTAAAGAATTTAGAGCTTAGGAGGCTAACATCTAGAGTTCAATCTTTATGATTACAAAAGGTTTATTTACAAAAATAATGACTACATTTCTTAATGGTTAAAAAACTAGGTCTGAGCTACTCTATATTTATTTATTTATTTATTTATTTATTTATTTATTTATTTATTACAATTTTTATATCCCGCCCTTCTCACCCAACAGGGGACTCAGGGCGGCTTACAATAAAACGCATATATAAAAATTATACAGTGCAATATAAATCAGTTAAAAATTATTATTAACTTACATCAGTATTCATAAAACACATTGTAAAATACATGTAGGCGTGTTCAGTTCAAAAAACTGGGTCTGTCGATTGAGTTCAGCGACTTCATCTCTTCTAGGGTTCAAGAGAGGGAAAAATCTCCATTCACTACATCTCTCCTGACACACAAGCAGAGAGAGATCTCAATACACACAGCACACACCAAGATGCAAAAGTAGAAGTCAGAAGTAAAGGCTTGCAGTAGAAAAGTATCAATTCTACACTGAGGGAGACGTAGTTTTAAAAGGGAATTTTCAGGGATGTTTCTAACAACTATAAGTCCCATATGTCCTGATTTACTGCCGTTTGACCTAATTTGCATGTTTAAGAAAAACACTGATGTTTAGTAAAAGAGCTAGCTGCTGCAGAGAGGAAGTTTACTTTTCAAGGATAAAAGTACATCAGTACGCCCCAAGGTTTCCAGCCGTTTGGAGTTATGTTTGCAACAGAAGTAGATAAGCCTGGCCCGCGGATACAATGCTCATGGTGCCATTGTTTAAGGTATCATGTGTTGCTTTTTGTTTGTTATAAGTATTTCCACTGGCTTTTTATAATTCTAAGTTAAGATGCTTGTGACATAATCCATTTTAGACCAATGAAATAATTGATCTTTGAAGACCAATATGAATGTTTTTCAGTTTTCTGTGAAAGTGATAAAAAGCCTTGCAACCCCATTCCAGGTTGCAACAAAACCTTTGATTGCATTCCTGAATGCATTTTGTCATTATTGCTTTGGCCACGCAATAAACAGCTTTTTGCAGTTTGAAGATCCAACTCTCATAGTGCCCTTCCTCACCCTCTCCACTGGAAGAGGGCTCCTGTTTTCGACTTTGGATTAAAGTAATTTTTTGCATCTTTGCCCCTTCAACACAACCAATCAAAATCAAATCAGAAACAGAGAGGAGAGAGGAAATAGTTACATTCCAACTATCATACAGGAGTCAGGGGGAAGGGACACCCTCAATCTATTCTGAGCTAACTTCCTTGTTGAGGACTGGAAACTTGGGCAGTCTGGGGTTGAGTTTCAACACTATTATAAATTGTAGCTCAGTCCTCTCATAACAGACCTTATCTTGATTGCCTTGATAGGAGAGATGTCACACCATGATGTATTGGATGCTGTTTCCAAAGGAATAACTGTGATTTTGTGTGAGCACAGCAACACCGAACGAGGCTTTCTGTTGGAGCTGCAACAAGCACTTGCTCTGCACCTTGACGGCAAGATCCATATCATCGTTTCTGAAAGAGACAGAGACCCCCTTAAAGTGGCATAGAAGAAAGCACGGCTATGGTGTGAAGTCTGGAGTTTCTGTACTTTTTCTTCTGGGTTTTAAAATAAGAACACACACGATGGCAAGAACGACATGCTAGAAGTATATTGTCAGATTTTGAAGAGTTGATTACTATCATCCTGCCTAGAAATGAATAAATGTCCGAGAAAAGTATTTGCAAAACGTGCCTTTCTTTATCGCACATGTATTAGAAAGCTGTGTTGGAAAATATGAGGATTTTTATACATCTTCAAATGGAAAATATTAATTGTATCAGATTTATGCTTCTGAGCATCCTATATCATTTTATCTTACCTTCTTGTAAGTAACTTTCCCAAAGCAATGCAAGTTTGACAAGCCATTTGAACACAGGAATTCTTCATTCAATTTTGGCATGCCATACCTGACAGCAGCCAATTCAAGAATGGCTCTTGATACATGGGTGCCTGGGGGAGCTCCACTCTCTCAGCCTCGAGTCACAATTGCAAGCAATTCCTTCCTTTGAAATAATATTTAATGGATTGTTGTCTGGAAGGAGTCATGCTCTCTTTGCCCCAAAGGAAGGCAAAGGCAATCCCACACATTAATTGTGCCATCACATCCCCCCCTCCTTTCAATATTTGAGGCCTACGTTTTATTGCAGGCCACAATGGATTGGGAGACCCTCATTTTGTTGCAGGCTGCACATCATGCTTTAAGGCTTGCCAGTGTGAGCAGCAGGCCTGCAATAATCTCGTGGTGTATATTATTTAGTTGTGAAGCAGACTGATGATGCCTCATGTGCCAGGTCTTCTTTTTATCACAGTCAAGTGAGCTAGAAGCAGCAGTCTCACTTGGAATCTTTTGAAGCTTCTTCCTTTGAGGCCCACTTACTTAGTTGAGGAGGACGTGGGTTTTAAAAGAGAATTTTTAAAGATACTTCTAATGACTGTAAGTCCCATATGTTTTGATTGACCTAAGTTGAAAAAGGCCTATGTTTGAGAAAAGCCTATGTTTGGGAAAATGCTGGTGTTTGGAAAATTGTTCCAGAGAAAAAGAAGTTACTTTCAATAATAACAATACATCAAGTCAGAACCAGTTACCCACTATTCCCTAGGATTCCCATACGGTTTCGAACCTATACTTGTAACATGAAGAAGATAAGGAGGTACTGAAATCAGGGTCAATAACATGAAAAGCACCATTGTCTAAAGCAGGGGTCCTCAAACTTTTTAAGTGGAGGGCCGGTTCACAGTCCCTCAGACTGTTGGGGGGCCAGACTATGATGAAATAGTCCAAAATTAGGGTTGTTGTTGTTGTTGTTGTTGTTGTATGCCTTCAAGTCATTTCAGACCTAGGTCAACCCTAAGTCTAAAGTTTAGGACAGAGGCCAGGTCAATGACCTTGGAGGACTGCATCCGGCCCATGGGCCTTAGTTTGGGGACTCCTGATCTAGATGATCCCATAAGACCATAGGTAAGCAAAGAGGCCTCCAAAGACCATCAAGATGGTCTCATAAGACTATAGGTAAGGAAAGGGGCCCTCAAAGACCATCTAGACAATCTCATAAAACCATAGGTAAGGAAAGAGACCCCCAAAGGCCATCTAGACCATCTCATAGGACCATAGGTAAGGAAAGGGACCTCCAAAAGCCATCTAGATGGCCTCATAAGGACGTAGCTAAGCAAAGAGACCTTCAAAGACCATCTAGATGATCTCATAAGGCTATAAGTAAGCAAAGAGACCTCCAAAGACCAGGTAGACTTAGGTTGACCCCAAGTCTACAGTTTAGGACAGGGGCCAGGTAAATGACCTTGGAGGGCCACATCCGGCCCCCGGGCCTTAGTTTGGGGACCCCTGGTCTAAAGAGTCACATGTTGTTACAACATAGAAAACCAATGGAATTGCATGACGGTTAAGATGCTTGTGATGTAGCCAACATTAGACAAATGGGGCAAATGATTTTCTGTAAGCCAATAAGGATATGCTTACTATTTTCTGTAGAAGTGATCAAAACCCTTGCAACCATTTTGAAAGTGTGACAAATCCTTTTATTGCATTGATGTATGCACATTTTTGTCGTTATTGCTAAGCTCGTAATAGTTTTTTTGCAGTTTAAAGATCCAAGTTTCATGGTTTCCTTCCTCGCCCTCTCCACAGAAAAGGGGCCTCCTGCTTTTGACTTTGGATTAAGAGAAATATTTTTACATCTTTCACATCTTTGTCCCTTCAAGTTGAAGCCCATTTGACTCCTGCTACTTATTAACCAACCAGCAATAAAACCATTGCAAAACATTTTTCCTGCAAAATTACCCCTTTGCAAACCATGTAAAAAAGACAAAAAATATTAATAACTTCCCTCTAGAGATGCAGATTTCTGCGGGCTTTGACGAGGCGATCCGGGTCACCTCGAAAGTGGGAAATGCAGTTTCCCTAACCACGGATGCCGGGACCCATGGATATCAATAACTACAAACTCACCAATTTTTCCTGGACCAATTTCAAATCATTCCAGAGTTAATTCAAAGCCTAACTGCTATCTCGGATTTTGCTGGAATGGCCCCGATTTGGCTCCACAGGCTCAAATATGAATGAAGTCTTTTTTTAATGAATGAGCACCAGCAACGCAGCTCAGAATTGCTTTTAAAATGTTTTCTATGAACTTTTTAGCTATCAGGGACCCCTCTCCCCATTCCCCTGCATGAATTCCCACCCTGCAGTCCCCATAACCCTCCAGCCTCCCCCACCCCCCTCCCCCCCCTCCAAAACTACAAATGCAACAAAGTGCAAAGGGTGCAGGAATAGCATGGATACAGGGACCCAATCTAACTAAAGTGCAAAGCAGGCTATGGGTATAATAATGGGTGAGTTAATTTAGTTTGATTTTATAAAGTGCCACAACAGGACCAATTAAAAGGGGTTAAAACTTAATAAGTTGATCAAGGGAACCAGGCTTCGCAACATGTAGCAGATTGTTATAGCAGCAATTATTCAGTTTAATAATCAATGTTCAATAGGACAGACTCACAGTTCCGATGTAACCTTAAAAGTTGTTATTATAATACAGTAGAGTCTCACTTATCCAAGCTAAACGGGCCGGCAGAAGCTTGGATAAGCGAATATCTTGGATAATAAGGAGGGCTTAAGGAAAAGCCTATTAAACATCAAATTAGGATATTATTTTACAAATTAAGCACCAAAACTTCATGTTATACAACAAATTTGACAGAAAAAGTAGTTAAATATGCAGTGATGTTATGTTGTAATTACTGTATTTACGGATTTAGCACCAAAATATCAGCCGTGGAAGGTCATAATGGGTCCGACAAAGCTCAACGGAGGGCCAACAGGGCTAGTAAGGCCGCCTCCCGGTTCAGTGAGGCAGTCCAGCGGAGGTCTGGGTTGGCCCGGAGAAGCACAGTGGAAGGTCTAATAGGAGTGATGTTTGCCTCCCGGTTCGGCAAGGTGGGCCCGGAGAAGCTCGGCACAGGGCTAAGCGGAGCAAGAAAGGCTGCCTCCCGGTTCGACGAAGTGGGCGACGGAAAAAACGAGGCGAGCTTGATCAGGGGCGGTTCAGCTGGTAGACAAAGTACGCGATTTCTGAAGGCGCCGTCTTCTAGAGGGCGCAGTTGAGGCGCCTCCAGGAAGTGGAAGAGGGCTCAGCTCTCTCTCTGCCACGAGAAGGAGGGAGAGGAGGAGGGAAAGAGCAATGGGGATTGCTCCAGGGCCTGCAAGCAGGGCCTGCCTGTCTTCCTGCAGTCACAGGGCAGCCCAGCCAGGAGTGGCTGCAGCAGGAGTTGCAGAACTGCGAGCCCTAGTGTAGCGGAACCTTTGTGCTACGGTCCTTGTTGAGCGCAGTGGAGGGATTGGAGACGGACAACTGGAATAATTCCAAGAAAGCAGTTTTATTTAGCTAATGGCCACTAGGGTTCCCCCTCGCACAAAATAAGTGCTTTTCCCAGGGAGAACCCCCAGTGGCGGGCTGAGTAAATATTTATACACACTACAGGGTTCGGGTTATGCCCGCCCACAAGCAAATTCATTGGCTTAGAGTTGTGACGCTGCCTGACTTGGACCCAATCAGTG
Organism: Anolis carolinensis; assembly: GCF_035594765.1. Classification (NCBI taxonomy): domain Eukaryota; kingdom Metazoa; phylum Chordata; class Lepidosauria; order Squamata; family Anolidae; genus Anolis; species Anolis carolinensis. Next base: position 177,984,340 of record NC_085841.1, on the reverse strand, counting down.
CTGACCAGCGGGCTGGCCGCACTCTTTCTGTGCCATGCTCACAATCATTCAGAGCGCCTGCGTACGCATGCGCTGTTTGTTTATCTTTAGCTTTCATTTCTTCAGAAACACATGATTTCCCAGAAGTCACATGTTTCTGTGAGTTTATGCACCCGGGTCGCTAGCTGTCGCCATCTCTGCCCATATATGGTATTTCCTGGGGTTCTTTAACCTCCCGCCTCACTCCCCCATTTTCTTTTTGCGAAGCGCATGTACAAAAGCTGAAGCAAAGCATTATGGTTCCATCCAATCCCGCTTGGCTTGGAGTATGGCTATCTTTTCTCCAGGTAAAGATTGTGTGACACACCTAGTACACATTTGCATCATTATTGGAGTGCAGCACATAACTATGAGAACAATGAACAATCCTAAAATCCCTACCAACAATATGTCCTTCAACCATTCTACTGAGGGTAACCAGCTAGTCACCCAGGAGAAGGGAGACCAACCTTCTACCTCCTGGACATTATTGTAAATTAGCTTTTGCAATGACTCGATGTCATCTTCAATAGTACTATTCAAGTTATGAAATTTCACTACACAACGCCCTCTAACCATGGCGCATAACCCCCCCCCCTGTCCGCCAGTAGGTAGTCAAGGGCCAACTTATGCTGTAGGGCCATCTGGCTGATTTCTTCTACTTCAGACTGGATTTCCCGGAAAATTTTACCAGTGGCATTTATGGACTTTTCAAGGCGGCAAGTCAGGCCTAGAACACTTCTACGATTTACTTGAGCTACAATCCCTGGGTAAGCACCCAGGGTCAACAAGCCTGTGATCAGGCCTCCTCCTACACGGGAGGCTTCTGAACCTGACAGGGCCTTGTTAATAATGACCTCATCCGAGCATTCTGGTCCTAGAGGGCCTGTTTGCACAATGTCCCGTTTCAGGCGCTGATGCCTTTTGTGTAAGACCTGAACTGGGAATGTCAAATAACCCACACCGACACACTGGTAGTTGCCGGGGTGATAATTTGTGGCCCATTTATCAAAGAAAAACCATAGATTTGGATCCCTAATTTGCCATAACGGACAGAGGCTTTTACCTAGGCTCAGTTGGGTTAATTGTTGCAGTATGTTCATATAAGATTTTAGGCCCTCAATAGAATCATTCACACTAAATGTAGGATAATCTGGATACATGCTAGCCCACTCGGTTGCGGTTAGATTTAATCGTGAGACATAAGATGTATTAAATCGTCCTACATGATAGAACCGGTCTCGACAATGGGAGTAATTGCCTAATCGGGAAAAGAACGCCTGCCTAGTTCCCCAGTGTTTCCACTCAGAATTCCATATTCCCGATCCTCCACAACAGAAGCACAAACCCCTGGTGGAGGTATGGTATCTAAACCGTCGAAACCGAGTTTTATTTATTTTTTGCGGTATGCTAGAAAACACGGTAGGTGGACCCTCCTGAGCCTTGGACAATCCCTCTAACACAATCTGTGGTTCATCAATTAAATCGGGAAGAAATGAAAAATCTCCTATGGTGAGGGGGTGTTCATATATTAATGCTACCTCTTTCCCGTGCTGCTCAAACATATAATTGGCATGTTCTTTTATCCAATTCCCATGTGCTCTTTTTCCAAAAGAGAGAATAAAACTCAGCACAAATAATATACCAAACACAGTGCGCTTTCCTCCCCTCCTCATAACTTGTCTCCCACTTTTTCCTCTCAAAATGTCTAGCCACCATCTCCCGGAGAGCGCCTTTGTTGGGCCATGCTGCGACATACTTGACCACCGACGCTCCGTTGCACCCGAAGGGATCAGCTTCATGGCCTTGTTGACCCCTTAGGGAGTTGCCGGATGATCCTGAGTCTCCGGTCCTCACCAGGAACTCGCTCCGTCCGCCACTCCTCAGGTGCTAGTTTTACACGGGTGTAATGTATCCATGGATTAATCTCCTTCACCTTCACTGCAGTGGGGGTAGACAGGAGCACAACATAGGGTCCTCGCCACTTGGGTCCCAATGGCTCAATCTTCCAATCCTTGACCAGAACCTCGTCACCTGGTGAAAAACAATGTAGAGGTGTGGTAGGGAATGGTGGGTTCAATTCAGAAATGTATTTTTCTAACTGCTGCATTTGTCTGCCCAAAGCCTGAACCTGGGCCAATATCTGTTTCTCTCCTATGAGGTGTTGCTCAGCTCCTGTCTCTAAGGCTCCCTTCAAGTTCAAAGGGGGTCGTCCATAGAGTCTTTCAAAAGGGGAGAGTCCTGTCCGTTTGTGTGGTGTACATCTGATTCCTAATAATGCCATGGGCAAAACCACCGTCCACGGCAATCCTGTCTCTTGGCAAAGTTTCCCAAGCTGAGCCTTTAATGTCCTATTCATTCTTTCCACTTTTCCAGAAGATTGGGGTCTATATGCACAATGTAACTTCCATTTTATGCCCAAAATTCTACATAATCCTTGCACGGCCTGTTGAATATATGCGGGGCCATTATCTGATCCAATTTCTAAGGGTATGCCAAATCTGGGAATAACATCTTTCATTAGAGCTCTTGAAACCTCCACAGCCTTCTCAGTCCTTGTAGGGTAAGCCTCCACCCATCCTGTGTATGTGTCCACGAACACCAGTAAATATTTGTATCCTTTGTATGGGGGCATTTCTGTAAAGTCAGTGACTAAAGCTTCAAAGGGTACCCCACCCACATGTTGGACTCCTGGTGGCTTGAGGGGTCCTTCTCTGGGGTTATTTTTGATACATGTCCAGCATCTTCGGGCTGCTGCTGCCGTTAGGCTATGTAATCCATCGATATACAACTGTCGTCCTAGCAGATTTGCCAATGCCATTTTTCCTAAATGTGTGTTTTGGTGCATGTGTTGGACTAAGTGCCATGCCAAGTCCTTAGGGACGTAGACACGGGCGTCTGGCATCACTATGAGTTCTCCTGACCACTGACCCTTCTCCTTTAAGGCCCATTCTTCTTCCTCTGGTGTATATGTAATGTTATGTTCAGTTAATTCTACCTGTAGGGCCATTACCTGATGTTCAATATAGGGCAGCCTAGCTGCCTCTTTGGCTGCCAGATCAGCCTGCCTATTTCCTTGCACTACGGGATCGTCTCCACGTTGGTGCCCTTTACAATGCATCACAGCCACCTGCCTTGGCTTCCAAACCGCCTCCAGGAGATCCACAATCTCTCCAGCATGTTTCACGCACTTTCCTCCAGACGTAAGGAGCCCGCGCTCCTTGTACAGTGCTCCGTGTGCGTGGAGAGTAGTGAAGGCATATTTTGAGTCTGTGTAGACGTTGACCCGCTTTCCGCTTGACAATTCTAACGCTCGGGTCAGGGTAATCAATTCGGCCTTCTGGGCAGAAGTCCCCGGGGGCAGTGACCCTGCTTCCAGCGTCTCTCCCCCCCACCGGACAACCGCATAACCTGAGTGTCTTTGATTATTTTCCATAAAGGAGCTTCCATCTGTGAACAGAGTGTCGTCCACCTTAGTCAGTGGCACATCCTTCAAATCCGGTCGACTGGAGAATACCTCATCCATCACCTGGGCACACTGATGGATCTTGGTGTCTCCTGGAGTCGGGAGCAAGGTGGCCGGATTCAGAGTGGAGCAAGTCTCCAGGGTCACCAGTGGGTTGTCACACAACAATCCCTCATATTTCATTAACCTCTCACTTGTGAGCCAGCGCGGTCCCTTAGTGTCTAACAGTGCCTTAACGCTATGGGGCACCTTAACTGTCAGTGGCTGTCCTAGGGTCAATTTATTCGCTTCTTTGATTAAATCTACTTATGCTGCCACAGCCCTCAGGCAAGGTGGCAATCCACGAGCCACTGTGTCCAATTGCTTTGACAAGTAGGCAATCGGCCTTTGCCATGAACCTAGTGGTTGGGTCAATACTCCAACCGCTGTTCCTTCCCGCTCTGCAGCGAACAGAGTGAATGGTTTTTCCAAATCAGGCAGTCCTAATGCTGGAGATGACATCAATGCTTCTTTTAATGCCTTAAACGCCTGTTGACATTCTTCTGTCCACTCAAACGGATCTTCTCTTCCACCTCTCGTAGCCTGGTACAGTGGCTTAGCCAACACGGCGTAGTTGGGGATCCACTGTCTGCAATATCCTGCTGATCCCAAAAATTCCCGCACCTGTCGCCGGGTACTGGGAGTGGGGATGGCGCAAACAACTTCCTTTCTTTCAGCTCCTAACATCTTCTTTCCTTCGGTCAGATGGAACCCCAAATATTTCACTGTGGGACAGCACAACTGGGCCTTTTTCCTTGATACTTTGTAACCCTTTATTTCTAATTCCTTGAGTAGCCTCAAAGTATGGTCTCTACTGCCCTCTAGTGTCCGGCAAGCGACAAGCAGGTCATCTACATACTGAAGCCAAATTCCCTCTTCCTTAGGTATTACAAAATCCTGTAAGTCTTTGGCCAGGGCTTGACCAAAAATGGTCAGGCTGTCCCGGAACCCCTGAGGAAGGCGTGTCCAAACATACTGGGTCCTTTGCCCTGACTGCTGAGATTCCCACTGGAAAGCAAAGATCGGTTGGGATACAGGGGCCAATCGAATGCAAAAGAATGCATCCTTTAAATCCAATACAGTAAACCATTTGGCAAATGCTGGTACTAGACTCATCATGATGTATGGATTAGGCACTACTGGGGTTAGGGGAACGGTGACTTGATTTACAGCCCGCAAATCTTGAACTGGGCGATATTCTCCTTGTCCTCCAGGTTTCTTGACTGGGAGCAGGGGCGTGTTCCATGGGGAACTGCATGGTACCAATATCCCATGCTGCAGAAGTCGCTCTAGATGCTTTCTGATCCCCTGCACCGCCTCTCGACTGACGGGATACTGTGGCTTACATATGGGTCCCATTCCTCTTTTCACTTCCACCACCACCGGTGGAACATATTTAGCTAATCCTGGAGGATTATCTTCTGCCCACACTAAAGGAGTCTCATGCCATGGCCATTGTATTTCTTCAGTAAAAATCCTAACTTGAAACAGTCTCCATTCCTCTTCCATGGGAAATGATAGTTCCATTTGTCCATTCTTCATGAACTGGAGTTGTGCTTGTAATTTTGATAAAATGTCCCTTCCCAATAAAGGGACTGGGCATTCTGGAAGATATAACATCTTATGCTTGACCTGATGTCCGGCCAGATTGCAGGTGCGTTCCTTGAGGAAGGGGCACTTCTGGGTCTTCCCAGACACCCCTATTACTTTCGTAGTTTCCCGAGTTGGTGGACTAATTTTTGTATTTACTACTGATTTTTCGGCACCTGTGTCCACTAAAAAGTCCAATTGTTGGTCCCCGATTTCAAGTGTGACCATCGGCTCCCCGGGGTCCAACAAAACAAGAGCCTGGCTTCCTCATTCCTCTCCTCCATCCATATCTTCCCATTCTTCTTCCATCACAGCTGCTGCAGCTATCACCTCTCTCGCAGGAAAAGGTACGTAGTTTCCACGTCCTCTTCCCCTTCCTGGGTTTCTTCCTCTCTCAGGCCTTCCTCTTTCTCTCAGTCCTTCCTGACTTCCTTCTCTTCCTTCTGGGCATTCACCTTTCCAGTGTCCAAACTTCTTACATTTAGCACATTGGTCTCGACCTAACATCCGAGGGGGCCCTCTTCTTCCTCCTTGTCCCCCTCTGGCATATCCTCCTCTTCCTCTCTGTCCACTTGCACTCTGTTCCATCATGGTGACTAATGCTTGGTATTCCTGCTTCTTCTTCCTGTCCTTCTTCTCTTCTTCTACCTGGTCCCTTGCCATATAAACTTGATCTGCGAGTGCCAACAATTCATTCATAGTCTTTCCTAGAAATCCTGGTTGCTTTTGAATCTTTCTCCGGATGTCAGGAGCCGCTTGACTGATAAAAGACTGTTGAATCGCCCTCCTACCGTTTTCATCCTCCAAATTATACGGGCTATACTTTCTATATGCTGCCTCCAGCCTTTCCAAAAAGGCTGTTGGTGACTCAGATTTTTCCTGTACCACTCCCTGAATTTTTATAATGTTGACGGGTCGCGGCGGGCCCCTCTTTACCGCTTCTACCAATATACGCTGGAATCCTTTCAGTCTCTGCAAATGTCCTTCTTCTGCGGTGTCCCATTGGGGATCTATTTCCACAGGAAACCTCTGTGCTCCCCACTCGGCTGCATCACCATCTTGTGGGGCCCCAACCTGGGCTATGGCTACCCCATTATTCAATACTGCTCTTCTCTCTTCTGATGTGAACAACATATTCAACAATTGTCTGCAATCTTGCCAGGTGGGATTATGGGTTGCCATAATCCCTTCCAATAGCCTAGCCATAGCTTGGGGTTCTTCACTATAAGGTGGAGTATTATTTTTCCAATTCAAAATGTCACTACTACTGAAAGGCACTACCTGGTATGCTTGAACTATCTCATTCCTGTTGTTTATCACAGGCACCGTTCTCAAGGGCATCTGGAGGGCCGGTCCGGTCGGTGAATCACCAGGCCACACCGGAGCTCCATGTCTCCGAGTTTGTGCCGGAGAAGCATCACTGGGCATCCGTTGTGACCTCTTCTTTTCCTTTGTTTCCTCCTGATATTTTTCTAGGCTAGGATAGTGTTTCTTGGCTGCTTCGGTTGACTCTGGAGAGTAGGGTGGGGGTCCCGTTCCTAGTGTAGGTGCACCGGGGGCTATTCCCTGGGGTGGGGGCGGTGGCGGCAGTATTTCCTGTTGTCTGGCCTGTACACTCAACTGTAAATCTGGGTAGTCCTCCTCGTTGGATTGGAAAACTTCCTTCTTTTTCCCTTCCTTCTTCACCACCATACATTTGCCATTCCTGCACTGTCGAACCCAACCTGGATCTTCTCTAACTACCCGTTCCCAAGTAGCAATATAGACCCACTGGTTCGGATGATTCACAGCACAATATTCTTCCACTGTTCGGATCAGTTTCAGATCCCACGTTCCTTCTACTTGCCAACCTAACCCAAACTCTGGCCATTCTCCCTGACACAAATTCCTCAGTCTATAATCTCTCAGGTCCCTTGGATTGCCTGCTACGGCTCTGATAGCAAAAGAGCCAAAATTATCTAAGATGCATTGTAAGGGAGTGGAGCTCTTTGAATTTTTCCCTCCCATCCTGCCTAATAGAGGGGACTGCCTTGGCCTGGGCACCCGGCCACTCAACGGCATGCGTCAGGAAACACAAGACAGAGCCCCTTTCTACCTCCCTGGGAACTTTTTTTGTGTCCCTCCCGGCGCCGGTGTTCCCTTAATGTCTCATGCAACCACTATACTTGCCAGATTTCTGTAGACGTCGGACCAACCTTCGCCCCTGGACTTTTCCCTGGATCCTTTTCCTCCTGTCTGGTTTCTATGGAACCTCGCTGGTGTTGCAGCTCCCACCGTCAGTCGGCGTTGGCATCAGAGGCAAGCACCGCAGCCGGTCTTGCAATATTCAGGGGCCCCTTCTCGTCTCACGGTAGTTGCCTCTGGCCCCCACCGCCGAGTTGGGGCCGTCCCGCCAACGGGATCCGTCTCCAACCTCCTGGCCCGCCTTATAGGAAATCACGTCGGGGTCACCAGAAAATGTAGCGGAACCTTTGTGCTACGGTCCTTGTTGAGCGCAGTGGAGGGATTGGAGACGGACAACTGGAATAATTCCAAGAAAGCAGTTTTATTTAGCTAATGGCCACTAGGGTTCCCCCTCGCACAAAATAAGTGCTTTTCCCAGGGAGAACCCCCAGTGGCGGGCTGAGTAAATATTTATACACACTACAGGGTTCGGGTTATGCCCGCCCACAAGCAAATTCATTGGCTTAGAGTTGTGACGCTGCCTGACTTGGACCCAATCAGTGCTGACCAGCGGGCCGGCCGCACTCTTTCTGTGCCGTGCTCACAATCATTCAGAGCGCCTGCGTACGCATGCGCTGTTTGTTTATCTTTAGCTTTCATTTCTTCAGAAACACATGATTTCCCAGAAGTCACATGTTTCTGTGAGTTTATGCACCCGAGTCGCTAGCTGTCGCCATCTCTGCCCATATATGGTATTTCCTGGGGTTCTTTAACCTCCCGCCTCACTAGTTCCTTAGTTCAAGGTACTGTAGAGCCCTCCTCACAGCAACTTTTTTTCCTCCTCCCTCGCCCTTGCCGCTCTGCCTCCACTCAGCGCCCTCCCAGGCTCCCACAAAACTCCCACTGGCTCCCACAAAACCTCCTAAACCTGGCTCTAAACATTACAAAAAATTAAAACCGACAGTAAATAAAGAATAACAATTTGAAAACAGGTGAGTTGCAGACAGGAAACAATCAGGGCCAGCTAATTCCTCCCAACAAAGTATTCCACCAGGCAGGAATCAGCCAGGGTTCAAAGATACAAGACAAGTCCACAACAGTCCCATACAATCTATTCCACTATCACACAGAATACAAACATTATTCCTAATATTTAGGTGCTTCATTTCCTAGTTTTAGGTTAGATTAGGTCATTGTGCCTTCAAGCCATTCCTAACTTATGGCAATCCAGTCACAGGGGTTGCTTGGCAAGACTTGTTCAAAGAGAGGATGTTGCTGCTTTCCTCTGAGGCTGAGAGAGTGTGACTTACCCTAATAGGCTTCCACAGCACAGCAAAGAATTTGAACCCAGGTCTCAAGAGCTATCGTTCAATGCTCAAACCAATACACTGCTGTCTTAGGCTTGACAATGGCCCCTTCTACATTGCCATATAAAATCCAGATCATCTGCTTTGAACTGGATTATATGGCAGTGTAAACTCACACAATCCAGTTCAAAGCAGATAATGTGGATTATCTGCTTTGATAATCTTATATGGGAGTGTAGAAGGCCTCTTCCACACAGCTGTATAAAATCCATATTGAACCAGATAATATGGCAGTGTGGACTCAGATAATCCAGTTCAAAGCCGATATTGTGAATTATCTGCCTTGATATTCTGGGTTATACAGCTGGGTGAAAAAGTAGGCAAGGATTGAAATCACTGCATTGTAGCCAAGGCTAGCAGAGCATGGATCACTTAAAACCAACAGACAGGTTTGTAGCAAGACTTATAATTAAACATACCTGATCATTAAACAGCATTATTTCTCTCTTTGTACAGAGACACACAGCATCTTCCAAAAACCAGTTTATCTATCCCTTTGACATAGAGCTCTGCCTCTTCTTTCTCGCTCTCTCTCTTTGGGGAATCTACACTGTAGGATTAATGCAGTTTGACCCCATTTTAACTGCCATGGCTCAATGCAATGGAATCAAGGGAGCTGTGGTTTGATGAGATCCCAGCACTCTTTGGCAGAAAATAATAATAATAATAATAATAATAATAATAATAATAATAATAAACATTGCATGGAAAGTTCCTTGACAAAATTGAAGGAAAAGCTGACAAGGAGAAGACCTGGCTCTGGCTCACGAATGGGACCCTGAAGAAGGAGACAGAAGGCCTGATCCTTGCAGCCCAGGAGCAAGCCATAAGAACAAATGCAATTAAGGCCAAGATTGAAAAATCAGCTGATGACCCAAAATGCAGACTGTGCAAGGAAGCTGACGAAACCATTGATCATCTCCTCAGCTGCTGTAAGAAAATTGCACAGACAGACTACAAACAGAGGCACAACTGTGTGGCCCAAATGATCCATTGGAACTTATGCATCAAGTACCACCTGCCAGCAGCAAAGAACTGGTGGGATCACAAACCAGCAAAGGTCGTGGAAAATGAACACGCAAAGATACTGTGGGACTTCCGAATCCAGACTGACAAAGTTCTGGAACACAACACACCAGATATCACAGTTGTGGAAAAGAACAAGGTTTGGATAATTGATGTCGCCATCCCAGGTGACAGTCACATTGATGAAAAACAACAGGAAAAACTCAGCCGCTATCAGGACCTCAAGATTGAACTTCAAAGACTCTGGCAGAAACCAGTGCAGGTGGTCCCGGTGGTGATGGGCACATTGGGTGCCGTGCCAAAAGATCTCAGCCGGCATTTGGAAACAATAGACATTGACAAAGTTACGATCTGCCAACTGCAAAAGGCCACCCTGCTGGGATCTGCACGCATCATCCGAAAATACATCACACAGTCCTAGACACTTGGGAAGTGTTCGACTTGTGGTTTTGTGAAACGAAATCCAGCATGTCTATCTTGTTTGCTGTGTCATACAACATCGTTGTGTCAATAATAATAATAATAATAATAATAATGTATTGTCAAAGGCTTTCATGGCCAGAATCACTGGGTTACTGTGAGTTTTCCGAGCTGTAAGGCCATGTTCCAGAAGCATTCTCTCCTGACGTTTCACCCACATCTATGGCAGGCATCCTCAGAGGTTGAGGTCTGTTGGAGACTGGGGAAGAACCTACAGGCCGAAAAACCTACAGCAATACAAAAAAACATTGCTTTCTCAAAATGTTAATTTCCCCCAATTAGTGTTTCTTTGTATTGACTCTTGTTTTCTAACGTTTTAATTTGTATTTATTTTACTCTTGGTAACTGAGGGTGATATATACATCTTAGGATCTAAGTATCCTAAAAGTGTCAACTCCCATCTGATTTTGGAAGCTAAGCAGAGTCAGCCATAGTTAGTATAGTAGAGTCTCGCTTATCCAACCTTCACTTATCCAACGTTCTGGATTAGCCAACGCAGTCGGCCTCCTGCCCGGATCCACAGCAATTTCTTTAGGCAGCAAGGACTGAAGTTTTTACGGATTTAACTTCTGACAATGTTGTTACTGCAAGTTTATTTTATGCAATTCTATCTTTATTTGCAGTCAATTTGTTAATAGCCAATGTTTTTGCAGTCAATGTTTTCAATACATTGCAATGTTTGGTGCTAAATTCATAAATATAGTAATTCCTACATAACATTACCATGTATTGAACTGCTTTTTTCTGTCGATTTGTTGTAAAACATGATGTCTTGGTGCTTAATTTGTAAAATCATAATGTAATTTGATGTTTAATAGGCTTTTCCTTAATCCCTCCTTATTATCCAACATTTTTGCTTACACTTGAAAATTACCAAGGGCCGTCCCTGGGCCCGATGAACTTGGCAGAAGGCAAGAAAAACAGCCCGTTCTCACTACGCCCTTTGTTCTCTCCAACCTCAGTCTGCAGCCGCTGCTATCCTCCGTCAATCCGATGTTAAGGTCGCCTCCCGGTCCAGCGAGGTGGCTCCAGCAGGTGAGTTCCCACTCCACGTGCACCACACACAGGAGGCACTGGAACCGCAGTCCTCTCCCTGCTCGGCCAGGCCCCACGGGCAACTCCCCGCTTCCTGCTCCGGAACGGAGCAACTACCACGGACCAGCACTCGTCACTCCCCGGACATTGGAACAATGCAGCACTGAGGCCGAGGCCAGGTCAGAAGGAACAATACAGGCCCTTCAACAGCAGCCCGGCCTCCCAGGCCCTCCAACTTCCTCCAGTCTCCCCGGAACTTGTTAAATTTAATACGGTAGGATGATTTGTTATTGCTTTCTTCTGCTCTTGACACAACCTTAAGTTTGAAACCAGCTTTGTATGACCTGCATTTTTTTGTTTTTGTTTTTTAGGAGCCTCCGGTGGCCTAGGGGATAAAAGCCTCGTGACTTGAAGGTTGGGTTGCTGACCTGAAGGCTGCCAGGTTCAAATCCCACCCAGGGAGAGCGTGGATGAGCTCCCTCTATCAGCTCCAGCTCCATGCGGGGACATGAGAGAAGCCTCCCACAAGGATGGTAAAACATCAAAACATCCGGGCGTCCCCTGGGCAACGTCCTTGCAGACGGCCAATTCTCTCACTCCAGAAGCAACTCCGGTTGCTCCTGACATGAAAAAAAAATTGTTTTGGTCCAGGATTAGAAGTACAGGGATCCATATCTAACAGGATAAAGAATGCAACAATTGTACTATCGGTTCATCTACTGAAGTATCCACAAATGTCTGCACAACATTCATCCTTTCCTCCTTCAAAAGATCTTCAGGTATACTAGGGCCAGGTATGAATCCTAGAAAAAAAAGAACTGTGCTAGTGACTATGAATTGCAGAAGGATCTACAAGTGTCTATACAATTTATTTACAGTATTTATTTATTTTTATGTTCCTCACAGAAGGATTTTAAAAATACAATATTTATTTACTTAATTTATAACCCACCTTTCTCCAACCCAGAGGAGAATCAAGGCGGCTTACAAACATTAAAATACATCTCAACAAAATATCAACAATCTAAACATGAGCAATTGAAACACATATCAATCAGTTAAACAGATTAAAACAAAATAAAATGCCGAGTCATGATCTCATAACCAGATCATTTCTCCATTCGTTCTTTAAAAGATCCTCAGGTATCCTGGGGCCAAGGACTTGCCAAGGACTATTCGAAGTCTCATCCCCTAGTACTTTTTCCTAGACAAACTGGCATAGAAGAAAACGAGAAGAAGCCAGTCCCAATTCTCCTGGATTATGGGACATCTACACTGTAGAATTAATGCGGTTTGGCACCACTTTAACTGCCCTGGCTCAATGCTATGGAATCCACATAATTATAGTTTCGGGAGGTAACAGCGCTCTTCGGCAGAGAAGGCTAAAGACCTTGTAAAACTACAACCCCCAGGATTCCATGGCAGTAAAAGTGGTGTCAAACTCCATTAATTCTACAATATAAATGAGGCCTAAGATAGCCAGATTCAAAGCACTATTTCAGCAGATTTTTTGGAAGAAAAAACTTTTATCCACATGCATATTTTGATATGATTCCAAAAAATTATTAATATAAATCTTCTGAAGATTAAATATTGTATGTTTAGATTGGATTTTTGAGGAACTCATGCAAGGAGATGCTCAGAATGAATAATAGAATAAGAAGAATCAGCTCCATCCGGTATTTAATACAATGGAGTATTAAAATGATGTCCCTTACATCCCTCTGAGTTATTTCATGCCACTCTCTTCCCAGGCTGTTGTTGCTGACAGTGACAAGTCCACCATAAACACAACCTTAGGTGAGGAGAGAACTTCAAAGCAACTACTTCAAATTAAAGATGTCTACTACATGCTCCACCAGTATTCCACAATAGTATGGACCAAAACAGTAGGGTTTCTTATGATCTGAACACTTTATCCCAAGGCATGTGTGAATGGGAAAAATGAACTCAACTTGATTCCAGTGCTGGCTGTCTACACAACACACTCAGATTTCTGGTGAGTATTCCTGCTTTTCTTCCCTCAACTGCACTATGGGCAAAGTCAGAGGATAGTCAGGGCATTTGAAGGAAACGCCAGCATACTCTGAGGCTTTGTAGCTATCTAGACAGCTGGAGCTGGTCTGCACCAGGGATGGGGATGTCTCCTTGCCAGCTACAGATCTCCACACACATATCTGGCTGTCATGCTCATGTCTGCTGACATCAGAAGAGAGTGACCAGAGCAAGAAAGGCACTGATCTGACTCCACCTTGCTAATCATGCAGGTGCCCCATTCTAACTACATCAGGTACTGTAAGATAATGTAAATTGTCTTACATAATGCTTTTGCTCTTAGAGTACCACAAGCGATAGCCAAATACTCACAGGGGGCTTCATGGCCTACAAGGACAAGGGAATGGGCCAGCACAGGGACAGACTGGGCCACCTGGACAATGGCCTCCGCTTGGAAATACATAATGGAAATGCCCCAGAGTCAGGATCATTCTGGCCCTGAGACTACTAGGCCAAAATTTAAGAAATTTAAGAAAGACTGAGGATAGGCTGCTGGTGACACCATGATGCATTAAGATTAGGCAGCAACATTTCTAACATTTCTATTATCTTACCTATGGGAATTAACTGACCCCTGAAGTCATACATAACTTTAATTTGTCTCAAGCTGGTCTTATTGTGGTTTCAAAATAATTATATTTTCTTCCTTCCTCTGTGTATTGGGGGCTTTCCCTCCCATCCAAAATACTATTAAATAAACTGCATTTCTAGGGTTAAAACTTCTATCATTTCTTTATAAATTTGAGCTGTAGATCTGTCAAATCCTGGTGATTTGGCCTTTCACCTCTTTTATTTCCTGTATTGAAATGTTGGTATTCAATCATTGTTTCTCCTCTAATGTTTGAGTTATATTTAATATTCCGTTGAAATGCCCTTTCATACATTCCTTATGTAATCTTTGGTAGTATGCTGCAAAGACTTTCCGTATCTCAGCTGAATTCTGTATAAGTGTGTGTTGTCTTATTTGTTTGTACCTTAATAACTTTTACCTTCTGTTTTTCTTTCCTCTTTTAAAGGTATTTTGCCAACTTTTAAATCAAATTTATGCTAGGTCTCTGAAAACCATTTTTGGCTAAAGTTTGGAAGTCTACTCGGCAGCAATAGAGACAACAGAGAAATCATTCATTGCTGCCACCATTGCATCTGCAAGGAACCATCCAGCTGAGCTATTTTGAGTGGTTGAGGGCTATTACATACTGGTCCTCAAGGAGAAATTCCTGACCATTCAGCAACCCTTTGTGAAGAATTTGCAAGGCATAGAATCATAGAATCAGAAGAGACTGCATGGGCCATCCAGTCCAACCCCCTGCCAAGAAGCAGGGAAATTGCATTCAAAGCACCCCCGACAGATGGCCATCCAGCCTCTGCTTAAAAGCCTCCAAAGGAGGAGCCTCCACCACACTCCAAGGCAGAGAGTTCCACTGCTGAACAGCTCTCACAGTGAAGATGTTCTTCCTGATGTTCAAGTGGAATCTCCTTTCCTGTAGTTTGAAGCCATTGTTCCACGTCCTAGTCTCCAGGGCAGCAGAAAACAAGCTTGCTCCCTCCTCCCTATGACTTCTTCTCACATAGCTTACCTGTCCGAACATATCTCTCTATGAACCATCTTGGAGTCTAAGATCGTCCGGGGAGGCCTTGCTTCTTCGCAGGCTTGATTGGCAGGGATGAGAGACAAGGCCTTCTTGGTGGTGGACCCTCGGCGGTGGAACTCCCTCCCCAAGGAGATTAGATCAGCCCCCTCCCTTCTGACTTTCCGTAAAAAAGTGAAGACGTGGTTGGAGAACTAGTGTAATAGATACGAAAGATGTGCAACTGACTACTGGAATGGCCCAGACTACGTTTGTGGATCACGTGAATTATTATGTTTGTATTGTGCTAAATTCTTTTAGTTGTTTTAATTGTATTTTATAACTCTATTTTGAATGTTTATTTTATTGTACACTTTTCTAAAGGCATGGAATTGTTGTCTATATTGTAAAGCCGCCTTGACTCCCCTTCAGGGTTCAGAAGGGCGGGATAGAAATGCTGTAAATAAATAAATATTTATACATGGCCATCATCATGTCTCCTCTCCGTCTTCTCTTCTGCAGGCTAAACATGTCCAGCTCTTTAACCCACTCTTCATTGGGCTTGTTCTCCAGACCTTTGATCAATTTAGTCACCCTCCTCTGGACACATTCCAGCTTGTCAACATCTTCCTTCAATTAAGATGCCCAAAACTGGACACAGTGTGATTCCAGGTGTGATCTGACCAAGACAGACTGGAGGGGTAGCATGATTTCCCTGGATCTGGACATTAGACTCCTATTTATGCAGGCCCATTGGCATTTTTAGCTGCCACATGACATTGTTGGCTCATGTTTAACTTGTCCATGAGGACTCCAAGATCATTTTCACACGTACTGCTGTTGAGCCAGGCGTCCCCCATTCTGTATCTTTGCATTCCATTTTTTCTGCCGAAGTGAAGTATCTTGCATTTGTCCGTTGAACTTCATTTTGTTAGTTTCGTCCCATCTCTCTAATCTGCTAAGATCGTTTTGAATTCTGTTCCTGCTTTCTTGAGTATTAGTTATCCCTCCCAATTTGGTGTCGTCTGCAAACTTGATGATCATGCCTTCTAACCCTTCGTCTAAGTCGTTAATAAAGATGTTGAACAGAACCGGTCCCAGGACGGGACCCTCCTGATGGCACTCCACTCGTCACTTCTTTCCAGGATGAAGGAGACGCATTGGTGAGCACCCTCTGGGTTCGTTCACTTAACCAATTACAGATCCACCTAACCCATAGTTTTGCCTAGCCCAGGTTTGACTAGTTTGTTTGCCAGAAGGTCATTTTGCAGATAAAGTCACTCAGATCTGTTCTGACTTGGATGGTGTTATTGATATATTTCCAATGGATGTAACTTTGGCTCCTGCTTGTCCAGGGATGATGGATACCTTTCGATTTGTGCCGCCTGAGGACGTGGACAGAATCCTTGGCAAGGGGAGAGCTACCACATGTATTTAATAACCTTGCCCTTCCTGGCAGATCAAACAGGCCAGAGGGGGGCTCAAGAGCTACAGCCAAGTTACTAACTGGAGCTGGCTTTGGGGGGAGACAGGCAACCCCCTCTTGCATGCAGCAGCTCAACTGGCTGCCAGTCTGTTTCGGAGCACAGCTCAAGTGCTGGTTTTGACCTTTAAAGCCCTAGACCGTGGTTCTCAACTTTCTTAATGCCACAATCCCTGAATACAGTTCCTCTTCTTGTGGTGACCACCAACCATAAAATTATTTTCGTTGCTACTTCATAACTGTCATTTTGCTACTGTTATGAATTGTAATTACAATATCTGATATGCAGGATGTATTTTCATTCATTGGACCGAACTTGGCACAAATACCCGATATGTCCAAATTTGAATACTAGTGGGGTTGGGGTGTGTGTGATTTTGTCATTTGGGAGTTGTAGTTGCTGGGATTTATAGTTCACCTACAATCAAACAAAAGGAGCCCTGGTGGCGAAGTGTGTTAAAGCACTGAGCTGCTGCACTAGCAGACCAAAAGGTCCCAGGTTCAATTCCCGGGAGCAGAGTGAGCACCCGCTATTAGCTCCAGCTTCTGCCAACCTAGCAGTTCAAAAACATGCAAATGTGAGTAGATCAATAGGTACCGCTCCGGCGGGAAGGTAACGGCGCTCCATGCAGTCATGCCGGCCACATGACCTTGGAGGTGTCTACAGACCACGCCGGCTCATCGGGTTAGAAATGGAGCACCAACCCCCAGAGTCAGACATGACCGGACTTAACGTCAGGGGAAACCTTTAGCTTTACCTTACAATCAAAGAGCATTCTGAACTCCACCAATGATGGAATTAAACCAAACTTGGCACACAGAACTCCCATGACCAACAGGAAATATTGGAAGGGTTTGGTGGGCATTGACCTTGAGTTTTGGTCCAGATTACAGATCTGGATCAAACTAGCATACTCAATATGCTCAAATGTGAACACTGGTTGAGTATGGAGAAAATAGACCTTGACATTTGGGAGTTATGGTTGCTGGAATGTATAGTTCACCTACAATCAAAGAGCCCCTTGAACCCCACCAATGTTGGAATTGGGCCAGACATCCCACACAGATCCCACGACCAACAGAGGCCCTGATGAGCGGGCCTTCTCTCAATCCCAGCTTCATCGCCAGCTTGGTGGGAATGAGAGGCTGTCCGTCAACTCTGGAACTTCCTTCTTCGCAGGAAGCCAGAATGGCCCCCTCCCTGCTGTCCTTCTGGCAGCAGTCTAAGACCTTTTTTATTCAGACAGGCTTTTAAGGATGAAGGTTTCAAAGATCAGATCAGGGGGTGCTGTGGTTTTTAACTTTGAACACGTTTCAATGGTTTTTAACTGGGAATTTTTTAAAAACTGTATTTAATCCTGCTTTAATGTTTGCTTATTTGTATTTTTTTAAATGTATGCTGGTGCTTGTATGTTAAGCCACTTTGAGTCTCCTGCAGGAGAGATAAAGCAGGATATAAATAAACATAATTAAAAAGTTTCTTTTTTCCAATATTGAAATAGGGTCTAAGCTTTTTCATTCTTTTTCCATCTTTTCAATCAGTTCTTGGATTTGTTTGTTAAATACTGCCTGTTGGTGGTTTTGAAGAGTTAGCAATTCTTTAATTTTCTTTTCCCTATCTGCATTCCATTCTTCTTTCAGTATACAATGTCCTCTTATAACTGCCTTAGCTGCTTCCCACACTGTGCTTATTGGCTATAAACCCTTGTTTTCATTAAATTAATATTTAATTTATTTTGTGATATATTCCCTATGCTCTCTCCTAATTATAATTAAATTATTATACTTCCATATCCCATTTCTCTGTTATTTAGTTCAAATTCTATAATTAGTGGTGCAGAGTTTGAAAGCCATACACCATATGTTTGAACATTTCTTATCACTATTTTGTTGGATTCCCTAATCAAAACATAATCCATGCATGGATATGTTTTATGTCTATTGAATAATATGTAGGTTTGGATTTTATATTAATTATCTCAAATCCCTCCCTTAGTCCCCAACTGTGTAATTAAAGCATTTTATTTTTATTTACATCCGTCTTAAAATCCCCTGCTACAATAGTCTCTTCCTCATAAAATGTCTGGAGCTTCTTAAGTACTTTCCTGAGAAATCTTATTTGACGCATGGTTTGGACTATATATATTTACTGTTGTGAATGTTTAATTTTTTAATTTAAATTTCAAAAATGTACATTGCCTCTTTCTATCTTTAATCTGGTCCAGGATCTTATTATTTAGGTTTTTCCTCATTATTATTGCCAACACTCTTGCTTTATTTATTCCGCTGTCTTCTGCTTTTGTTTCCTATAACAAGGAATTTGGAATTTTTTTTCTCATTTTTAGCCTTATGCGTTTCTTGAGTACACATTATATTAGCGCCCTCTTTCTTAGAGTCAGCAATCTGTACCTTTTAAATCTGAAACCAATCCATTAACATTTAAAGATATTAAACTCTCTACCCATTTTCTTTTGAACACATTTTTATTTTGTGCCTATAACCTAACAGCTAATATTTAATTATATACACCAACTTCATATATACACGTGTAGTTTGGGTTATTCCAATTGCTTGCAATCACAAGTTTTAGGTATTGCCATCCTAGACACGATCCCTGAAAATAAAAAGGGAGAAAGACACAGAAAGTTTATTATATATGTGACTAAAGATATATCGACAAAATGACATGAAAATGGTATAAAACACAACTCTTTCCTTGCTGAGGAAAGCGTTATCAGAGGTACAAGTTGAAAGCTCTGACTATGGACTATTAAATATATAAACCTGAATCACTCATCCCAACTTGAGTAGGCCCGTTGAAGGCTTTAATGGCTGGAATCATTTGGATGTTGTGAGTTTTCTGGGCTGTATGGCCTTGTTCCAGAAGCAGTCTCTCCTGACGTTTCACCCACATCTATGGCAGGTATCCTCAGAGGTTGTGAGGTATGTACATCACAGTTTTGCTCTCAACCTCTGAGGATGCCTGCCATAGATGTGGGTGAAACGTCAGGAGAGACTGCTTCTGGAACATGGCCATACAGCCCGGACAATCTTGAGTAGGCCCGTTGAACCAATGGGACATTATCAAATTTTGATTCACCATTCTGTCATTGATTCCAAGAACTCACATTAGTTGAGGCCATTCACTACATTCAGATAGCTCGGAAGGTCTTAGAGTGCATTTACTTACAGAATGAATGCAGTTTGACAACAGCTTCACTGCCATGGCTCAATGCTAGAGTGTCTTGGGAGTCCTCGTTTAACAAGGTCTTTAGCCTTCTCTGCCAAAAGGTGTGGGGGTCTTAACCAAACTACAAATCCCAGAGGTTCATAGCACCAAACATTATCAGTTGAAGTGGTGTCAAAATGCATGAATTCTACAGTGTAGATGAATGCTTAGACCAGAGGTTCTGAACCTGGGGTCCCCAGATGTTTTTGGCCTTCAGCTCCCAGAAATCTGGCTGGGATTTCTGGGAGTTGTAGGCCAAAAACACATGGGGACCCCAGGTTGAAAACCACTGCCTTAGACGTTCCTGCCTGGGTGAAATGGTCCATATTCTGAATAGGTCTGGGCATCAGCCAAGACCAAGACATTGCAAAGATATTGGGAGAACAAAGCATCATGGAACTTGAGGTTGGAGGAGAGTGAGAGTAGTTAAGGGGCAAGACAGCGGAGGGTCTTCTGGCTGTGAATGGCAGAGCACTGTCTTTGGAAGAGAGGTTGGCCAGGGAAATTTATGCAGGCAAAAACTACAGACTTCTAGGCGAGGACCGTTCTACAAAGCCCAACTCTCACATGAGGTAGATTTCCCTTCCCCACATAGACCCCATGCATGACTTCCCCGATTTCTTCTCCAAAGGGCTGGGAAGTCCTCTAGAGCAGAGCGGACACTGAATGTCCCCTTTGCTCTGTTCTGGCTCTATATCAGGGATCCCCAAGGAGTTTGGGTGCGCCAGATGCAGCCGTCCACAGCAATTTATCCGGCCACCGCCTGAGTCTGAAACAACCTGAAAGCACACAACAACAATCTAAATTCTCTTGACTATCTCATCAGCCTAAACCAGGTCCACAGTTCCCACTGAAATTCAGTTTATTTATTAAGTTAAGTGGTAAGTTTATGTTACGTAAAATTGCTCTTAATTTTAAATGTATTGTTTTTTCATTGTTTTTGTTTGGTTTGGTTTTTTGCACTACAAACAAGATATGTGCATAGGAATTTGTTCATGTCCTATAGTCCTCCACCAAAACAGTCTGAGGGACTGTGAACTGACCCTCCGCTTAAAAAAAATATAAGGACCCCTATTTTAAATGATGCAACTGAGCTTTCGAGAGAAGAGGGAGAATTCCCCTGGAGAGGTCCATGTGTCATCTCGACATGCCACAGAGCAAAGGGAACTCCCCGGACTTGGAAAGGAGCCTGCTTTTAATGTTTTAAAGGTGGGAAGGTTGGTAAGGGAGAACAGGAGGATTTCAAATCTGAAGGGAACAGAATAGGTGCATTTTCTACAGTGTGGAAGGGCCCTGGGTGACTTGGACATGTCACATTATTTCAACTCAGGGGGAGGAAAATGTCAACCACCCCTGAACAATGGCTGTGTTCCAGTAGCATTTTCTCCTGACATTTCGCCTGCATTTGTGGCTGGCATCTTCAAAGGTTCTGTTGGCAGTGAAGCAAGTGGAGTGGAATGCCCAGGGTGGGAGAAAAAGCCCTTGACTGTTTAAGCAAACTTGAATAGCACTGAGTAGCCACAAAGCTGCAACGTCAATCTGTGAGGGTATCTGCATAGAGGGAGCCTGGAAGAATCCTCTGTTTGGGAGATGTTAACTGGCACTTGATGGTTTGCTGTCTGCAGTACTCCTATGTCTGAGTGGTGTTGTTTACTTGGTTCTAGTGTTTTTTAATACTGCTAACCAGATTTTGTTCATTTTCATGGTTTCTTCCTTTCTATTGAAATTGTCCACATGCTTGTGGATTTCAGTGCTTTTCTTGTAGCTCTTCTGATGTCTGTCATAGGGTACCCCTTAGCCTGTAGAGCCCAGTTTAGGTGGTTCAGTTCACCTTGGACGAGGTGGGGTTTGCATATCCTGCTTGCACTGTCTACCAGGGCTTTAATTGAGCTCCTTTTTTGATCTGGGTGATGATTGGAATTTTTATGTAGGTATCTATCAGTGTGCGTAGGTTTTCTGTAAACTGTGTGGCCCAATTGTTGATTTGGTTTGTGTAGGACTAGGACATCTAGAAATAGTAGTCAACAACATCCACCCAAACATCCCATTCACCATGGAGAAACTAACATTTCTAGATGTCCTAGTCATCTACAAACCAAATCAACAACTTTGCAGCTTCATGGCTACTCAGTGCTATTCAAGCTTGTTAATTGCAACATTCACACTCGCTTTAACAGACAAGGGTCTTTCTCCCACCCAGGAAATTCCACAGATATATATATATATATATATATATACACACACACATACACACACACACACTCAATTTGCTTCATTGCCAACAGAACCTCTGAAGATGTCAGACACAGATGCCAGTGAAACGTCAAGAGGGAATGATACTGGAACACCGTCAAAGAGCCTGAAAAACTTACAGCAGCCATGAAAGCCTTCAACAACATATAGAACATAGAATATACCTTAACTAATCACTTCCCGAGGGCGTCGGGGGGGGGGGGGGGGGAGACTGACTACAGCTGTACGATTGGCTATACATAAATCCCAAGTTTTAAATTTTCAAAAACCTTTGCAATTTTCTTTGAAATGAGCAAATGGACTCAAAGTGTAGAGCGGATTGCACACCTATCACTCTTATTACATACTATGTTATTTCTGAATTTCTACTAAAGAGCATACCTCCAGTTTGAACATCTGTGTAGGCTGATCATTAATGTTGTAAATAAACGACCCCAGAAATGTTCCTTCTTCCATTTCGAAATCATTCCTAAATCCCTGAAAAGAGGCAAAGGGGCAAAGTGGGATAGATTGCAAAATTTATTTCCAAACATATCTTAAGTTGTGCATATTTTGCTCTGGGGTTGTTTTGTTTTTTTTCTTTTTTCTTTTTTGATCAATCCATCCGTGTGACTTCTCAGCGGAAAAAGACTGTAAGCTTGCCAATTACTTCAATCAAGAAACAGCTTCCTAAGATTTACAGAGATACTCTCAGGAGTCCAAAACCCAGAACCTCAATCCGTGGCTGAGACCGGATGAGAAACTCCCTCCTGGGCACACTGAAGACTGGGAGACTTGGAAGATTATAGCAACTCCAGAGGCACTCCAAGTGGCCAGCTTCTGGTCAAAGGAAATTTAGCATAATGCCAAGTTTTTTACTTTGTTTGTGGGTTTTTTATACATTATAGGTGTATTCTTAATTAGCTTCTGACATGATAAATAAATAAAATAGCACAAAAAGAGAGAGAAGATGAAATAAGAACCAGAATAAAAAAATGCAGTTACTCACATATACGGAAAAGTTTTTTGGAGCACTGGTGATCTCCTTGGTGGGAGCCAGTTCCTTTTTAAGGTGGTCCAAAAGTAAAAATGAAGGGCAGCTGGGTTGGGACAGTTTAATGATTAAGAAGCCCTGGGAGCCATCCATGGCCCAGCAATTCCCTGGTGAATTATCTGTCTGATAAGTATAGAAATGGAAAGGAGGATCAGAAACTTTGTAATGGGCAGGAAGAAAAATACCAATGTAAACATTGAAGGATCCCTACCTGCAAGATCACATTTGGTGACCTCTCATAAATCCAGCAGCAGCCCATCAGGCAAACCAGTGCTTCTGGCTCAAATGGCTTACTGGTTTTTACCACAAATGCTCCTGTAGATATTAAGGTATAGCATTAGATAAATTTTCCTCTCCAGAATTTGTAGGAGACAAACCAAAGTGAAAGGCTCTGAAGTAAACATTTAATTAGCTCTGGATCACACTGCTCAAACAACCCCAAATAAGACTCGGGTTTATGACTCTTGCCTCTACATCTTTACAATAATCTCTCTATTTTGTTCAATGATGGAATACTGTGTAAAAAGGAAAGATGGGTTGGGGAATTTAGTGGCCTTTGCAATACTCTGCCTTTATGTGTGTGTGCACACATGCACACATGCATACTTGTGCATGTTCATTGATTTCCAGTGATTCCATACAGTTTTTTAAGCAACCAGTCCTTACAGCTTGTTTCGCTAGTGACTGACCTCCTCTGAAACACAATTTAATGCCAGGGCTGTCCCTGCTTGGTTTCCAAAATCGGAAGAGATCTAGCACTCAGTTGCCAGGATCAGAACTTTAAAAGGATCATTGGGGTAGCAATAATTTTTTCCCAATTTCTGACTGTATCACTAGGAAATTTAAGGCCGAAAGCCAAGGCAGAGGCTGATAAATATTTGCATAGGCAACTCTATCATTCAAACAACAACTCATAATCAAGGGGACGAGGCACTTCACCTAAATATTGAATAGGGAGGGAGGTCAATCAACTTCATGCCATCTCTCTCGATTCCGCCTTTCTCTCCAGTATTTTTTTCTTCATCACTTCCACCATCCTATAGCTTCCATTTCTGTCCACTGCTGCTGTCTTGCTATATGTTTCCCTCCGTTCCGTGATTTTTTTTTTTATATCAGGAGGAACTTGAGAGACTGCCAGTTGCTTCTGGTGTGAGACAATTGGCGGTCTGCAAGGACGTTGTCCAGGGCTGCCCGGATGTTTTGATCTTTTTACCATCCTTGTGGGAGGCTTCTCTCATGTCCCCGCATGGAGCTGGAGCTGACAGAGGGCACTCATCAGCGCTCTCTGTGGATGGGATTTGATCCGGCAACCTTCAGGTCAGCAACCCAAATTTCAAGTCATCAGTCCTGCCAGCACAAAAGTTTATCCCACTGCACCACCAGGGGCTTCATTATTTGTATGTTCCGTGACGCATAAACATAACAAATTGAAAGGTTTCACTGCCACAACGGCAATAGAGTCAAAGATAAATACTAATCAGAAAGTAACACTGTCATGAGCAGCTGAAGATTAATGCCCATAAGGGTGGCAAACTGAATATCACCGCCTTGCCTGCCATTTTCGCTGCCAGCAAAGCCTTGCATTGCACAAATCAGGGGTCTCAATATATTGCAGAATTATAGTATGTAGCAATCACTCTGTCATGGTTTTCATCTTGTGGAATCCTAGGAATTGGAATCCAAGAAAGGGCTCAAATTCCCTGCTAGAGCAGCCATGGGCACACTTCGGCCCTCCAGGTGTTCTGGACTTCAACTCCCACAATTCGTAACAGCTGTTAGGAAATTTGCCCATGTCTGTGCTAGAGGAACAGACTGCAGAGTCCTAAGTGCCCACCCAAACTACAAATTCTGCCATTCCATAGGATGGGGCCATGGCAATTAAAGGGGAATCACACTGCTGCAATCATGCTGTATGGATATCCCCTAAGACAGAGAAAAGAAAGAAGATGGAACTCATTTCAAATGAAATGCTTCTTCAACTTACCTAAAGATTTAAAAGGGAAATCCTCCTTGGTGGCGTCATCACTCCCTTCTTTGTAGGCATTTGGTTGAACGATGTAACACTATTGCCAAAATACAAAGTTTCTGTTAGGCAAGTCCTAATGAGAGTGTATGCCAGTAAACACTGTGCACAGGGATAAGAAGATTTCTCTTTCCTCCATGCTGTGCCCAACTTCAAAGCTAAACAGACAGGTATGGGGAGAGGAAGGAAAGGAAGCTTCTGTCCCTCAACTCTGCCCCTTCACCAGCCCTTCTGTACAACACACACCCGCATTTCTCTTGGTTGGCTGGGGAATTCTGGGAGCTGAGTCATGTTGTCTTCATGACATTTCTCCACTGCTGTGAGCACTGCAGAGTAAACCAGGTTAATTTGGCTTTGACCTGCATTAGTCAATGTCGGGGAGGATCCCACAAGCTTTGGGACAATGAGGAAAGCAGGATCAGGTCTAAATTGGACCATGGCACTGTCTCTAGAGGGCACTCCACCATCAATCCCCTTTCCCTGCCCTGATCAGCACAGTGGAAAGGGAGTGGATCTGGCATCAATAGAGGGGCCCATGCCATCAGGGAGGAGGAGGAGGATGACCAGCTCCTTCCTTCTTCCAGTCGTGTGGGCAATGCTGCTGATGCCAGGACTGGGCACCTGTGATTGCCAGGCACTGGCTGGGAGTGATGATGGCATCACAGAGGGTGAAGTGACCATCCTTGGGGCCAATATGGTTTGGGCTGAACTATGTAGACTCTAACCAGCAGGTTCAGAAGGGAGTGGGTTTCAATCTGAACCTTAAAGTGGCTTTCCAAAGCCCCATCTACACTGTTATATAATGCAGTTTCATAATGCAGATCAACTTCCAATATAGCCTCCCATGCCCCGGGTGGAGTAAATGGAACCAGAACAAAATGGATGCAAAAGTTAAGTCACATAAAATACATTCCAAAGTGTTCATCTTGTGATCCCCGATTGTTTATGGTTCCTGATTGACTAAGAACGCCAATGTAATCCGTGTAACAGACATGCATTGTCAAATAGATCTGAACATTCCCTGCTTTCTTATGAATTCCAAGGCATTTTTATTCTTTTCATAAACATTTCTGTGCAAGCAAGATAAATATGTCTCAGTAAAATTATTCTTCTGCCATTTGGGCTGATGATAGTGGTTTCAAAGAGAAGTTCAGTAGTCTACTTTCAAAAACATTTTCTCAGTCATTTCTTGAAAGATTGGCAGTCTTACTAAATAGTTATTATAGGGAAGCTTAAACATATTGCTTAGGGGCTCTTTCTCCGTTTGGAGCTCTTTCACCCTCTTTTAGTGGTATGGTTCCACTTTAACTGCCATGGTAACATCCTTAGTATCCTGGGATCTGCAACTCAGGGAGGGACACCTGCAGTCCTCAGCCAGGGAGCTCCGCTGGTGCTTCTGACCAAAGTCTCAATCCCAGGACCCCATGGCAGTCAAAGAGGGATCATCATACCCTGTTTCCCCAAAAATAAGACATCCCCTGAAAATAAGACCTACTAGAGATTTTGCTGAATTGTTAAATATAAGACCACCCCTGAAAGTAAGATCTAGCAAAGTTTTTGTTTGGAAGAATGCCCGCCAAACAGAACACTAGAGCATGCAGGATTGGTAAATGTACGTACCATCGATTGTTGTACATGGAAATAATGGTAGTAACAAGAAATTCTTGATAGGATTCACAGTTTGTCTGATTATGCTGGTTTGTGATGAGAACTATTGTACAGTATATAATAAATGTTTTTTTTATTCAACAATAAATGTGAATTCTTCTTCATGGAAAAATAAGACATCCCCCGAAAATAAGACCTAGTGCATCTTTGGGAGCAAAAATTAATATAAGACACTGTCTTATTTTCGGGGAACCACGGTAGCACTACCGTTGTGCAATGGGAAAGGGCCCAAAGTGGGGAAACCAAAGACTGTCAAGATCATAGAGTTGGCGCTCTGTAGTTCTACAGAAACATATGACTGTGGACACTAAAATAGCCCTTCTAGATGCGTTTACATTGGAACGAGAGAGAGAAAGTAAAGCACATCATCAACTTTATGTTCTTACCATTCCTACTCTTATATTTGCATGGATATTTTCAGTGTTATCGGGAGGAATTTCAAGTTCGGGCGTTTGTGGAAGGGAAGCAGCCATTGTCTTTTCCAGATTTTTCTTTACGCCTTCATTTTCTTGCCTTGATCAAAATGATAGACAGTGAAAATAGTCAACATACCACCCTTAGGCCTAGACAAAAACATGTTCACAATTAGGGAAATTCCTCCTGGGCTTAGCAAAGGAAGGCTGGCACAACTGAATGCATATGCAACCAAAACTAAATATTGCTATAAAAAAGCAACAGGGACATCATAGGGAACAGTAAAGACCACAACACATGGAGGTCGAGAAGCCGAAGAAAAGTGAGGGAATCCATGGGGCAGCGTAAGGCTATGTCCCCATACTGTCGGTGATTGCGGGATCCCATCCCATGACATTTCTCTGCTGTCCCTGGCTTCCTCCCGCTTCCTCCCCGGCTTCTTCTATGAGGAGAGGCCAGTGTAAACCCAACTCCTCTGTATACCCAACTCCAATGGAGCCCAGTCGGAAGTAGCTCTGCGTCATTTGAGCAGCCGGGCATTATTTCCTGGAGGATGGACTGGTTGGATCTTCTTGCGGTCCAAGGCACTCTCAGGATTTTCCTCCAGCACCAAAGTTCAAAAGCATCTATCTTCCTTTGCTCAGGCTCAGCCTTCCTTATGGTCCAGCTCTCACATCCATAGGTTACTACGGGGAATACCATTGCTTTAACTATGTGGACCTTCGTTGCCAGTGTGATGTCTCAACTCTTCACTATTTTATCAAGGTTGGTTATTGCTCTCCTCCCAAGAAGTAAACGTCTTCTGATTTCCTGGCTGCAGTCTGCATCTAAAGTAATGTTTGCAACTAAAAATACAAAGTGTCACTGCCTCCAATTTTTCTCCCTCTATTTGCCAGTCATCAATCAGCCTGGTTGCCGTAATCTTGGGTTTTCATAATCTTGTTGCAAACTTCTGTCCATAGTTCTTCTGGGACTCTATTTATTAAATCTAGTCCCTGAAATCTATTCTTCACCTCCACTGCATATTCACTAGGAATATTTGTGAGATCATATCTAACTGGTCTCAGTATTTTCCCTAATTTCTTTAATCTGATTCAAAATTGTGCAATAGGAAGATCATTTTCTGAACTACAGTCAGCTCCAGGTCTTGTTTTCACCGACTGGATGAATGTCCGCCACCTTTGGCTAAGAAGGATGTAGTCAATCTGTAGTCAGTCTTTTAGGTTGTTGGAAGTATTTGTTATGCACAGTGAGCTTTCCTGGCAAAATTCTATTAATCTACGTCCCACTTCATTTTGTTGTCCCAAATAATGCTTGCCTGTGATCACGGTTGTCATTTGACTGCCCACCTTAGCATTCCAATCTCCTGCAATGAAAATAACGCCTCTTTTTGGTGTATTTTTCAGTAGTTGCTGCAGATCCTCATAGAACTTCTGCTTCTTTAGCAGCTGTGATTGGGGGGTATATTTGAATCACTGTAATGTTAAACGGCTTACTTTGAACTTGAATTGAGATTATTCTATCCTTTTTTGGGTTGTATCCAAACACTGCTTTAGCAACTTTATTATTAATTATGAAGGCTACTTCATTTCTTCGGTATTCCTCTTGTCCACAATAGTACATCTAGTGGTCATCTGTTGTGAAGTGATCCATTCCAGTCCATTTCAGTTCACTGACTCCCAGATTGTCTATCTTTAACCTTGACATCTCACCAATAACCACGTCCAATTTGCCCTGGCTCATAGATCTTATATTCTAGGTTCCTATAGTGTGTTGATCTTTAGAACATCTCATTCGTCGTTCACCTCCAGCACTGTCGGCTGTTAGCCTTCCCTTCGGCTTTGAGCTAACTACATCATCACATCTGGAACTAGTTGAACTTATACTCTCTTCCTCCCCAGTAGCATTTTGACCATCTTCTGACCTGGGAGTCCCATCTTCTGATGGTATACCGACATGTCTCTGGTTGTACTGATCCATGTAGTTTTCATGGCAAGAATATTGGGGTGGGTTGCCAGTACCTTCCCCGGGGATTGTACTTGGTCTGACCTCTCTGCCATGACCTTCCCGTCTTGGGTGTCCCTTCACGGTTTAGCTCATGGAATCAACAAGGCACCCAAGCTCCAGCACCACGTCAAGGTAACAATCCTTTGCAGGAACACCCATCAATTACAGCCCCTTATTTTCTCCAGTGCTCACATTATGCAAAAGTTAAGTAGAGGGAAGCTTGTGAGAGATCAAACAATTTAAATCTGCCATTTTAGTAAGTCTCCTCACCGCAACCCACAAAGGTGACCACGCATCAACTGGGTAATCCCTTTACCTCACAGGTGCTGTCTTTCCCTGAACTGGAGGGTCTAGAAATGTCTCCCCAGTATTGCCTTTTTCCTTGTCTGCCAAAAGCCTGGTGCTGAGAATGAATCCTAGAAGGAAAGAGGAACTGTGTTAGTGACTATGAATTAATCAAAAATCCACATACTGCGGGCCCTTGAAGCATCACCTTGTAGAGCTCATTTCAAACCTGCAGTGGATTCACTGTCCCTCTGATTTAGAAGCCAGTAGCTGTCTGTCTGTCTGTCTGTCTCTCTCTCTCTCTCTCTCTGTGTGTATGTGTATGTGTGTAAACAGCTAAAGAAAGATGTTGTTCCGTGCTGGAGCTGATAGGCTTTAGACTGGGATGCATGGAGCTTTTGGCAAGACTCAGGAGACTGTAGCTCATACCCACATTGGCCAGGTCATCATGTCCATTCGTACCAAGGTGCAGAACAAGGAACATGTTATCAAAATCCTGCCCAGAGCCAAGTTCAAGTTCCCTGGACATCAAAAGATCCATATTTCCAAGAAATGGGGCTTCGTCAAATTCAATGCTGATAAGTTTGAGGAAATGGTGCCTGAAAAGCACCTCATCCCTGATGGTTGCAGAGTGAAATACATCCTCCGCAGGGGCCCTTTGGACAAGTGGCATGTCTTACTTGCAGCATGAGGCCTATCAAGAAGATGCCCTATTGATTTATTCTTGAAGGAAATTTCAAAGAATAAAGAGTGTTCTCTTTAAAAAAAAAAGGAAGAGAAAATGTACATCCCCTGTGAATTTCAAAATTCATGTCAGCACATGCAATGGTGTATTAAAATGTTGTTCCTTACATACAATGGTAAAATTTACTTTTGAGATTTTAAAACAATATTTTCAAGTTGTGAGCGGTTTCAATCCATGGACACAGAATTCATGTGTCCATGGATTTGAATATATCTCTTATGAAAGCTATTTAGCAGAATGTTATATTTTTTGTTTTCTGAAGCCTGGAGACCTGGAAATATTTTTGGCTGCAGAACTCACACTATTGCTGTACAAGATATACTTGTTTACTGCATATGTTTATTGTCTGTTATTGTTGTTATTTTCTTTTTTTTATTTAAATTTTCATTCAGATTTTCCTTTCACTTACATACATTATAATAGCAATAAAAATAACTCACAGGGGTTGGTAGAGGGGGAGAGGACAGAGAAAAGAGGGGAAAGAAAAAAAAAAACGAGATGGGGGGGGAAGGGAAAAAAATTGGGATCGGGGAAGAAAGGGGTACAGGAGTCCTTCCGCTTCCTATTTTTTGTGGGCTGGATTTTGTTCCATTTCTTCCTTTTTTGCATTAATTGGACTAGAGTTAGTCATTGTAAATATCCTCGGATTCTTCTTTTGCTTGTTTTTTCTTTGCCTTTTCTTTGTATTCTTCGTATTTTTCCCAATTAGTCGCTTTTATTATATTACCCCTATTTATTTTCATTAAGTATGTTAATTTGTCCATATCATGTACCTCGTTCAATTTCTCCATCCATTGTTGGATTGTTGGTAACTCTCTTTGTTTCCAATATTTCGCAAAGATTATTCTTGCTGCAGTCGCTGCATATGTAAATAATTTGTCTTCATTTGAATTCAATTTCATTATACTCTCTGTCAACCCAAGTAAATAAAACTCTGGCTTCATTGAAAATGATTTTTGTAGTATTTTCTGTGTTTCTTCATGTACTGATTTCCAATATGATTTTGTTTCTGGACAAGACCACCAGATATGAAAGTATGACCCTTCCTGCTTTTTACATTTCCAACATTTATTGTCTGTATTTTTATACATGATTGCTATCTTTTTTGGTGTGATGTGCCACCTATGGAACATCTTGAGCCAATTTTCCTGTAGATCTGAGGCATACGTATATTTTTGTTTTATGTTCCATATTGCTTCCCATTCTGACATCATAATTGAACGTCCAATATTTTTTGCCCATTTTGTGGCACATATTTTTACATATTCTATCTCTGTCGACCATTCTAATAACTTATTGTATATTCTCGCGATTTCCTTCTTGCTGCTTTGCATCAAGATGTCCCAGAAGTTTTCAGTTTCATTAAATCCTAATTGTCATTCCCAAATTGTTCTTTAGCTGGGCATACTGAAACCATGATATTTTATTATATTTTTGTTTTATTTCTTCTTGTTGTTTTAATTGAAATTGTCCATCCTTTTTCCTTAATATTTCTTTATATTTTGGCCATTTTGTCCAGTCCAAGAGTTTTTTCTGATTGGCTTCTAGCGGTGAAATTCATAGAGGTGTTTTCGTATATAATCTTCCTTTATATTTTTCCCATATTTTTATTAATGAGGATCTGATAAAATGATTTCCAAAATTTTTCTCTACTGATCTTTTACCATACCAGAGATAGCTATGCCATCCCCTCCTCAAATCAAAGCCCTCTAATGCTAGCATACTGTTTTTTTCCAGGGTTGCCCAATCCTTTACCCAAACTAGTACACAAGATTCATAATATAATTTTAAGTTCGGTAGTCCAAATCCCCCTCTTCTTTTATCATCGGTCATTATTGTATAATTTATTCTTGCCTTTTTTCCCTTCCAAATGAATTTTGTGATTTCCCTTTGCCATTCCATGAAAAGTTTGTTGTTCCTTATTACTGGAAGGTTTTGGAACAAATATAACAGTTTGGGTAAGACATTCATTTTTATTATTGATATGCGTCCCAAGATAGAAATTTTCAGGTTTTTCCAATTCTGTAGATCTTTTTTAATTTCATTCCATTTAATTTGATAGTTATTTTTCAGTAGATGTGCGTTTTTTGCTGTTAACCAGATTCCTAAATATTTTAATTTAGGTACTATTTGGATGTTTGCCACTTTCTCTATTTCCTCTTGACTCTTCTTTGGTATATTTTTTGTCATGATTTTTGTTTTCTTTTTGTTAAGATAGAAGCCAGCCACTGATCCATATTCCTCTATACAGTCTAGCCACTTTTGAATTTGGTGTTTCGGGTTCTCAATAATACATATAAGGTCGTCGGCAAAAGCCCTTATCTTGAATTCATAATTTGCTATTTTTGTTCCTTTTAGTTGCTCGTCCCTTCTGATGTTTCTTATTAAGATTTCAATTGCAAAGATAAAAATTAGCGGTGATAATGGACATCCTTGACGAGTTCCCTTGTTTATTGGTATCTCTTTCGTGTATTGACCATTTATTAAAATTTTTGCCCTCTGTTCTGTGTATATCGTATCAATTGCATTATAAAATTGGTAACCTATATCAATTTCTTTAAATAATAATTTAATGAATCTCCAATTTAGGTTGTCAAATGCTTTCTCTGCATCGATCGAGAGTACTGCCAATTCCTTTTGATGATTTGTTTCATAAAATTCTATTATGTCTACTATAGTTCTCACATTTTCTTTCATGTGCCTTCCCGGAAGGAATCCTTTTTGCTCCGGCCCAATCCATGTTGTTAAGAAGTTTTTAAATCGGTTTGCCAATATATTCGTAAAAATTTTGTAATCCAAATTTAATAGCGTGATTGGTCTGTAATTTTTTACCTCCGATTTGTCTGTATCTTCTTTATGAATTGTTATAATGTCTCCTTCCTTCCACGATTCGGGGATAGTACTTTTTTCCAATATCTGATTCATTAATATTTTCAGAAATGGGGTTGTTATTTTCTTTAAAGTCATTTCTGACCTAAGTGGCCTTAAGGCAACTCTATCATAGGGTTTTCTGAGCTGGGAGTATGTGATTTGCCCAAGCACTCCTGACAGATTTTCAGGGCTACTCAGTGAATTGAACTCTGGTCTCCCGGTCATAGTCAAACACTCAGACCAGAAAAGCATGCTGCTCTCTCACTTCCTGCACAATCATCAACATCCCCAGCGTTCAACTGATTTGGACAAATCTGGCTTAATTTCATGGCTGACTATGGAGCATCCAGATCACAAGCTAGGTTCAGCAGGTACCTTGAAGTTTTCAGCATTGTAGCAATATCATTACTGTGTGTCTCGGACCATTAAAATTCATAATGAGCTTAAGAAAGTTAATTTGTATGGCAGGGCAAGAAACCTAGAATTAAATTTGTCAATTTGACAGACTGGAAAAGGAGAAGGGGTTTGGGTTTCCCAAACCTAAAATTGTATTATGAAGCACATGGCCGAATTTGGATTAAAGACTGGATTACATTGAAAAGAGAGAAAATGTTTTATAAGATCGGCCTTAATCAAAATATGGGAAAGATATAAGCAAAGATTCTATACGAAAATACTGCTTTGGCTCTCATCCATGGAAGCAGGACAAAGGAGGCTGCTAGGATGGACAAAATAGCTGACATATAGAGAAATTTGGATAAAACAGAAAGGAATATACCTATTGAAGAAAGAAGAAATTAACCAATTATACAACTCAAAGAATATTACAATAAGGAAAAGAGAATAGGCTTTGAAGACAAAGAATCCTTTTGGGACAAATTAATTTCAATGGAAAAAAGGGATTACCAAGATTTACAAAAACTATTGGAATGGTCTACTGAGCTGGAACAAGTAAAGGACCCCACGATAAAATGGGCAGCAAACATAGGCCACCCAATAAAATATGAAGAGTGGGAACATATGTGGAATCAGAATTTGAAATTTACCTATGCATCAGACCTTAAAGAGAACTGGCATAAAATGTTCTTCAGATGGTATACCACACCACATAAATTGGGATCTTTTTATAAAAATATGCAGAGCAAAATCTTGGAGTGCAAGAAGGCACGTTCTACCACATGTGGTGGATGTGTGAATATCTTAATATAAATCTTCTCAAGATTAAATAAATAAAACAAGGCTATGTATGTTTAGACTGGATCTTTATGGAACTTACTTAAGGAAATCCCGAAAAGGAATGCCAGGAAGATCAGCCCCATCCAGAGAGTCTTCCTCTGACGTCTTTGTGGTGTGGTCCAAGTGGGGGCTGCAAAAACAAAAGATTTGTTACTCACTGTTCATGGAAATTACTCCTGAAAGAGGCAGATATTCAGAGTCCACAATGTGATAATGTGGCTTTTTTATCCCTGCACCTTTGGCATTTTTGGGTTTCAAAAGCTCTTTGATCTGAGCTTAGAAACAAAGTTGGAATCAGCCAACAACATTCCCTATTAGCAATGAACCCAAAGACAGGCTTCTCAAACATCCTTCTAAAATCTATTTCAATAGGAAGTTTCACATTATCCTCCTTTTTCTGCTACTTGAGTATCCCTATCTTCCTGCCATGCATTTCTGGGTAATCCTGCTAAGACTCACAGGAGGCTTAATAATTCAGAAGCAGAGGTCTAGAGATACATTTGAAATAAAGGGGCTTATCATGAGAGTACCCAACAGCTTGCAAACTTAAGGTTGGTGCAAAAAAGAAAACCCCAAGCAGATGTGTTCAGCTACACTATCAAACCAATAGAGCCAATTGGCATCTGAACCAAGGACAAATCTTTTGTTAAGTAAGCGGATCTTGATTGCTCATTTAAGACTACATCATCATGAAATACTTGGCATTATTGGTGCTGGGGATATTCAATCCTCTCAACCACCTCCCCAGACTGCTATGGAGATGGCAGATAAACTCCGAGGCAGGTCTCAGGGTGGGTGGGTGATCGAGGATGTTGTCATCCCGCTAAACATAATTCTGAGAGCTCCATCACACCCTAGTTGTCATGTGAAGCATCTACTGTTGAGAAGAACATGTTTCTGACTCTGCCTGGGATAGGATTTTTCTTGTGCTTCCTCTCAAAGTTGCTGCATATCATTTCTGAAAAAAAAAATCTGAATCTCACATACCTATTACAGGTGTTGGTGGGGCCTTGTACGTTGTGGTGTTTCGTGGCACCAGAAGTCTTTGATCCACCAAGGTTCTACCTAGAGGCAACAGACTACGTTATCAGCACAGCCCTTGCACACATCTGGCAGGTCCAGGAAAAATACTTGGAAAAGTGTATTTGTTTATTTTTAGATTTATAGAAAATCAATGGCTATTAAGATGTTTTAAAAGTAGATAAAATTAAATCCATTATTCAAAAGGCCAAATAGATTCGGTATATCTTTTAAAGTTGGGATTAGACCCAGAGTGGTTTCTCCCTCCAAGTGACATAGGAGCCACCATCTACCACCCCACCAGCTGCCAATTACAGAAAAGCAAATCTTGCTGAAGATTTGAATGGGCAAGTTGAATGGGCAACTTCATTCCAAGGCCAGCAAACACACACTTACTACAGCAAGGGATGCTGTCATTCATGCCAAAGTCGGACTCAAAGACCCTTTCCCCAGCAGAGACGTAGCTTTTTCTGCGGATCTTTTTGAAGACCCTGAAAAAGAAGAACCTGGTTTGTACACTCAAAAGAACTTCAAGCTGTTATTCTGCTTCCCTTTCCATTCCCGCCAGCTGTCCTGATTTTGCAGAGACAGTTCCAAATCATCCTCTTGTCACCCCACTTTTCCCTCTGCTTTTAAAATAGCCCAGTTTCTCTCTTCTCCTCCCATTGACCCTTTTCCTTTTTGGCTGGCTTCAGTTGCTGCCAACTGACTTCAAAGTCTAAAAGTAGTTTGGACTCCACTATCTCCATGGAGAGAAACGGAGAGGAGAGGAGGGTGCCATCTTGCCTTTTGCAATAGGTTCAGGCAAAAGCAAACTGCTGCAACTTCTCCTAACTCATGGGTTCTTCTGCATTAATAACTTTTTTCTTTTTAAAATAATTTTTATTTACATACATTAACAACTTACAGTGAAACAGAACACAAATCAATGAACACTTTACAAACACCTTGACCACACTTTGGCCATCTTGACCACACTCGGTTGCTTTGCCACATGTATGTGGACTTCATCTCACTGTGTTTTTCTAAGCATTTCTATTTAATTAAAACATGGAGCCCAAGCAAGATATTTTTGTGGGTTCCCTGTTTGAGCCTGTTTCTAAAGTATTTGGAAACGCAATTATTTAAAAGATGCTTCGAAATCAACCCCAGGTTAAAGCAGCAGATTTGAAATGTTATGTCAATTCCTTTTCTAAATAATGGCTTTTAATGCTGAAATGGCACAATGTTAAATTTATACTCATTAGTCATTCAAAAGTTTTATTTTTGAAGGAATAGATACAGGGTTTCTGCAATTCTGAAATTTTCCTTTAAAAAAAGAAGACGGGGAAGTGGTGGGAGGAGTCTGCATTATTTTAAGAGATGGCAAAACAAACAGATGATTGAAGTACAAGCAGGAGAAGGCAAACATGTGCGGTGGGGGTTAGTAAATTCTCCGTTTCCTTTTTAGACAAAGAGAAATGAAAAGCGGATTCCCCCACATCCCCCAATAGTGGGAAGAAGTCCTGCAAAATTTTGGGAAATAGGCTCTTCCATGCACACGTTCCTAGCAATGCCTCATTGAAGGAAACTTGGGCAACTCCAGAGTCATTATGTGTGTGTAATAAAGGCTAGAAACCCCTTTGACTCACAGAAAGAGAGCCCTTTCCTGTAAAATGGCTTAAATGGCTTAATGACCCAACATTAAAAGGAGCAAAAATAAGAAAAGAGAATTACAAAATTAGGGCTTTTGCCGATGATTTGATGTGCATGGTCGAAGACCCAATCCTAAAAATAAGAGGCTGGATAGATAAGATCAAAGAATTTGGGAAACTCTCGGGATTAAACCCCCCCCCCCCAAAAAAAAAACAATGTTAACAAAAAACATGATGAAAAAAGACAGGAAGAACTGGCAGACTTAGCTGGCATACAAGTAGTGAACAAGATAAAATACTTAGGGCTTATAATAACAGCAAAAAAACTCAACTTTCAAAAAACAATTACAAAGAAAAATGGTTTGAGATAAAGAAAGAACTAGAAAACTGGAAATATCTGAACCTATCACTGTTGGGGAGAATTGCTCTGATTAACATTCTACCAAGGATGTTATTCCTTTTTCAAACCCTTCCTATACTTAGAAATACACAAATATTTAAAAATTGGAATAAAGACTTATCAAAATTTATCTGGGCAGGAAAGAAATCAAGAATTAAACGGACCAATTTGATTGATGAAAAGAAAAGAGGTGGACTAAGGCTACCAGATTTTCAATTATATCATGATGCATGCTGTTTAATGTGGACAAAAGACTGGACAACACTTTAAAAACCCAAAACCTTATTACTAGAGGGCTCGGACCTAAGAATGGGATGGCATTCCTATTTATGGTACGAGAGAAGGAAGGTGGAAAAAAATTTGGGAACCACTTTATTCGATTGTCTTTAATAAAAACATGATAAACGTATAAAGAAAGGTTGTATTCTAAAACTCCTCTATGGATACCTCCGATAGAGGCTTGTCAAAGGAGAGAATTGGGAGGAGAGATTTGGCCTATATACAGAGATATTCTAATAAAAGAAAAAGGTAACTATGAATTAAGAAAGCAAGAAGAAATTACGCAAAAATTTAAGAATATAACATGGCTCCAATACTTTCAGATGAAAGAATAGTTTAACAAGGATAAGAAGTTTGGTTTTGCGGAAAAAGATTCCTTTTGGGATAAAGTTATAGTGATGGAAAAGAAAAATATCACAAAAATTTATAAAAGACTGTTAGAATGGGCAACTGAGCAAATCAAGGACTGTATGGGGAAATGGGCCACAAACATAGGGTCACCCATAAAATTAGAAAAATGGGAGAAAATGTGGAATTATAAGACAAAATATACGTATGCATCAGACTGGAAAGAAAATTGGTTTAAAATGTTCTATAGGCGGTATAGCACCCCACAAAAACTGTCAAAATGCTATAAAAATGTATCTAATAAATGTTGGAAATGTGGAGAGCAAGAGGGTACGTTTTTCCACGCTTGGTGGCCTTGTGAGAAGGCATACGGGAGGGAAATACACCCGAGGATTCAAAAAGTTTTGCAGATAAAGATTAAAATGGAACCTAAATTCTTTCTTCTAGGAATACTAGATATAGAAAAAGATAAAAAAGGAAATACTATTCAGTTATATAGTAATGGCAGCAAGGATTGTATATGCCAAACTCTGGAGATAAAAAGAAGCACCAGCAATGGAGCATTGGATTTTGAAAATGATGGACATTATGAATATGGACAGACTGACTTATTTGAGATCACCAAACCAGGGAAAAGTAAAAATATTTTAAAAAGGAAAATCTTAAAATAATAATTTGAATAATCAAAGAAATGGGAGGAAAATTATTGTCCCAGAAGTACTAGAGACAAAGCAAAGGGATGTCTGAAGAAATAATAAAAAATATAGTAGAGATATGTGTGAAATGTAACATAACACCGTAAAGTAGATGGAATTCATTATATATGCAACATGTTTTGTGTGTTTTTTTCTTGTCTTTTTGTTTTTTTCTTTCACTTGTCCCTTTCTCCTTCCCCATAGTTGTCTGTGCATGTCTCAAAATATATTTTCTTATAAAAAAAGAGAGAAATTGTATCTAAAGAAGCTGTATTCAGATCCAGGCAGGATTGTTTTTTTATCACCTACACAGGGAGTCTGAATAGGGAACATTTAACAATAAAAGAAACATAGCAGAAAAATGCACCAAAACAAGACTGACATTAAGAAACAGGAATCAATTAAAATCTGCAAATTGAAGAAAGTTTTGTGAGCAGCCTAGATTTCTTGTTTTATTTTGTTTTTGTTTTTAAAAGGAAAGAAATATTCTTGTTCACAATTAATAGCACAAAAATGGGGGCCTTTGAACCCCCACCTCCTATCCAGTGCTGACTTGTGAAAACTGGAGAGCTAGAGCATGGCCCTGAAATCTGGAGGCAGCAGACTGGACCAGGGCCTGTCGGCCAAGCAAGACCCAGCTGCCCAGGCCGCCCACCAGAGCTCTCCAGGCCTGGCCCTTCGTACAGAGGACAATGGGAGGTGCTTTATGTATTTGATCGTGTCAGAAGCAAACCAAGGGAACCAGTTGTAAAGTATTTGAATACACAAACAAAGTTAAAAACAAAACAACAACAACAACTTGGCATTATACTAAATGTCCTTTGTCCAGTAGCTGGCCACTTGGGAATGTTTCTGGTGTTGCTGTAAGAAGGTCCTCCATTGTGCACGTGGGAGGGCTCAGACTGCATTGTAATAGGTGGTCTGTGGCTCTTCTCCACACTCGCATGTCCGGGACCCCACTTGGTAACCCCATTTCTTAAGGTTGCCTCTGCATCTCGTGGTGCCAGAGCGGAGTCTGTTCTGCGCCTTCCAAGTCTCCCAGTCTTCTGTGTGCCCAGGAGGGAGTCTCTCATCCAGCATCAGCCACTGATTGAGGTTCCGGGTTTTAGCCTGCCACTTTTGGACTCTCGCTTGCTGAGGTATTCCTCTGAGTATCTCTGTAGATCTTAGAAAACTATTTCTTGATTTAAGGCATTGGCGTGCTGGTTGATACCCGAACAAGGAATGGCCGGAGATGTCAATGGCTTGGTCCTTTCATTGCTGGCTGCTACTTCCTGGTGGATATCAGGTGGTGCAATGCTGGCTAAACAGTATAATTTCTCCAGTGGTGTAGGGTGTAGACATCCTGTAATAATGCGGCATGTCTCATTAAGAGCCACATCCACTGTTTTAACATGTTAAGATGTGTTCCACATTGGGCATGCATATTCAGCTGCTGAGTAGCAAAGCACAAGGGCAGATGTCTTCACTGTGTCTGGTTGTGATCCCCAGGCTGTACCAGTCAGCTTTCGTCCAATGTTATTTCTAGCGCCCACTTTTTGCTTGATAGTCAAGCAGTGCTTCTTGGAAGTCAGGGCACGGTCTAGGGCAAGTTTTTTAGTATGCTGAGATGCTCCAGTGGGATTCCTTCCCAGGTAATCCGCAGCGCTTGAGATACTTATCTGTTCTTAAGGTGAAAAGCACACGTTTGCATTTTAGATGGATTAGGGATCAGCTGGTTTTCCCTGTAATAGGCAGTAAGAGCATCTAAAGCTTCAGAGAGCTTTTGTTCAAGCATTTCAAAGCTCTGAAAAGGAAGCTCAGGACAGTTGTAGTATCCCTGATCCAAAATGCTTGTGACCAGACTTGTATGGGATTCTAGATTGTTGCATATATGTACATAATGAGATACCTTGGAGGTGAGACCCAAATATGAACAGGAAATTCATTTATGGTTCAAGTACACCTTATACACACAATCTGAAAGTAATCTTCACGTAATTTTAATAATTTCATGCATGAAATAGTTTGTGTACACTCTACTCATCAGAAAGCAAAGGCAGCCATATCTCAGTCAAAACATGAGGACAGTTTTGGATTTGGGAGTTCTGAATTCGAGGAGGAGGAGGAGGAGGAGGAGGGAAGGGGGAGATGATGGCATGAGAGACTCGGGAACAGCAGGGTTTTACTAAGAGGATTTTGCCCAGGGGCCTCAAAGAAGGTGGAATGATATATGATTGATGACTTGCCATTTCCATCCCTTTGAGAAACACAGACGCTACCCACCTTCTATGTAATAGTTCAAAAGGTTCAGTAAAAAAAATGATTAAAAAAACCCTGAGTCATCTTATTCACAGATCAATGTAAGTGGTGTACCTCAACTCTTATTTTTAAAAAACCCCATAAACTGAAGTTGTACAAATGTCTAAAATAACATTACAAACCGTTAGATTTTACATACATTAATAATAATAATAATAATAATAATAATAATAATAATAATACTTTTTATTGATTAGCCCTTAGGCCATATCATAATACCAAACCAAAGAACAAGGCTTGATAGTTCTTGAT
The DNA here is from genome assembly GCF_035594765.1 of Anolis carolinensis. Classification (NCBI taxonomy): domain Eukaryota; kingdom Metazoa; phylum Chordata; class Lepidosauria; order Squamata; family Anolidae; genus Anolis; species Anolis carolinensis. The sequence continues at coordinate 177,943,357 of NC_085841.1, read as the reverse complement.
TACACTCTATGTAAGTAAGTTAAAATATGACACTTATAATAATAGAGTAAATAAATATGAGAAAACTGAATATATACATAATATTTTTTTATCACAATTTACCTCGATCAGCCCCACATACGTGGTTCTCAATTGTATTGTTTTACAGAAAACTATGTACTGTATATACTTGAGTATAAACCTAGTTTTTCAGCCCTTTTTAGGGCTGAAAAAGCTCCCCTCGGCTTATACTCAAGTGAGGGTCCTGGCCAGCTTCTATTCAGGTCGGCTTATACTTGAGTATATAGGTATTATTATCTTATCTTATCTTATCTTATCTTATTAAAGTCTTATCATCTTAAATTACAGTTTTATATAAATATTCAAAAACATTTAACTTACTGATGCCTCAAATAATGCAATTTTATTAATATCCATTTTTATTTTTGAATTTGACCCATAGCTGCTGCATTTCCCACCCTCGTCTTATACTCGAGTCAATAAGTTTTCCCGGTTTTTATGGTAAAATTAGGTGACTCGGCTTATATTCGGGTCGGCTTATATACGGTAATATATATATGGTAATGACTTATCTTAGGTACCTCCTTACGCCGGTCTCTCTATAGGAAATAGGCGGGAGGGCCGCCAATCTTTCGCTGCGACGCAGCATGCTTTCCTTCCGAGGAAGCTGCAAATGTGAGAGATCCTGATCAGCATGGTCATCCTGTGCTCCTTGGGCTCAGGCATCCTGGAGATATGGGTTGGCTTCCCCTTTCAACCCCCTCCCACCCCTATTTCCCTCGAGAAACAATGGACATGTCTGCTATGCTGAAGCCCTTCTTCTTGATCCCTCACTATGTGACTAAGAAGGAGCTCACTCAAAACCTACCTGTTGCCAAAATTCCCAGGCTCAGCTAGCTCAACCAATGCCTCAACCATTCCGCTTCATGCTTTGCATTTTACAGTTCACACACACTGATTTTTACATGCCTAAAGAGAACAGCCTTCTCTCCTACCCATCACCACAATGTTGGGTCACAATGCGGCATGGACCCGGTCTTTTTCATGCCAGTCCCAATCTGCATTACACGCTTGTGCAGAAATGCCCTCAGGAAGGTGACATCCAAAGAAAAGCAGGAAGGAAGCTAGATCTCCAGCACTACTAAGCAAAATACTGGTGTTTATATTTTTCCCACAGATCAATTTTTAGGTTGTATTTGGTGGTAGAAAGTGAATTTTTAGATCGTCCAGCATAACTGTATTGTCAACTTCTGCTGGAAGATGGCTACAGAATCTCATTTGAGGACCTTGAGATCCCCAGAGAAGATATTTTAATCCAATCTGTAAATTGTCAAATCCACAAAAGTCAAGCTTGTAAATGGAGAGGGCCAACTGTGCATTGATCATACTTTAGGAACCGAACATAGCTTTCAAATAACATGGTGGAAATCACATTTCTTATAATTTGTTCATTTTCCCCAGTAATAAAGATAAGACTATGTTTATTAGCAATTGCAACTTACTAAAAACTAGTAAACTAGAACGTGTTCAGAAAAGGTAAGCCAAAATGGTTTAAAAGGTAGTTGATGCACTGATCTTTAGCTAAACTACATTGGCACCAAGCAGGCAGACACCTGTATATCTGTATTTTATTTTAAGTGAACCAGATGTATGTTGTATGTTGTTTTTGTATTGTTTGTCCTTGATAAGGCCAACTGGCTAATCAATAAATTGTTGTTGTTGTTTAAAAGGTATGGAAACTAAGCTCTATGAGGAGCGGCTTAGGGATCTGGGTACATTATCTAGCCTGAAGAAGGGAAGGTTAAGAGGGGACATGATAGCCATGTTTCAATTTTTGAAAGGATGTCATATTGAGGAAGAAGGAAGCCTGTTTACTGCTACTCCTCAGGACTCCACCAATGTTATGATTCTATATCACTCCTTTTTCAATTCAAATTTAACTTTATTATTATTTTTTTCAGAATGGGGATTTGATGAAGAAGGCATATCTCAACATTGGCTTGAGAGGAGGTTGGGTTTTTTAAAAAAAATGAAGATACATGCATTAGTTACATTTCAGAAATGAGAAATAATTCATTTTTCCCAAATGAATGTTTGGCCTTCAACTTAACCATAACTATTAGATGTTAAAAGCCACTTCCCAAGTTTCACCAAGCTTCCAAAGTTAAACGTAACTTCCACACACTTAAATTTTGTATGTAGGGGAATATGAAAGTATTGAAAAGCCAACCAACTGATGTAACAATGTACTCACAGACCAGATACCTCCATCAGTTGCTTGTTCAATATATGTGGTAAGGGGCCTCAATCCCAAAAGGCATTCACATACAGAGCTTTTCCACACAATGAGGAATACGGATTGGCACGGATCAGTACAGAGAGATCCTTCTTGCGGATGCCACATGCACAGTTGGCACACAGAACAAAGGCAAAGGGTAGAGCTACCAGGCTTAATTGGGCTACCCAGCCCCCACCAAAAAAATTGATTTGGACGCCCCTAAGTTTCTCATCACACTAGAGCTTGGATGCACTTTAGATCCACTTTAAATCCACTTTAGAAAGGGACAGCCAGACAGGTCTTGGACTTCACCAAACTGCAAACCGCAGAATTCTGTACAAGGCAGAAACCAAATTTAAAGTGGATTCATGCTCTAGTGTAATGAGGCACGAGTCGTGTACAGTGATCAAGTCTAAATAAGCCAAATGTTCTAAATACATAAACAAAAGTTACACTAGTTTCAGAATCCTTGTGTATACAGTAGGACCTCCATTTCCATTAGGTTTGGGAGTGCAGCAAACCAGTGAAAATGGGAAAACTGTGAATTAAAACATTCATGACTTTTAATCTCTAGGTCAGTGGTTCTCAACCTTCCTAATGCCTCTTAATACAGTTCCTCGTGTTGTGGTGACCCCCAACCATAAAATCATTTTCATCGCTACTTCCGAACTGTCATTTTGCTACTGTTATGAATCATAATGTCAGTATCTGATCTGCAGGATGTATTATCATTCACTGGACCAAAATTGTCACAAATATCCGATATGCCCTAATTTGGTGTGGTTGGAGAATGATTCTGTCATTTGGGAGTTGTGGTTACTGGGATTCATAGTTCAGCTACAATCAAAGAGCACTCGAAACTCCACCAATGATGGAACTGATCCAAACTTGGCACACAGAACTCCCACGACCAACAGAAAATACTGGAAGGGTTTGGTGGGCATTGACCTTGAGTTTGGGAGTTGTATCACCTGCATCCAGAGTGCACTGTGGACTCAAACAATGTGGATCTGGTCCAAACTTGGCACAAATACTTAATATGCCCAAATGTGAACACTGGTGGAGTTTGGGGAAAATAGACTTTGACATTTGGGAGTTGTAGTTGCTGGGATTTATAGTTCGCCTACAATCAAAGAACCCCTTGAACCCCACCAACGATAGAATTGGGCCAAACCTCCCACACACAATCCCTATGACCAACAGAAAATACTGGTCTTTGGCAACCCCTCTGACACCCCCATCATGACCCCCCAAGGGTCCCGATCCCCAGGTTGAGAAACGCTGCTCTAGGTCCTCCAGGGATACTCTAGGGTCAACCTCCACTGGAAGCTGATCCTGGACTTGCACTGGAGGACTTCAAAGTGCCAGGAGAAGTCTTCCCTTTAGAAATCCCTAGCAACTCCAGCATGACTTTAAGGTCATCTTCTGGCATAAGTTAACTGTAGAGCTGTGTCTGAGAGCCTAGACAATTTCATAAAATACTCAAACAGTCAAATCCACAAGAGTTAAACCCAGAAATGCAGAGGGCCAACTGAACATTCTTATCGTTAACCACTCTTTAGATTTCCCATTGATGTCTTACTTTTATTCTGTCCCTTTCCAGTATGGGCATTTCAGGGTCCCAAGCCATATCACAAAGAATTCAACAACAGCTGGGTTTACTGACCTTACAATGATCGAATCTGGATTTTCCAATACCAACTATTATCAAGTTAAATAGAAACTCAATAATATCGGCTGAAATATATGCTCCGAAATAAGGAGCTGAAGACACACTCGAAAAAAGGCGCTGGACCTCACTGCTCTAAGAGCCGCAAGGGGAGTTGCTCCACTCGAGAGGACTGGAAACAACTGTCAGTTGAGGCAACCTCCAACTTACAACACAGTGATGTAAACAATGAATATTCTAGAGTCATGGTTGATATGGTTACTGGGCTCATGATCACCCCGGTCCCTTTTAACTACACACCACAGACTGTCCCATTCAATTACAGTTTGAATATCCCTTATATGCAAAGTTTGGGACCAGAAGTGTTTTGGAGTTCAATTTTTTTTTTGAATGACTGCATAAACATGATGAGATGTCTTGGAAGTGAGACCCAAGTCTAAACACAAAATTCAGATATGTTTCACATGTACCTTATATAGCCTTTATGCACAATATTTTTAATCATTTTGAATGTGTAACTAAGTTTGTGAACATGGATCCATCAGAAAACAAACGTGTCAGTATCTCAGCCACCTATGTGGTCAATTTTGGACTTGAGTATTTTGGATTTGGGAATTCTGGATAAGGGATCCACCTGTACCTATTTATGAGTATTATTAATGCCGTTTTTTAATGGGGCTTATTCTGGAACAGAGCTTGGAAGCCATTAAACTCTGTAGGTGAATTTTTACTGAAAACCAAAACTAAAGAGCTCGAATATGTATTACAGATACAGTATATGTACTGATGAGCAATCCTGAAGTTGGATGAAATAAGAGCCACTTTATGTGACCTAATCACTATTTAAGATTTAAAACTTGATAACGTACTAGACAGGGGAACAACTGTTCAGGGTATTAGCTGAGGCAGATACATACCTGTGACAAACATTCCCAGTCTCACCTGGGTCAACATTCCTGATCCCAAGGATAATCCAGTCTTGTGGATTGCTCACTCCAAATGGTCATATTTTGGAAGGCAAACCCCACAAGTCTGATGAAAAAGAGTAGCCTCGTGTTTCTTTCCATGTCTTTGTCACATCTTGGGATGCTCGATGTGTGACATGATGTTATGGCTGTGAGTTGGCAAGATACTGTCTCACATGAGCCTCCTCAAATGTTATGGGGCAGGCAGATTGAAACACCAGTATCCAGGGCGGTAGCCAAGGGGGGGGGGGCGTTAGGGGTTCAATCCTCCCCGAAAAATTTCAGGTTTTTTAAAAATCTGGTTTATTCATGAATTTTAACTGGTTAACCAAATTCCTATGAATATCCACTGAAGTTTATCTGTCCTGAGTGTCCACTGAAGTTTATCCATGGAGCCTGATTTCAAAATTACTTTGCTTTATGAAACTACTCTTCATGATTCGCTAACCCCCCCCCCCAAAAAAAACAACAACATTTCAACCCCCCTCCCCCTGAATTTTTTTTCTGGCTACATCCCTGCCAGTATGCATTGTGACATCTACTTTTAACTACACTGGGCCAAGAGAAAAGTTTAAGTCTCTGGTAATTCTCCCCACCCTATAAATAAAATACTGTTTCAGATAGAAACATCCAAGACTTAGAACCAATGGTTGCAAAGTATGGTTCCAAACCAAAGTATGAATCCTTTTTTATTTTCACAGTGATCATGTTTCTTTTTCTAATGTAACCAATACATTAAATTAAATTAAAAGATAATTTTAAAACTTAAAATAAAAATAAAATTTTAAAATAAATGTTGAAATGATATATGATTGTAAGACTAGAAAGTGTTTAAGGTCTGAATCTATTTTAGTAACACCACTTCAACTGTCATGGACCCCTGGGATTTATAGCTTTTTGGCAGAAAAGACTTTCCTAGCTAACTGGAAGATAAATGTCAAACCTAGTGGGAAGAGGACTAAACGTAATTCACACAATTGAGAAAAAAATGCAAAAGCAGGGATACTGGCCCTAGATATACTTAAGGCATTTGATTGTGTTTCATGGCCGGCACTTTAAAAAATTCTAGAAAAAATCGTATTAGGAGAGAGATTTAGAGAACTGATTGAGAAGCTATACTCAACTAACTTTGCGGAAATACAAGTAAATGATGGCCTTACAGGAAAAATAAAACTAACTTGAGGGACAAAACAGGAATGCCCCCTTTTACCTACCCTATTCACAATAGTTATAGAAATGTTAGCAAATATGATACAATAGGATATAAATATAAAAGGGATAGGGAGGAAAGATATAAGATAAGTTTGTTTGTGGATGACACAATCTTATTATTTCATTATACTAAAAAAGAGGAAGAGAGATTAAGAGAAGGGAGAGTGTTTAGAATAAAAATAAAGAAGTCAAAATATATCTAGGAATCAATATATCTAAGGAAATTGGCAATCTAGAAGGAGATAATGTAATCAGATTAAGGGAAAATGTCAAGGATACCCTGGCTAAATTTGCCAAGCTCAAATGATCATGGTTTGGTAGAATAGTATTAATAAAAATGAAACACAACCTCTGAGGATGCCTGCCATAGATATGGGTGAAACGTCAGGAGAGAATGCTTCTGGGTCATGGCCAGACAGCCCGGAAAAGACACAACAACCCTGTCATTCCGGCCATGAAAGCCTTCGACAACACAAAAAATAAAACACTACCCAAAATAAACTCTTTCTTTAGGATGCTACCTATGAAAATCTCAGCAGGAGAAATTATAAATTGGCAGAATATGTTAAACACCTTCTGTAATAGGAATAAAAGAGCTAGAATAAACAAAGAAAAATTGTATAAAATACAAAAGAAGAGAAGTCTGGGAATACCAAACTTAAAATTATACTATATAACAAACAAATTAAAGTATATTATTGAAGGGATTATAGGTCAAAGGATTTAGAATATTTAGAAGAAGAGAACAAAGACATAGTTATGAAATTAGCATATATTTTCTTCACAGGGAAAACTAGAAATCTGGAGAAGAAATGGTATAACAAAATAAAGAATCCCTTTTCTAAAAATAGATTGGAAATTTGGACTAAAAATGAATAAAAAATAATACCACCCATCTCCCCATTAACACCAGTGTTAATTACAAAAAAATCCCTATATATCTCAAAAAGGAGTTAGAAAATGAATTTCAAGAAAAGGGGATAATAAAATTAAAACATTGGGTATCAAAGATGAAAAATACAGGGGAGATAAGGGATCAACTGTCAGGAGGGAGTATTAGAAGGTATGAAGTTCTACAATTAGATAAAAGATTTCAAAAATGTCCCTTCCTCCATTTCGATATAATTCTTAAACCCCTGAAAAGGTGAAAAGGAGGAAAGTGGTCTAGATTGCAAGCTCTGTTTCGAAACATAAATAAAGTCATTAGACAATATTTTACTATGAGTTTTTTTGAATCAACCCATCTATATGATTGCTTCTTAAGCCAAAAAGAGAGAGGAGAAGAATAAGACTAAGATAAAAAGAAGGTAGTTACTCACATATACAGAAAAAAATTCTGGGGAGCACTACTGATTTCCATTTCCTTCCCAACATGGTCCATGGCTACAGAGGCTCAGCAGGTGGGTCAGGACAACTTGAGGATTACATAGCCTTTGGATCCATCCATGGCCCAGGAATTTCCAGGTGTGTTGTCCCCCTGAAAACCAAACACACTGCAACTAAGAAGGGATCAAGACTGAACAATTCAGAAAACAGTTCTGATATGGACTATTACTTGTTAATTTCAAAACTCAGTCTTCAAGAACTGCAAGGTTCCATTCTGTCCCCCATGTTTTTAACACCTACATGAAACCGCTGGGAGAGGTCATCCGGAGTTTTGGAGTTCGGTGCCACCTCTATGCAGATGACACCCAACTCTACTACTCTTTTCCACTGAAATCCAAGGAAGCCTCTCGGATACTGGATCAGTGTCTGGCCGCTGTGATGGGCTAGATGAGGGAGAAGAAGCTGAAGCTTAATCCCGACAAGACAGAGGTCCTCCAGGTCAGTCGTTCGTTGGATCGGGATATAGGGTGGCAACCTGTGCTTGACAGCGTTGCACTCCCCCTGAAGACACAGGTCTGCAGTCTGAATGTCCTCCTAGACTCAGTGCTGACGCTTGATGCTCAGGAGTTGGCGGTGGCTGGGAGGGCCTTTGCTGGGTGTGCCAGCTGCGACCGTACCCCGTGAAGCCTGACTTGGCCACTGTAGTCCACACCTTAGCAGTGTGCTCTACGTGGGGCTGCCCTTGAAGATGGCTAGGAAACTCCAATTGGTCCAGCGAATGGCAGCCAAACTACTAACTGGAGCAAATTACAGGGAATGGTCTACCACCCCCCCCCCCCCCCCGGTTTAAGGAGCTCCATTGGCTACCATTCATTTTCCGTTCCCAATTCAAGGTGCAGGTTATAACCTACAAAGCCCTGAACAGTTTGGGGCTAGCCTACCTTCTTGACCGCATTTCCCCCTACAAACCTGCACGGTCCTTCGATCGTCGGGGGAGGCCCTCCTCTCATTCCTGCCTTTGTCGCAAGTGCGGCTTGTGGGGAGGAGGGAGAGGGCCTTCTCTGTGGTGGTCCCCAGCTCTGGAACTCACTCCCCAGGGAGATAAGGCAAGCACCCACTCTGGCAGCTTTTAGGAAAAGCTTTAAAAACTTGGCTTTTTTGATGTGCTTTTGAAGATTAAACAACTGACCCCTATGTCAGGTTCCGTTCCAATGTCAAGCTGTTTTCATGGTGGACTTGATCTCATCCCTCAGTTAAGAATAATTTCATTGTTTAGCCCACCCGAGTTTTCCACTACGTGCAGCATTTTATCTATCTACCTACCTACCTCACCCAGGGTTTTACCATTTCTACGCCAGCTTGCCCTTGTTTAAAATTTTGTACTGCGTTTATACTTTCTTTTATGATGCCATTGTTATTGTATTTTGTTTTACTTTGTTATTATTTAAGCATTTTATTTGATGTTTCTGCGCCTCTTGTATATATTTTATGTTGTTTTATTGTAATTATCTGGGCTTGGCCCTGTGTTAGCTGCCCTGAGTCCTTTTGGAGAGATGGAGGCAGAATACAAAAATAAAGTTGTCATTATTATTGTTGTTGTTATTATTATTATTATTATTATTATTATTATTATTATTATTATTATATCATTTGTATCATAGATTCTTCACTCTTAATCATCAATTTATATTTTGACTCTGCCATACTTTTCTCTGACTTCTGTATTTTTCTAAATATTTCCTCCAACGTATCTTCTTTTCTTTCCTCTTTTAAAGGCATTTTGTCAATTTTTAAATCAAATTTATGCTAGGTCTCTGAAAACCATTTTTGGCTAAAGTTTGGAAATCTACTCTGGAGCAATAGAGGCAACAGAGAAATAATTCATTGCTGCCGCCATTGCATCTGCAAGGAACCATCCAGCTGAGCTGTTTCGAGGGTTGAGGGCTATTACATACTGGTCCTCAAGGAGAAATCCGTGACCATTCAGCAACCCTTTGTGAAGAATTTGCAAGGCACAGAATCATAGAATCCTAGAGTTGGAAGAGACCTCACTGGCCATCCAGTCCAGCCCCCTGCCAAGAAGCAGAAAATTGCTTTCAAAACACAAACTCCACCCCACGACAGATGGCCATCCAGCCTCTGCTTAAAAGCCTCCAAAGAAGGAGCCTCCACCACACTCCATGTCAGAGAGTTCCACTGATGAACAGCTCTCACAGTGAGGATGTTCATCCTGATGTTCAGGTGGAAACTCCTTTCCTGTAGTTTAAAGCCATTGTTCCATGTCCTCATCTCCAAGGCAGCAGGAAACAAGCTTGCTCCCTCCTCCCTATGACGTCTCCTCACATAGCTTACCTGTCTGAACGTATGTCCCTCTATGAACTATCTCGGAGTCTAAGATCATCTGGGGAGGTCCTGCTATCGGTCCTGCCTTCTTCACAGGCTCGATTGGCAGGGATGAGAGACAGGGCCTTTTGGTGGTGGACCCTCGGCAGTGGAACTTCCTCCCCAGGGAGATTAGATCAGCCCTCTCCCTCCTGACCTTCCATGAAAAAGGGAAGATGTGGCTTTTTGACCAAGCCTTTGGAGAACTGGTGCAATAATCGATACGAAAGATGTGCAACAGACTACTGGAATGCCCCGAACTATGTTTGTGGGTCACATGAATTGTTATGTTTGTATAGTGCTAAATGCTTGTAATTGTTTTAATTGTATTTTATAATTCTATTTTGAATGTTTATTTTATTGTACTCTGTTTTTTAAAGGCATGGAATTGTTGTCTATATTGCAAAGCTGCCTTGAGTCTCCTTTGGAGTTGAGAAAGGCGGGGTAGAAATGCTGCAAATAAATAAATAAATAAATATTTAGTTGGTTCTCATCATGTCTCATCTCAGCCTTCTCTTCTTCAGGCTGAACATGCCCAGCTCTTTCACCTGCTCCTCATAGGGCTTGTTTTCCAGATCCTTGATCATTTTAGCTGCCCTCCTCTGGACACCTTCCAGCTTGTCAACATCTCTCTTCAATTGCGGTGCCCAGAATTGGAACAGTGTGATTCCAGGCGTGACCTGACCAATGCAGAATAGAGGGGTAGCATGACTTCCCTGGATCTAGACACCAGACTATTATTCATGCAGGCCAAATTCCCATTGGCTTTTTTAGCTGCCGCATGACATTGTTGGCTCATGTTTAACTTGTTGTCCACAAGGACTCCAAGATCATTTTCACACGTTCTGCTGTTGAGCCAGGCATCCCCATTCTGTATCTTTGCATTCCATTTGTTCTGCCAAAGTGAAGTATCTTGCATTTGTCACTGTTGAACTTCATTTTGTTAGTTTTGGCCCATCTCTCTAATCTGTCAAGAGAGTTTTGAATTCTGCTCCTGTCTTCTGGAGTGTTCGCTATCCCTCCCAGTTTGGTGTCATCTGCAAACTTGATGATCGTGCCTTCTACCCCTACGTCTAAGGCATTAATAAAGATTTTAAAGAGAACCAGGCCCAGGATGGAGCCCTGCGGCACTCCACTCGTGACTTCTTTCCAAGATGAGGACGACGCATTGGTGAGCACCCTTTGGGTTCGTTTGCTTAGCCAATTACAGATCCACCTAACCGTAGTTTTGTCTAGCCCACATTTTACTAGTTTGTTTGCCAGAAGGTCGTGGGGGACTTTGTTGAAGGCCTTACTGAAATCTAGGTACGCTACATCCACGGCATTCCCTGTATTGACCCAACTCGTAACTCTATCGAAAAAAGAGATCAGATTAGTCTGGCATGACTTGTTTTTGGTAAATCCGTGTTGACTATTAGCAATGACTGCATTTGTTTCTAAGTATTTGCAGACCACTTCCTTAATGATCTTTTCCAGAATCTTGCCTGGTATCGATGTGAGGCTGACCGGACAGTAATTGTTTGGGTCGTTCTTTTTTCCCTTCTTGAAGATAGGGACCACATTTGCCCTCCTCCAATCTTCTGCGACTTCTTCTGTTCTCCAAGAACTCTCGAAGATAATTGTCAGTGGTTCTGAAATAACCTCAGCTAGTTCCTTCAATACTCTTGGATGTAGCTGATCTGGCCCTGGGGACTTGAATTCGTTTAGAGCGGCCAGGTGTTCCTGGACAACTTGTCTCCCTATTTGGGGTTGGATTTCCCCAAATCCTTCGTCCATTTCATGTTGCTGAGGTTGAAGATGTCTTTCTTTTTGTGAGAAGACCGAGGCAAAGACCGAGAAGACTTGGCACACAGAACTCCCAAGACCAACAGAAAATACTGAAAGGATTTGGTGGGCATTGACCTTGAGTTTTGGTCCAGATGATGGATCTGGATCAAACTAGGATACTCAATATGTTCAAATGTGAACACTGGTTGAGTTTGGGGAAAACAGATCCTGACATTTGGGAGTTGTGGTTGCTGGGACTTATAGTTCACCTACAATCAAAGAGCCCCTTGAACCCCAACAATGTTGGAATTGGGCCAGACATCCCACACAGACCCCACGACCAACAGAGGCCCTGAGGAGCGACCCTTCTCTCAATCCCAGCTTCATCTCCAGCTTGGTTGGTGGGAACGAGAGGACGGGCCTTCTGAGTGGCTGCCCCTCGGCTCTGGAACTTCCTTCTTCGCAGGGAAGCCAGAATGGCCCCCTCCCGCCTGTCCTTCTGGCAGCCGGCTAAAACCTTTTTTATTCAGACAGGCTTATAAGCATGAAGGGCTTAAAGAACAGATCAAGGGGTGCTGTGGTTTTTAACTTTGAACATGTTTTAATGGTTTTTAACTGGGAATTTTAAAATACTATTTATATTTATATTTATTCCTGCTTTAATGTTTGCTTATTTGTATTTTTTTAAATGTATGCTGGTGCTTGTATGTTAAGCCACTTTGAGTCTCCTGCAGGAGAGATAAAGCAGGATATAAATAAACATAATTAAAACGTTTCTTTTTTCCATATTGAAATAGGGTCTAAGCTTTTTCATTCTTTTTTCATCTTTTCAATCAGTTCTTGGATTTGTTTGTTAAATACAGCCTGTTGGTGGTTTTGAAGAGTTAGCAATTCTTTAATTTTCTTTTCCCCATCTGCATTCCATTCTTCTTTCAGTATACAATGTCCCCTTATAACTGCCTTAGCTGCTTCCCACACTGTGCTTATTGACTATAAACCCTTGTTTTCATTAAATTAATATTTAATTTATTTTGTGATATATTCCCTATGCTCTCTCCTAATTATAATTAAATCGTTATACTTCCATATCCTATTTCTCTGTTATTTAGTTCAAATTCTATAATTAGTGGTGCAGAGTTTGAAAGCCATACACCATATGTTTGAACATTTCTTATCACCATTTTGTTGGATTCCCTAATCAAAACATAATCCGTGCATGGATATGTTTTATATCTATTGAATAATATGTAGGTTTGGATTTTATATTAATTATCTCAAATCCCTCCCTTAGTCCCCAACTGTGTAATTAAAGCATTTTATTTTTATTCACATCCATCTTAAAATCCCCTGCTACAATAGTCTCTTTCCTCATAAAATGTCTGGAGCTTCTTAAGTACTTTCCTGAGAAATCTTATTTGATTCATGGTTTGGACTATATATATTTACTGTTGTGAATGTTTAATTATTTAATTTAAATTTCATATATATATATATATATATATATATATATATATATATATATAGCCTCTTTCTATCTTTAATCTGGTCCAGGATCTCATTCATTAGGTTTTTGCTCATTATTATTGCCAACACTCTTGCTTTATTTATTCCGCTGTCTTCTGCTTTTGTTTCCTATAACAAGAAATTTGGAAATGTTTTTTTCTCATTTTTAGCCTTATGCGTTTCTTGAGTACACATTATATTAGCGCCCTCTTTCTTAGTTTGAGTCAGCAATCTGTACCTTTTAAATCTGAAACCAATCCATTAACATTTAAAGATATTAAACTCTCTACCCATTTTCTTTTGAACACATTTTTATTTTGTGCCTATAACCTAACAGCTAATATTTAATTATATACACCAACTTCATATATACACGTGTAGTTTGGGTTATTCCAATTGCTTGCAATCACAAGTTTTAGGTATTGCCATCCTTCTAGACACGATCCCTGAAAATAAAAAGGGAGAAAGACACAGAAAGTTTATTATATATGTGACTAAAGATATATCGACAAAATGACATGAAAATGGTATAAAACACAACTCTTCCCTTGCTGAGGAAAGCATTATCAGAGGTACAAGTTGAAAGCTCTGACTATGGACTATTAAATATATAAACCTGAATCACTCATCCCAACTTGAGTAGGCCCGTTGAAGGCTTTCATGGCTGGAATCATTTGAATGTTGTGAGTTTTCTGGGCTGTATGGCCTTGTTCCAGAAGCAGTCTCTCCTGACGTTTCACCCACATCTATGGCAGGTATCCTCAGAGGTTGTGAGGTATGTACATCACAGTTTTGCTCTCAACCTCTGAGGATGCCTGCCATAGATGTGGGTGAAACATCAGGAGAGACTGCTTCTGGAACATGGCCATACAGCCCGGACAATCTTGAGTAGGCCCGTTAAACCAATGGGACATTATCAAATTTTGATTCACCATTCTGTCATTGATTCCAAGAACTCACATTAGTTGAGGCCATTCACTACATTCAGATAGCTCGGAAGGTCTTAGAGTGCATTTACTTACAGAATGAATGCAGTTTGACACCCGCTTCACTGCCATGGCTCAATGCTAGGGAGTCTTGAGAGTCCTCGTTTAACAAGGTCTTTAGCCTTCTCTGCCAAAAGGTGTGGGGGTCTTACCAAACCACAAATCCCAGAGGTTCATAGCACCAAACATTATCAGCTGAAGTGGTGTCAAAATGCATGAATTCTACAGTGTAGAAGAATGCTTAGACCAGAGGTTCTGAACCTGGGGTCCCCAGATGTTTCTGGCCTTCAACTCCCAGAAATCCTAACAGCTGGTAAACTGGCTGGGATTTCTGGGAGTTGTAGGCAAAAAACACATGGGGACCCCAGGTTGAAAACCACTGCCTTAGATGTTCCTGCCTGGGTGAAGTGGTCCATATTCAGAATAGGTCTGGACATCAGCCAAGACCAAGACATTGCAAGGATATTGGGAGAACAAAGCATCACGGAACTTGAGGTTGGAGGAGAGTGAGAGCAGTTAAGGGGCAAGACAGCGGAGGGTCTTCTGGCTATGAATGGCAGAGCACTGTCTTTGGAAGAGAGGCTGGCCAGGGAGATTTATGCAGGCAAAAACTATAGACTTCTAGGCCAGGACCGTTCTACAAAGCCCAGCTCTCACATGAGGTAGATTTCCCTTCCCCACATAGACCCCATCCATGACTTCCCCGATATCTTCTCCAAAGGGGTGGGAAGTCCTCTAGAGCAGAGCGGACACTGAATGTCCCCTTTGCTCTGTTCTGGCTCTATATCAGGGGTCCCCAAGGAGTTTGGGTGCGCCAGATGCAGCCGTCCACGGCAATTTATCCGGCCCCTGCCCAAGTGTGAAACAACCTGAAAGCACACAACAACAATCTAAATTCTCTTGACTACCTCATCAGCCTAAACCAGGTCCACAGTTCCCACTGAAATAGTGGTAAGTTTGTTACGTAAAATTGCTCTTAATTTTAAATGTTGTATTGTTTTTTCATTGTTTTTGTTTGTTTGGTTTGGTTTTCTGCACTACAAACATGATATGTGCATAGGAATTTGTTCATGTCCTATAGCCCTCCACCAAAACAGTCTGAGGGACTGTGAACTGACCCTCCACTTTAAAAAAATGTAAGCACCCCTATTTTAAATGATGCAACTGAGCGTTCGAGAGAAGAGGGAGAATTCCCCTGGAGAGGTCCATGTGTCATCTCGACATGCCACAGAGCAAAGAGAACTCCCCAGACTTGGAAAGGAGCCTGCTTTTAATGTTTTAAAGGTGGGAAGGTTGGTAAGGGAGAACAGGAGGATTTCAAATCTGCAGAGAACAGAATATGTGTGGAAGGGCCCTGGGTGACTTGGACATGTCACATTATTTAAACTTAGGGGGAGGAAAAGGTCAACCACCCCTGAA
Organism: Anolis carolinensis; assembly: GCF_035594765.1. Lineage (NCBI taxonomy): Eukaryota > Metazoa > Chordata > Lepidosauria > Squamata > Anolidae > Anolis > Anolis carolinensis. The sequence continues at coordinate 177,927,850 of NC_085841.1, read as the reverse complement.
CAATGGCTGTGTTCCAGTAGCATTTTCTCCTGACATTTCGCCTGTATCTGTGGCTGGCATCTTCAAAGGTTCTGTTGGCAGTGAAGCAAGTGGTGTGTATATATATATCTGTGGAACGCCCAGGGTGGGAGAAAAAGCCCTTGACTGTTTAAGCAAGTGTGTATGTTGCAATTAGCAAGCTTGAATAGCACTGAGTAGCCACAAAGCTGCAAAGTCAATCTGTGAGGGTATCTGCATAGAGGGAGCCTGGAGGAATCCTCTGTTTGGTAGATGTTAACTGGCACTTGATTGTTTGCTGTCTGCAGTTCTCCTATGTCTGAGTGGTGTTGTTTATTTGGTTCTAGTGTTTTTTTAAATACTGCTAACTAGATTTTGTTCATTTTCATGGTTTCTTCCTTTCTATTGAAATTGTCCACATGCTTGTGGATTTCAGTGCCTTTCTTGTAGCTCTTCTGATGTCTGTCATAGAGTACCCCTTAGCCTGTAGAGCCCAGTTTAGGTGGTTCAGTTCACCTTGGACGAGGTGGGGTTTGCATATCCTGCTTGCACTGTCTACCAGGGCTTTAACTGAGCTCTTTCTTTGACCTGGGTGATGATTGGAATTTTTATGTAGGTATCTATCAGTATGCGTAGGTTTTCTGTAAACTGTGTGGCCCAATTGTTGATTGGGTTTGTGTAGGACTAGGACATCTATAAATAGTAGTCAACAACATCCACCCAAACATCCCATTCACCATGGAGAAACTAACATTTCTAGATGTCCTAGTCGTCTACAAACCAAATCAACAACTTTGCAGCTTCATGGCTACTCAATGCTATTCAAGCTTGTTAATTGCAACATTCACACTTGCTTTAACAAACAAGGGTCTTTCTCCCACCCAGGAAATTCCACAGATATATATATACACTCCATTTGCTTCATTGCCAACAGAACCTCTGAAGATGTCGGATGCAGATGACCGTGAAACATCAAGAGGAAATGATACTGGAACACCACCATAGAGCCTGAAAAACTTACAGCGGCCATGAAAGCCTTCAACAACATATAGAACATATAGAACATAGAATATACCTTAACTAATCACTTCCCGAGGGCGTGGGGGGGGGGGGGGAGACTGACTGCAGCTGTACAACTGGCTATACATAAATACCAAGTTTTAAATTTTCAAAAACCTTTGCAATTCTCTTTGAAATGAGCAAATGGACTTAAAGTGTAGAGTGAATACTACATGGCTTTCATCCACAAGACTTTGCTGTGTCTGGATTGCACACCTATCACTCTTATAACATACTATGTTATTTCTGAATTTCTACTAAAGAGCACCAGTTTGAACATCTGTGTAGGCTGATCATTAATGTTGTAAACAAAAGACCCCAGAAATGTTCCTTCTTCCATTTCGAAATCATTCCTAAATCCCTGAAAAGAGGCAAAGGGGCAAAGCAGGATAGATTGCAAAATTTATTTCCAAAGATATCTTAAGTTGTGCATATTTTGCTCTGGGGTTGTTTTGTTTTTTTTCTTTTTCTTTTTTGATCAATCCATCCGTGTGACTTCTCAATGGAAGAAGACTGTAAGCTTGCCAATTACTTCAATCAAGAAACAGCTTCCTAAGATTTACAGAGATACTCTCAGGAGTCCAAAAGTGGCAGGTTAAAACCCGGAACCTCAATCCGCAGCTGAGACCGGATGAGAAACTCCCTCCTGGGCACACTGAAGACTGGGAGACTTGGAAGATTATAGCAACTACAGAGGCACTCCAAGTGGCCAGCTTCTGGTCAAAGGAAATTTAGCATAACGCCAAGTTTTTTACTTTGTTTGTGGGTTTTTTATACATTATAGCTGTATTCTCAATTAGCTTCTGACATGATAAATAAATAAAATAGCACAAAAAGAGAGAGAAGAGGAAATAAGAACCAGAATTAAAAAATGCAGTTACTCACATATACAGAAAAGTTTTGTGGAGCACTGGTGATCTCCTTGGTGGAGCACTGGTGATTTCCTTTTTAAGGTGGTCCAGAAGCAAAAAAGCAGGGCAGCTGGGTTTAATTATTAAGAAGCCCTGAGCGCCATTCATGGCCCAGCAATTCCCTGATGAATTATCTGTCTGATAAGTATAGAAATGGAAAGGAGGATCAGAAACTTTGATCCCTACCTGCAAGATCACATTTGGTGACCTCTGATAAATCCAGCAGCAGCCCATCAGGCAAACTAGTGCTTCTGGCTCAAATGTCTTACTGGTTTTTACCACCAATGCTCCTGTAGATATTAAGGTATAGCATTAGATAAATTTTCCTCTCCAGAATTTGTAGGAGACAAACGAAAGTGAAAGGCTCTGAAGTAAACATTTAATTAGCTCTGGATCACACTGCTCAAACAACCCCAAATAAGATTCGGGTTTATGACTCTAGATCTTTACAATAATCTCTCTATTCTGTTCAATGATGGAAAACTGTGTAAAAAGGAAAGATGGGTTGGGGAATTTAGTGGCCTTTGCAATACTCTGCCTTTATGTGTGTGCGCACATATGCACATATGCATACATGTGCATGTTTGTTGATTTCCAGTGATTCCATACAGTTTTTTAAGCTACCAGTCCTTACAGCTTGTTTTGCTAGTGACTGACCTCCTCTGAAACACAATCTAATGCCAGGGCTGTCCCTGCTTGGTTTCCAAAATCGGAAGAGATCTAGCACTCAGTTGCCAGGATCAGAACTTTAAAAGGATCATTGGGGTTGCAATAATTTTTTCCCAATTTCTGACTGTATCACTAGGAAATGTGAGGCCGAAAGCCAAGGCAGAGGCTGATAAATATTTGCATAGGCAACTCCATCATTCAAACAACAACTCATAATCAAGGGGACGAGGCACTTCACCTAAATATTGAATAGGGAGGGAGGTCAATCAACTTCATGCCATCTCTCTCGATTCCGCCTTTCTCTCCAGTATTTTTTTCTTCATCACTTCCACCATCCTATAGCTTCCATTTCTGTCCACTGCTGCTGTCTTGCTATATGTTTCCCTCCGTTCCGTGATTTTTTTTTTCCATGTCAGGAGGAACTTGAGAGACTGCCAGTTGCTTCTGGTGTGAGTCAATTGGCGGTCTGCAAGGACATTGTCCAGGGCTGCCCGGATGTTTTGATCTTTTTACCATCCTTGTGGGAGGCTTCGCTCATGTCCCCGCATGGAGCTGGAGCTGACAGAGGGCACTCATCAGTGCTCTCTGCGGATGGGAGTTGATCCGGCAACCTTCAGGTCAGCAACCCAAATTTCAAGTCATCAGTCCTGCCAGCACAAAGGTTTATCCCACTGCACCACCAGGTGCTTCATTGTGTGTATATTCCATATGGCATAGACATAATGAATTGAAAGGTTTCACTGCCACAACCGTAATAGAGTCAAAGATAAATACTAATCAGAAAGTAACACTGTCATGAGCAGCCAAAGCCCATCAGGGTGGCAAACTGAATATCACCACCTTGCCTGCCATTTTCGCTGCCAGCAAAGCCTTGCATTGCACAAAGCAAATCAGGGGTTTCAATAATATATTGCAGAAATATAGCATGTGGCAATCACTTTAACTGTCATGGTTTTCCACTTGTGGAATCCTAGGAATTGGAATCCAGGAAAGGGCTCGAATTCCCTGCTAGAGCAGCCATGGGCACACTTCGGCCCTCCAGGTGTTCTGGACCTCAACTCCCACCATTCCTAGCAGCTGTTAGGAAATTTGCCCATGTCTGTGATAGAGGAACAGGCTGCAGAGTCCTAAGTGCCTTCCCAAACTACAAATTCTGCAATTCCATAGGATGGGGCCATGGCAATTAAAGGGGAATCACACTGCTGCAATCATGCTGTATGGATATCCCCTAAGACAGAGAAAAGAAAGAATACTGAACTCATTTCAAATGAAATGCTTTCTCAACTTACCTAAAGATTTGAAAGAAAAATCCTCCTTTGTGGCGTCATTGCTTGCTTCTTTGTAGGCTTTTAGTTGAACGATGTAACACTATTGCCAAAATACAAAGTTTCTGTTAGGCAAGTCCTAATGAGATTGTATGCCAGCAAACACTGTGCACAGGGATAAGAAGATTTCTCTTTCCTCCATGTTGCACCCAACTTCAAAGCTAAACAGACAGGTATGGGGAGAGGAAGGAAAGGAGGCTTCTGTCCCTGAACTCTGCCCCTTCACTCACCCTTCTGGACAACACACACCCACATTTGTCTTGGTTGGCTGGGGAATTCTGGGATCTGAGTCATGTTGTCTTCATGACATTTCTCCACTCCCTGTGAGCATTGCAGAGTAAACAGATTAATTTGGCTTTGACCTGCATTAGTCAATGTCGGGGGAGGATCCCACAGCTTTGGGACAGTGAGGAAAGCAGGATCAGGTCTAAGTTGGACCATGGCACTGTCTCTAGAGGGCACTCCATCATGAATCATCCCTTTCCTGCCCTGATCAGCACAGTGGAAAGGGAGTGGATCTGGCATCAATAGAGGGGCCTATGCCATCAGGGAGGAGGAGGAGGAGGAGGAGGATCAGCTCCTTCCTTCTTCCAGTCGTGTGGGCAATGCTGCTGATGCCAGGACTGGGCACCTGTGATTGCCAGGAGCTGGTTGGGAGTGATGATGGCATCACAGAGGGTGAAGTGACCATCCTTGGCGCCAATATGGTTTGGGCTGAACTATGTAGACTCTGACCAGCAGGTTCTGAAGGGAGTGGGTTTCAATCTGAACTTTCCAAAGCCCCATCTACACTGTTATATAATGCAGTTTCATAATGCAGATCAACTTCCATTATATCATGTAATGCCCTGGGCGGAGTAAAAGGAACCAGAACAAAATGAATGCAAAAGTGAAGTCACATGAAATACATCCCAAAGTGTTCATCTTGTGAACACCTGATTGTTTATGGTTCCTGATTGATTAGGAACGCCAATGTAATCTATGTAACAGACATACATTGTCAAATAGATCTGAACATTCCCTGCTTTCTTATGAATTCCAAGGCATTTCTGCGCAAGATAGATAAATATGTCTCAGTAAATTTATTCTTTTGTCATTTGGGCTTATGATAGTGGTTTCAAAGAGAAGTTTGGTAGTCTACTCTCAGAAACATTTTCTCAGCCATTTCTTGAAAGATTGGCAGTCTTACTAAATAGTTATTACAGGGAAGCCTGAACATATTGTTTAGGGGCTCTTTCACCCTCTTTTAGTGGTATGGTTCCACTTTAACTGCCATGGCAACATCCTTAGTATCCTGGGATCTGCAACTCAGGGAGGGACAGCTGCAATCCTCAGCCAGGGAGCTCCGCTGGTGCCTCTGACCAGGGGCGGTTCACCCATAAGGCAATTTAGATGGTTGCCTCAGGCGCCGTCGTTTGGGGGCGCAGGTGAGGCTGCCTCCCGCTGGGTGAAGCGTTTGGCGAGCGCGCGTGCCACCGCTTCCGGCGAAGTCTCTTGGAAACTAGGCAAGTGGGGTTTATATATATATGTGGAATGTCAGTCCTTGAGCCAAGTGTGAATGTTGTAAGTGGACATCTTTATTAGCATTGAATGGCTTTGCAACTTCAAAGCCTGTCTGCTTCCTGTCTGGGGGAATCCATTGTTGGGAGGTGTTAGCTGGCCCTGATTGTTTCCTGTCTGGAATTCATCTGTTTTCTGAGTGATGTTCTTTATTTACTGTCCTGATTTTAGAGTTTTTTTTAATACCATGGGACAGATTCCTTTTCGATGGCCTTTTAATTGTGGATTATCTGTCTTGATATTCTGGGTTATATGGCTGTGTGGAAGGACCCTCAGGGCTCTTCCATACAGCCATATAACTCAGAATATCAAGGCAGAATAACCCACAATATGTGCTTTGAACTGAGTTATCTGAGTCCACACTGCCCTATATCCCAGTTCAATTTTTGGTTCTAAATTCGCAAATATAGTAATTCCTACATAACATTACCATGTATTAAACTGCTTTTTCTGTCAATCTGTTGTAAAACATGTTTTGGTGCTTAATTTTTAATGTAATTTGATGTTTAATAGGCTTTTCCTTAATCCCTCCTTATTATCCAACATTTTCGCTTAACGCTTTTATTTTTCAGTGATTGGTTTTGGGGGGGGGGGGGGCGCCAAAATTCTGTTCACTTACACTTGAAAATTACCTAGGGCCGGCCCTGTCTCTGACCAAAGTCTCAATCCCAGGACTCCCAGGTGGCTGCCATGGCAGTCAAAGAGGGCTCATAGCACTATCGTTGTGCAATGGGAAAGGGCCCAAAGTGGGGAAACCACAGACTGTCAATACTATAGAGTTGGCACTCTGTAGTTTCTACAGAAACATATTACTGTGGACACTAAAATATCCCTTCTAGATGCATTTACATTGGAAAGAGAGAGGGAAAGTAAGGCACATCATCAACTTTATGTTCTTACCATTCCTACTGTTATATTTTCATTAATATCTTCAGTGTATTCAGGACTAACGTCGAGCTCAGGCATTTGTGAAAGGGAAGTAGCCATTTCCTTTTCCTGATTTTGTTGTACCCCTTTGTTTTCTTGCCTGGATGGAAATGATAGACAGTGAAAATAGTCAACATACCACCCTTAGGCCTAGACAAAAGCATGTTCACAATTAGGGAAATTCCTCCTCATCAATCAGCCTGGTTGCCATAATTTTGGGTTTTCTTGATGTTTAATTGCAACCCACACATTGCATGATGATGTGTTCTACATACAAGTTGAAAAGGTAGGGTGAGAGGATACAGTCCTGCTGTACTCCTTTCCCAATCTTGAACCAGTCTGTTGTTCTGTGGTCTGTTCTGACTGTGGCTACTTGGCCGTTATACAGATTCCTCAGGAGACAGACAAGGTGACTTGGTATCCCCATACCACCAAGAACTTTCTACAATTTATGATGATCCACACAGTCAAAGGCTTTAGAAAAATCAATAAAACAGAAAGAGATGTTTTTCTGAATCTCCCTGCCCCTACCTCCATTATCCAGCAGATATTGGCAGTTTGGTCTCTCGTTCCTCTGCCTTTTCTAAACCCAGCTTGTACATCTGGCAACTCTCGCTCCATATATTGCCTTGCAGGATCTTGAGCATTACCTTACTGGCATGGGAAATAAATGCCATTGTACAAAGGTTTGAGCATTCTTTAGCCTTTCTCTTTTTGGTATGGGGATTTAAATCGATTTTTTCCAATCTGCCCTGGCTCATAGATCTTACATTCCAGGTTCCTATAGTGTGTTGATCTTTAGAACATCGTATTCGTCGTTCACCTCCAGCACTGTCAGCTGTTAGCCTTCCCTTCGGCTTTGAGCTAACTGCATAATCACATCTGGAACTAGTTGAACTTATACTCTCATCCTCCCCAGTAGCATTTTGACCATCTTCTGACCTGGGAGTCCCATCTTCTGATGGTATACTGACATTTTTCTGGCTGTACTGATCCATTTAGTTTTCATGGCAAGAATACTGGGGTGGGTTGCCATTACCTTCCCCGGGGATTGTACTTGGTCTGATCTCTCTGCCATGACCTTCCTGTCTTGGGTGTCCCTTCACGGTTTAGCTCATGGCATCAACAAGGCACCCCAGCTCCTGCGCCACATCAAGGTAACAATCCTTTGCAGGCACACCCATCAATTACAGCCCTTTATTTTCTCCAGTGCCAACATTATGCAAAGATTAAGTAAAAGGAAGCTTGTGAGAGATCAAACAATTTAAATTTGCCATTTTAGTAAGTCTCCTCACCGCAACCCACAAAGGTGACCACACATCAACTGGGTAATCCCTTTACCTCATAGGTACTGCCTTTCCTGAATTGGAGGATCTAAAAATGTCTCGACAGTATTGCCTTTTTCCTTGTCTGCAGCAAGCCTGTCTCTGAGAATGAATCCTAGAAGGAAAGAGGAAATGTGTTAGTGACTATGAATTAATAAAAAATCCACATACTGCGGGCCCTTGAAGTATCACCTTGTAGAGCTCATTTCAAACCTGCAGTGGATTCACTGTCCCTCTGATTTAGAAGCCAGTAGCTGTCTGTCTGTCTGTCTGTCTTTCTGTGTGTATGTGTGTAAACAGCTAAAGAAAGATGTTGTTCTGTGCTGGAGCTGATAGGCTTTAGACTGGGATGCGTGGAGCCTTTGGCAAGACGCAGGAGACTGTAGCTCATACCCACATTGGCCAGGTCATCATGACCATTCGTACCAAGGTGCAGAACAAGGAACATGTTATCAAAATCCTGCCCAGAGCCAAGTTAAAGTTCCCTGGACATCAAAAGATCCATATTTCCAAGAAATGGGGCTTTGTCAAATTCAATGCTGACAAGTTGAGGAACTGGTGCCTGAAACCCTGTTGGTTGCAGAGTGAAATACATACTTTGCGGGGTGTTTTCTTAAAAAAAAAAAAAAAAGGAAGAGAGAATGTACATCCCCTGTGAATTTCAAAATCTATGTCAGCACAAGCCACATTAATGCAATGGTGTATTAAAATGGAGTTCCTTACATACAATGATAAAATTTACTTTTGAGATTTCAAAACAATATTTTCAAGTTGTGAGTGGTTTGAATCCATGGACACAGAATTCATTTGTCCATGGATTCGAATATATTGCTCATGAAGGCTATTCAGCAGAATGTTATATTTTTTGTTTTCTGAAGCCTGGAGACCTGGAAATATATTTGGCCACAGAACTCACACTGTCACTACTTAGGTGTACAAGATATACTTGTTTACTGCATATTATGACATTTATTGTCTGTTATTGTTGTTATTTTCTTTAAAGTCATTTCTGACCTAAGTGGCCTTAATGGCTTTTTGAGCTGAGAGTATGTGATTTGCCCAAGCACTCCCGACAGATTTTCATGGCTACTCGGTGAATTGAACTCTGGTCTCCCGGTCATAGTCCAACACTCAGACCATCATAGCAATATCATTATTGTGTCTCTGACCATTAATACTCATAATGAGCTTTAAAAAGTTAATTTGTATGGCAGGGTAAGAAACCTAGAATTAAATTTATCAATTTGACAGATGGGAAAAGGAGAGGGGGTTTGGGTTTCCCAAACCTAAAATTGTATTATGAAGCATGTGGCCTAATTTGGACTAAAGATTGGATTACATTGAAAGAAAATGTTAACACTGGAAGGATTTGACTTAAGAATTGGCTGGCATTCTTATATTTGGTATGGGAAAACTAAAACTGAGAAAAATTTTGGAAACCATTTAATAAGATTGGCCTTAAACAAAATATGGGAAAGATATAAGCAAAGATTCCATACGAAAACTCTGCTTTGGCTTTCATCCATGGAAGCAGGATAGAGGAGGCTGCTAGGATGGACAAAATAGCTAACATATAGAGAAATTTTGATAAAACATAAAGGAGTGCACTTTTTGAAAACTCAAGAAGAAATTAACCGTTTATACAACTCAAAGAGTATTAAAAAAAGGAAAAGAGATTAGGCTTTGAAGACAAAGAATCCTTTTGGGCCAAATTAATTTCAATGGAAAAAAAGAGATTACCAAGATTTACAAAAAAACAATTTGAATGGTCTACTGAGCTGGAACAAGTAAAGGACCCCATGATAAAATGGACATCAAACATAGGCTACCCAATAAAATTTGAAAAGTGGGAACATATGTGGAATCAGAATTTGAAATTTACCTATGCATCAGACCTTAAAGAGAACTGGTATAAAAAGTTATTCAGATGGTATACCACACCACATAAATTGGGATCTTTTTATAAAAATATGCAGAGCAAAATCTTGGAATGCAAGAAGGCACGTTCTATCACATGTGGTGGATGTGCGAAAATCTTAATATAAATCTTCTCAAGATTAAATAAATAAAACAAGACTATGTATGTTTAGACTAGATCTTTATGGAACTTACTTAAGGAAATCCCAAAAAAGAGTGCCAAGAAGATCAGCCCCATCCAGAGAGTCCTCCTCTGATGTCTTCGTGGTGCGGCCCAAGTAGGGGCTGCAAAAACAAAAGATTTGTTAGTCACTGTTCATGGAAATTACTCCTGAAAGAGGCAGATATTCAGAGAGTCCACAATGTGAAAATGTGGCTTTTTTATCCCTGCACCTTTGGCATTTTTGGGTTTCAAAAGCAATTTAATCTGATCTTAGAAACATAGTGAGAATCATCCAACAACATTCCCTGTTAGCAATGAACCCAAAGCCAGGCTTCTCAAGCATCCTTCTAAAAACTATTGCAACAGGAAGCTTCCTAATACCCTCCTTTTTCTGTATTTGAGAATCCCTATCTTCCTGCCATGCATTTCTGGGTAATCCTGCTAAGATTCATAGGAGGCTTAATAATTTAGAAGCAGAGATCTAGAGATACATTTGAAATAAAGGGGTTTATCATGAGAGTACCCAAGAGCTCCAAACTTAAGAATGGTGCAAAAAAGAAAACCCCATGCAGATGTGTTCAGCTACACTATCAAACCAATAGAGCCAATTGGCATCTGAACCAAGGACAAATCTTTTGTTAAGTAAGTGGATCTTGATTGCTCATTTAAGACTACATCATCATGAAATACTTGGCATTATTGGTGCTGGGGATATTCAATCCTCTCAACCACCTCCCCAGACTGCTATGGAGATGGCAGATAAGCTCCAAAGCAGGTCTCTGGGTGGGTGGGTGATCGAGGATGTTGTCATCCCGCTAAACATAATTCTGAGAGCTCCATCACACCCTAGTTGTCATGTGAAGCATCTACTGTTGAGAAGAACATGTTTCTGACTCTGCCTGGGATAGGATTTTTCTTGTGCTTCCTCTCAAAGTTGCTGCATATCATTTCTGAAAAAAAAAATTCTGAATCTCACATACCTATTACAGGTGTTGGTGGGGCCTTGTACGTTGTGGTGTTTCGTGGCACCAGAAGTCTTCGATCCACCAAGGTTCTACCTAGAGGCAACAGACTACGTTATCAGCACAGCCCTTGCGCACATCTGGCAGGTCCATCACACCCTAGTTGTCATGTGAAGCATCTACTGATGAGAAGAACATGTTTCTGACTCTGCTTGGGCCAGGATTTTCTTGTGCTTCCTCTCAAAGTTGTCCTCATGAATCTAGATCTCACTCCTGTTGAGGAGGCTGTGTAATGTATCCCATGCTTGGCAATTTAGGATGTCTTTGATAAATAGTAAGAGTAAAGGTTTCCCTTGACATGAAGTCTAGTCGTGTCCGACTCTGGGGGTTGGTGCTCATCTCCATTTCTAGACCAAAGAACCGGCGTGGTCTGTAGACACCTCCAAGGTCATGTGGCCAGCATGACTGCATGGAGCACTGTTACCTTCCCGCTGGAGCGGTACCTATTGATCTACTCACATTAAATGTTTTCGAAGTGCTAGCTTGGCAGAAGCTGGGGCAAACAGTGGGAGCTCACTCCACTCCCCGGATTCAAACTGCCAAATGTTTGGTCAGCAAGTTCAGGAACTCAGAGATTTAACCTGCTGTGCCACCAGGGGCTCCTTGATACCCAGACTCTTTTCCTCATCATCAAACTACTTTCCCCCTGACCTTCCTCTTAGACTCCTCCTCAGCACCAAAATCCTTTACTCTCCCCTTGCCTTTGACCAAATTCTTTTCCATGCCACCAAATCCCTTTCCCTGCCTCCCTTGCTGTCGACTCTTTTCCTCACCGTCCAAACCTTTTCCCCTTTGCCTTCGCCGCCCAGACTCTTCCTCACCACCAAGTCTTTCCCCAACTTCCTTTGCTGCCCAGACTCCTTTCCTCACTGTTATGCCCCACAGCATAATATATGCGTCTGCCACACTGTGTTTGATTTGTAGTTTGGCCCTCTCGGCTTTCTGTACTCTTAGCATGATGCAATAGCTCCTCCTTTGTAGTTTGGCCCTCTTGGCTTTCTGTATCCCTAGTTATAACTCCTCCCCCTTCTCTCTCTGGCCTGTACTTCTTCTGAGGAAAGCACATGGCTGCCCAGCTTCTGGGAAACTATCATTTTTTCACCTCCTTTACTGTGATGTTTAGCAAGATTTGCCCAGAATAAAAGATGTGGAACCTTGTTTTGCGTCTCTGCAGCTGAGTTGGCACTATTTGACGAAGTTTCTGGTGTAAGTACTGGTCTAAGGAGATTACCACAGACATTCCCACAGCCTCACACTTGCAGCCAGGTTATAGAGTCAGAATACTCACCACCAAAACCCTTTTCCTCTTCCACCTAGACCCCTTTCCCCTGAACTTCCCCGTCACCTAAATTCTTTTCCATCCCTCCAACCCCCCCTCCCCGCCTCCGCCTCCCTTGCTCCCCAGGCCCTTTTCCCCTTGCCTTCCTTGCTTCCAAAACCCTGTTTCCCTCCCATCGCTCATGTGATGTCTCAGACACCTTTGGCCCTTGACCCTGCAGCTATAGTTCAAACTGAAGAGGATTTGAGTTTTCTTCCACCTCAGCAAGATCCCGTTCCTTTCCAGATGTATCCTGTTGACATTTCTGAGCCAGAGCCAATTAGGAATGCCCTTGAAACGGAGCCTGGTTCCCCGGAAAGTGTGGTGTTTGATAGAAGGGCTTTTCTCAAAACAGATCGCTTCCAAAGACAGATTTTCAGACCAAGTGTGAGATTAGCGGAGAAAAGCGATTGTGGCTAAGTCGGTTCTCTTGGGAAATTTTGAGGCAAGCATCTGGTGTGAGGTTGAAACAGCTCCGGTCTCTGGGAAGAATTGGGGAGTTAAGCACCTGCTTGGGAGGAGCTCTTGAACTTCAATAAAAGTTCGGTGCAGAGTTTCCCTGTAGCGGTGTCAACGTAACTATCTTACTGAAGAACATCGTCTCTTGTTCCTGAGCTTCCAAGCGGCCCACTGGCGCACTTACTCATGAGATGTCTGGGAGTTGCGTCCCACTCCTTGCCAAGTTTGGACTGCGTTTCAGATCCATCGAGATACCTTGTCTTGCCTTGAATCCTTGCCCTGGACTTACTTCAAGAACTTTCCTGTGAATCCTTGTTCTATTCCCCACACAAACTCCCATAGAGTTTGAGTCTTTTTCGGTTATTTGGATTAAAGACTTTGAACTCTAATACTGGACATATAACTTTATTATATTGGACTATTTTTATCTTTCCTAAAAGGACCATTGCTTGACTATATACTCTGCTTATTTTTGTTTTATTCTTTTATTGCTTTAATAAAGATATTAGATTGTTTATTGGCCTCCGTGTTGGTTTTCCAGTGTTCGCGCAGCCTAGGGGTGTTACAGCTCAGCAGATACTTTCATTGTTCCTTCCACTGAGCTAATTTTCACGTGCCCAACTCTCTGTGAGAGCGGAGTTAGAAACTCACACCAAAAAGGTGTCACAATAAACAAAATAATAATTTAACTCTAAGAAAGATCAGCACCATAACTCCTTCCAGGCTCTGACTGATAAACAAAACAAAAAAAAGGAACAGGTGGTATCTCAGAGCTTAACTGATATTCTCTTGATTAATTTGTAGTTTCCTTGTTAACCTTTGACTTCTGAAACTGAATTTCTTAACTTTAAACTGGAGTTTCCTAAACCTTAAACATGGAATATTTTGCAGCCTAAAGACTCCTGACAGCCTTTGACTAACTAAAATGGCTGCAAAGGAGCCGTGGAGGATGACGAGAGGACTGCCATCTCAGCCTCTTCGCGGGGGGGGGGGGGGGGGGGTTTAAAGGGATAGGGTCTAGCTAAGTTTCCCTTCCACAGAAAACTATACAGAAAATAGCTAAGGAGACAAATGAGGCTTGACAAAAAATAATAAAAGCCTCTGTGAGTTGACATTCCCCATGTAAAACGTCTTATAGATTTTTTACCTCCATTAATTTTTTAAACTAAGGACTTCATCACATTAAGGCAATGAAATGGATGGAAATGTTTTGGTCAGTAGAGCTCAGTAGAGTTCCATTTTGTTATTAAATGGATGAATTCCTTGCCTTCACCACACTTCCACACAACTTAGTATGTTCTCCACAGCCTCTGCAGGATCTCCCTTGCAAACCACTTCCTCTTCCCCTTTGCAGCCTTCCCTCCTGCCTTTGCCAGAAGCTTTAAGTGAGAAAAGGGGGGAAAGGGGGAGGGATCAATCCCAATCCACGATCCAGATCACTTCACTCCGGTTTTGTGCTGGCAAAACCCCAAACTAGAACTCTCCACCCAGGTTGGAGTGTGACTGACTTTCCACTTCAGGGGGAGAAGAACATTGGAAATGGGCAGGGAAAGCAAACTATCACCCTGCTAAGGATTTTCCACAACTTCCCCCTATTATTTTAAATTACCCTGATATTATTATTATTGTTGTTGTTGTTGTTATGACACAGCAAACAAGATAGATATGCTGGATTTCATATCACAAAATCACAAGTCGAACACTTCCCAAGTGTCTAGGACTGTGTGATGTATTTTCGGATGATGCGTGAAGAATTATTATTATTATTATTATTGGCACCCCACTTTTCTCTCTAGATTTGAGGTGGAAAGGGACTCGGGTTAAAAAATATATATAATAGTATCATTCTGGGATGGGAAAATGTTGCATTTTAATTCGCTCTATATTTGTGTGTATATGACGTGTAAGCCCCATCCACTCCTGAGCACATTTCCTCCTGGTTAGAAATGGGCTAAGCCCCATTGGAAGAAACCCACTCCTAGATTATCTTCTTATCCCAGATTATCTGGCTATGTAGACTCATATAATCCAGTTCAAAGCAGATAATCTGGGATTAGATCTTGGGATATAACAGCAGTGTGGAAGGGGACTCAGGCTGGATCTACACTGCCCTAATTCCCAGGATCTGATCCCAGATTATCTGATTTAAACTGGATTATATGAGTCCCCACTGCCATATAATCTGGGATAACAAGAAAAGTGATGGATTTGGACCAAGCGTGGCACACAGACCCAACACGGCCAACTGTGAATACTAGCAGGCTTTGTGGGTGATTGACCTTGTCATCAGAGAGTTCACCTGTATTTGAGAACACTGAACCCAGCAAGTGATGGATCTGGACCACACTTGGCACACAGACCTAACATGGCTAGCTGTGAATCCTAGGGGAATTGTGGGAGGATTGACCCAAGACTTTTGGGAATTGTAGTTCACCCACATCCTTATACATTTTCTCATGGGAGCATTCATAAAAAACAAAAGACTGAGGTTTTTTTCCTAAGACATAGTGTAATATTGGAAGTGGGCTAAGCCTCATAGGAAGAAAGCCACTCTTGAGTAGAAGAGGGCTAAGCCTCATAGGAAGAAACAGCGGCCCCCTTTTTGGGACAGCATGGTGTAGTGTCATGGTTTAAGAGTTGTAGTATGATTGTGGCTTGATTCCTCACTCAGCTATGGAAACCCACTGGGTAATCTTGGGCAAGTCACACACGCTCAGCCCCAGAAAACCCAATGAAACAGGAAATAACACTTTCAAACCAGGAATAGATTTCCTTATTCGGAGAATGATGGCCATCTGTCAGAAGTGATTTGATGGTGTACTATGGTTTCTGTTCCTGTGTGATAAATGTTATTTCCTAATTGGTTCTGTCATAGAAACATGGCAAAACTTTATGACACTGACATGGTTCTATGATAGCACATTATGGTTTCTTGAGACACTGTCCACCAATTTAAGAAAGTTACAGTCACAAAACCAAAGTTTCTGAAGTAGAAAAATGGCTTTCAAAGTAGACAACACAATGAAACAGAAAATAACACTTCCAAACCAGGAACAGATTTTTGTTATTATTTAAAAATGTTTTTTATAAAAAAAATTGAAAATTTGTCAAAAATCTGAGGATAAGTCAAATGTTCTTAGATTTGGTGAGCTAACAGTGGTAAATGTGTTCTACCACTGTAGCAAATTTCATTAGGATAGCTCAAAAAATGAGGGAGAGAGGAGCCCCTCAATTTTCCCCATTGACAATAATGTTTTCCTTCATGCGCATGTGCATGTGCATATGCCATTAACGAGGTACATACGAAGATTCAGAAGTTTCAGAAAGTTTTGAATTTTTGCTTCAAAATTCAGAAATGACTTTAGAAAGAAATCACCAGCGCCCCCTGCTTTCAAAACGAGTATTGAACCATTTTTTTCATGGATCGTGTCAGGGTATTGTGAATTTGTGTGAAATGTTAAAATCAATCTAGGCTTTTAGAAATGCCTTCTGTGTGAGTTTTCGGCAAGGCATTTCAGTAACTATGGAGTTAATAAGAACCTGCTTTGACTGACTATCACAGGACCAATGGGGTCAAGTTTGTTTGACCGGGACTTCCTTCTTAGTCTGTGGAATGCAGGGGAGTGTCGTCTGTTAGTGTGTGTGTTCGGCGTGAGCTTTTAGCTGAAGATGGACTATGAATGCTATGCTCTGAAGCCGAGAAATGCAAACTGTAAATAGTAATGTAAATAAAGTTTAACAACAGTTGATTTTCAACTGACCCCTTCGCCTGCTGGAGTGTTTGTTGACCAGTGCTGATTCTCCGCATGGGAAGACAGACTGGAGAAGGAGGTGAAACAGGGATGATGAGTTTTGGAACTCACTCTGCACGGCAACCAGGGTCTCACCCACCGTCGTCACCCCTGACAGTCCGCACATGCCTAGTATCTAGAGTGGTATAGCTGGCTTTTTCCATCTCTGTAGACTGCTTATATGGAATCTGGCTGGCAATGTCTGTAGTGTTCTTGGCCCTCATATAATCAGGAAGATGTTGAAAAGCTGGAAAGGGTACAGAGGAGGGCAACTAAAATGATCAAAGATCTGGAGAACAAACCCTATGAGGAGCGGCTTAAATAACTGGGCATGTTTAGCCTGCAGAAGAGAAGGCTGAGAAGAGACATGATAGCCATGTACAAATACGTAAAGGGAAGTCATAGGGAGGAGGGAGCAAGCTTGTTTTCTGTTGCCCTGCAGACTAGGACGCGGAACAATGGCTTCAAACTACAGGAAAGGAGATTCCATCTGAACATGAGGAAGAACTTCCTCACTGTGAGAGCTGTTCGGCAGTGGAACTCTCTCCCTCGGACTGTGATGGAGGCTCCTTCTTTGGAGGCTTTTAAGCAGAGGCTGGATGGCCATCTGTCGGGGGTGCTTTGAATGCAATTTCCTGCTTCTTGGCAGGGGGTTGGACTGGATGGCCCATGAGGTCTCTTCCAACTCTACTATTCTATGATTCTATGATTCTAGGTGGTTCCTGAGAGCAGTCAGACCTCTTCTCCTGATTTCCACATCCAGGGATCTCGTATATTCTTTCTCACTTGCTATATTATGAGCATCTTTCAAAGTCTTGTAGATCTTGCTCTTCAAGTCATATTGTAGTTTCTTTTCCTTCTATTTGTTGAACCGTTCTTTGTATTTCAGATGACTTACTTTCTTAACGTGTCTCATCATGGGTGGATCATGCGATGCAGCATCATGGCCTCTCATGTGTCCTTCGATGTAATCTGCCTGGCTTGTACGTTTGGACACATCTTTAGCGATTTCTATGTCAGGACGGCCGCATGCTTACTCTCACGCTAGCTTCCCCACAAGCCTTGGCTTTATAATCAATGTCATTGAATAATTGAGATACTTTAGTCGCTTTCTAATATCTGGCTGATCTGCTACACTTGAGTAGTGGAGCTTTGACTTGGCATCTTTTTTGCACTGGGTATTGCTCTGAGCCTTTACAACACTTATGGCCTGTTTCACTTCAGGAGGCTCCAGCACAATATAATAATTTGACTTGCCTTTCTCCTTCTCCTTTTTGTAATTTGCCTCACTGACATTTTTGGTAACTTCTTTGACTTGAACTGTGTCTCGTGTTCCTTGCCATTTTGTGAAGGAACCATAGGGATGATGCATCTTGGCACGTTCCTTGCATTTGTTCTCAGACACAAGAGAGCTAACAGACTTTGCAAGAAGGATCCGAGAAGTGTCGGCAACTGTGTGGATAGTTCCTCTTTCCTTGATATGCTTCTCAATTTGTGATGTAAGCTGTTGTTTTTCAGCTTCATGTACTTCTTGGAGAGCTGTAATTTAGAAGTCCACTTAGTTTCCCGTCTCACAAGAAGCTGCATTATGTTCTCCTGATCTACAGCATTCTGATGTTTCTCTTCTGTAAATTCAAAGCTGTCTTTTAATGCGCCTAAACTGGATTTCAGGAGTTTGTTGGATTTCTGCACTTTTCTAATTTTGTATTCTTGGCTGTTAACTCTTTACTTCTTCATAAACATCTCTTTCACCTTCTCTAGTTCACTGCCCTTTTTTCATATGATGCTTTCTGATTTTGAATTTTATGTCACAGACTATGGTTACTGGATTATTTGTCTGGTTTTTTTTTAAGCAGGAGGAACCCCCGGTGGCGCAGTATGTTAAAGCACTGAGCTGCTGAACTTGCAGGCCGAAAGGTCACAGGTTTGAATCTGGGGAGCAGAGTGAGCACCCTCTGTTAGCTCCAGCTTCTGCCAACCTAGCAGTTCGAAAACATGCAAATGTGAATCGATAAATAGGTACTGCTCCAGCGGGAAGGTAACGGTGTTCCATGCAGTCATGCCTCCCACATTACCGTGGAGGTGTCTATGGATAATGTCAGCTCTTCGGCTTAGAAATGGAGATGAGCACCAACCCCCCAGAGTCGGACACGACTGCACTTAACATCAGGGGAAACCTTTACCTTTACCTTGGTTTTTAGCAGGAGAAAGTGTTAAATTTAGTATTTGCAGAAAACTCAGTTTAAAGTCTTTACTTTGTTTCGCTCCTCAACTCTATCATCTATTGTAGACATGGGCGCCTTTGAGCCTCTTCTTCCATTTTGAGAACTTCTGCTCTCCGTCAGACCATTTCCCTCATTTTTCCTTTTCTCTTCAGTTTGATGTGTATCCATGTATTCTAGACTTTGATTTTTTTTTTTGGATGCGCATCTGACTGTGATTTGGACAATCAACATCTGAGTAGGAAGTTCATTTGGCATGAAGCTCATACGAAAGATATAAATGTGTGAAGGTATTCTCTTGCTATTCAAACAGACTGGGCCTAGCGTAGTCCATCCTAGTTCCAGGTTTTGAGCAAGCAGTGCTCCTGGCTGACCTTTTACTTGTTCTTTGACTGTGAACAGATCTGAACAGTCTGTGCTGATGAGTAAGAGAATCTTGGCATTGGGGTCAAATTCTGGTAACTCATGCGCTGTAGGTTTCAGGTGTTCATGATGCATTGCAATCCTTCTGGAAGGAATTTGCCTTTTATCTTTGGGTATGTGTTGACACTCGATGAATGTTGGTAATTTAAACTACTTTGTACTGTCAATGGTTTGCATATATTATCCAAAGTTCTCCCTGCTATGAACTGGTCTTCACTGTATGTAGTCATGACATATTCTATTTTCTTTGACTGGATGTGGAACATCTTGAAAAGTTCAGGTGTAGCCAATGAAGTGTTGCTGTGAGAATCCAGTGTGATGTACATGCACTTGGCTTGATTTGGTGAGTCTTCTGGGTCTCCACAAGACAAATAGGATGGCATGTCCAAATTTTTGCTCCATTACAAAGTGGTGCAAGTTGCTGTGGCTGCTTTGGTCTCATTGGGTTGCAATGGTTTCAAAGAAGTGTGTTCTACTTCTTCAGACTTTCTCTCTTTTTTTGGCTGTTTCAATGCTGTACACTGCAATGCTGAACTATGTCTTTCACTAGAACACCCTTGACACTTTTCTTTTGCATTCTCTAGCCATATGAGGATAGGATAGCTTAGGCTGAGGAGGTCCTGCTCTCGGTCCCACCACCTTCTCAGGCGTGATTGGTGGGGATGAGAGACAGAGCCTTCTCGGTGTTGGCCCCTTGGCTGTGGAACACCCTCCCCAGCGAGATTAGATCCACTCCCTCCTTCCTGGTGTTTAGGAAACAAGTTAAAAATTTGCTCTTCAAGCAAGCATCCGAGGTCCAATGTTGAATGTTTAAAGTTTTATGTAGATTACGTTTGATATTTTATGTTTTGTAGTTTATTGGTTTTAATCTATCATATATGCTTTTAGTCATGTGATGTAAGGCATTGAATTTTGTCATTTACTTTGTGAACCGCTTTGAGTTCCCCACCAGGGGTGAGAAAAGCAGTCTATAAATGAAATAAAGAAAGAAATATGGTTTTTGAAAGAATGACACCTGAAGCAAAATTTTTCTCCCTTACATAGGATAGGCTTTCTTTATAGGGCTTTTAATTTTTTGCTAAACTCTTTGCAGTCATTGAGGTCATGTAACCTTTTATGCCCTGAACACACCACTTCTACTGGATTTTTATATGATGTTCAACTATGTCCACATTCGTTTTTGTCTTTCTAACCATATCTTGTGGTTTACCTTTGGGTTCTTTAAGAGGCTTCCTCTCATCTCTGATTTTGAAAAGGAAATCCTATTTGAGGATCATTTCTCTCTTTTGCCATCTTTGTTATAAAATTCACCAGGTGTGAATATGGTATTTTTGTTGGTGACTCTTTATAGGCAAACATTTCTTTACTCTGTGAATTTTGTTAATGGGAAGGGCAACTTGTCGATGACCTCTCACTGAGTTAAATCTTGATCTAGGCACGTAAGTTCTGGTAACTCTGGGTTTGCTGACTCCAATTCCTCAAGTAGGTCTGCAAAATCCCACAATTTATCGGATTCCTTCATTATAAGTGCAGGCAATATTTTTAGTTTTCATAAGAGCGAAGTCTCAATATCTGCAGATGTTCCAAATATATTATCTAATCCAACCCATACTCGGTCTAAGGCCATATAAGGGTTTTTGATGTGTGCGGCATAGATCCTCTTTATTTGTGTAGAAGAAGCCAGGCCTAGCCAGGTTACCTTAAAGTCAGCTTTTCTTCTACAGAGAGTATTAACTCCGTAAGGGCTCTCTGGAATGCAATTTTCCATAACAGATAATCTTCTGCCTTGTCAGGAAAATTTCTGTATTCCTCTGTCAGCTAGGTCTCTCCTAGGGTTTATGGAAAAAGTCGTATTCAGAATATTAAACTGGGCTGAAGGAAACTGTGGAGTTGATGACACTTCAGAAATCACCTTCATTTAAAGAAGCCCTGGTTCCCATCTAGGAGCTGCAGGGTTGAGATTGTATGCTGCAACTGGAGTAGTGTAGGTTGGCTGTGCACACTGTGTGTATTTGCTGGCCAATCTTGCTTCACACTGACTTGTGCAAACTGCTCAGTGGGACTGCCTCTTGGTTTGTTGCTTCTGCTGTCATGTCAATGTGCTGTGGTTGTTGCCTTTTAGGCACCTGAGCCACTGATGTTGCTGGTTCTAAGAAATCACCTTTTGTGATATAATTAAAAATCAAAATGTCTAGTCCACGCACTGCCTTGCCAGAGAAAGAAGATATGTGTCATGGAGGATAACAATGATTTATTCTTTTTAAACTCGGAACAACATATGTACAATGTGGTCAGTTGCACCAACTCACATGTTCTTTTATGAGAGATTTGAAGTAGACTTTCTTTTGTCTATGTGGATAAATTCCTTATAGCAGATCATGAAGCAAAAGCATACTTCAAATTCTGTCTCTCTCTCTCTCTCTCTCTGTTTCTTTCTTCCATCTGTCTCTGCATCTGCTTAGCTCAAGCCTGAATAAAATTGCCACAGTATCAAAAAAAAACTCCCAGGCCTAACAGCTCTCCTGACATGGCTCAACCAATCAGCTTCATGCATCTTATTTTGCAGTTGACACACACACACACACACACACACATATTTCTTACATATCATAACACCTTTGCTATGAGGTTTTCAAGGCCTTGTTCCAAAACCTGTTCCAAAATCTTTCTAACAATTCTTCTGCCTTTGTCTTTTGTGCGGCATCTATTTTGGCTTGGCAGGCCTGTTCTGCAGCAGCAACTGTGTCTGCTTTGGCTTGTTTTGCATCCACTGCTGCTACATCTGTTTTGGCTTGCTCTTTGATGATTTGTTTTTGTCTTATAGAAATCTATTTGTTTTGCATCTGCTTTAACTTCCAGAAGCTTCATTTCCATGTCTACTCTGGACACCTTCCAACTTGTCTATATCTCTTTTGAACTGTAGTGCCCGAATTGGACACAATATTCCAAGTGAGGTCTAACCAAAGCAGAATACAAAGGCACCGTGACTTCCCTTGATCTAGACACTATACTCCTTTTAAAAGAGCCCTAAATCCCACTGGCTTTTTTAGCTGCTGCATCACACTGATGGCTGATGTTCAACTTGTTGTCCACAAGAGCTTTCTCACATGGATTGTTGTTGTGTCAGGCATCACCCATTTTGTATCTTTGCATTTCATTTTTTCTGCCTAAGTGCAGTATCTTGTTGAAATTCATTTTATTAGTTTTGGTCCAGCTCTCCAATCTGTTAAGGTCATTTTGAATTCTGATGCTGTCCTCTGGAGTATTAACTATCCCTCCTAATTTGGTGTCATCTGTTGTTGGAGATATGCTGTTTGGTGGCTAAAAGGGCTTGCAGCATTTTGGAGCATGTAGTCTGCAGTACCTTTACTTGAGCTTGTAGAAAAGCTGCTTGGTGGTTCTGGCTCTTTTTTTTTTTTAAGGGAAGTAGTCATCTTTGAAAGAGTTCACTTTCTTCTGTGTTGCCTTTACAATGCTGGACTGAGTTACTCCAAGCAGAAAGGACTGAATATTCCTATCCCTGTTACTTTGGATGAATAAGATCTTATTTTCCTGTTGCTGCTATCAGCCTTTTGATTTATTTTGTGGTTCTGTCTTCAATCGATCCACTCACTTTTGAATTAAGTGGTGAAGTCATACTGAAAGGGCAGACAAAGGTTTGAGGCAATGAGACAAAGAGAGTTCCAGTGGCTGTAGAAAAATGATGTCTTTATTCTCAATGGCCAGTGAGAATACAGCAATAAAGAAAAAGACCTTCTCCTGTAATCAGGAAAGCGAAGGTACCAGAACTGAGGATCACAAGTTCTTATATACCCTTTTTCCTCCATCTACTGCGTCACACAGGTATTATCAATCACCAATTAGTGTCAAAAAAAGTCTTACTGGGCACTTAACTAAAAGCTTAACTTTGCATTTTCCTAAAATATAGACTGCTTTCAAGACCTCTAACCCTCCATTAGGGCGTTATCTTTGGAATCCTCGCCCTATCCATTAGGGATTCTCATTAATTAAGGAGAATCCCCTTATCCCAGCTGTCAGAGACCTATTAGCACTGGAATTCTCATCTCATCCATTAGGGGTACTCATTAATTAAGGAGAATCCCAGTTATCTCAGCTGTCAGAGACTTAATGGCACTCCCCTCATGGCGCCAGGTCTTATCTTGACATCCCAAAAAGGCTTAATTTGTCTCTTGTCCATTAGCTTATCTATTCTTGTTGACACTTAACCCTGGCACTCAGAGTGAACTTTGGTCAGAGACACATTTGCTGAGCAGAGTGTTTCTAAGGCTAGCACACAATCTGCTGGTGATTACATATTATCTATATCTATTTCTTTAACATGATTACATTCAATATATATTTTCCAATACAAGTATTATATTTTCCCAATACACCTTCATCAATACAGGCATCGAAAAGTAAAAGTTCTGTAACCTTTAAGTAAGCTTTAAAATAGAATGTCCTTTAGCACGAAGCACTCGAACTGCTTTTCAAAGGGACAAAAGTGGCTGGTGGTGGTGCTGAGCATTTGAAATTACATCATAAATTACTCAAAATGGCCACTGCTATTGGCTTTGCTTTAGCGCACAAACTCCTGGCTTTTAGAAGCAGCTCGCCACCTTGCTTCCATCCAGCTAGAGGATTAGGCTGGTAATATTTTTCTGAATGGGGCTAGGAAATCTATCTTCTGCTGGCTGGAGCTCAAAAGATTATTTCTCTTTTACTGCTGGAGCCTAGAAGAGTCTACTTCCCCCAGTAGGGCCTGCAGGCTTCGATCTTCGACTGGTGGAGCCTTGAGGCATCCATATTCCACTGTTCTGTCACCTGAGCTAACTTTTGGGTGCCCAATTCTCGGTGAGGACAGAGTTAGAAATTCACACTAAAAAGCTGTACCAATAAACAAAATAATAATTTAACTATAAGAAAGATCAGTACCCTCTTCCCAGGTCTAGCTGATAAACAAAAAAAATTAAGGAACAGATGGGATCTAAGAGCTTAACTGATATTCTCTTGATTGCTTCTGAGTTTCCTTGTTAACCTTTGACTTCTTAAATTCAATTTTGTAAACTTTAAACTAGAGTTTCCTAAACCTTAAACATGGAACATGTTGCAGCCTATAGATTCCTGACACCCTTTGTCTAACTAAAGGACTGCAAAGGAGCTGCTGAGTTCTTAAAGGGGTAGGGTCTAACTAAGATTCCCTCCCACAGAAAACTATACAGAAAATAATTAAACCCATTTTAACTAAGGGGGCAATTGAGACTTACTAAGAAAATTGAAGTTTCTGTAGGGGTATGACAATTGTGCTTTTCCTGCATGGCAAAAGGGAGTTGAACTGGATGGCCACTGGGGTTTTTACTATTATTATTTTATTATGTCACAGCAAACAAGATAGATATGCTGGATTACGTATCACAAAATCACAAGTCGAACACTTCCCAAGTGTCTAGGACTATGTGATGTATTTTCGGATGATGCGTGCATATCCCAGTAGGGTAGCCTTTTGCATTTGGCAGATTGCAATTTTGTCAATGTCTATTGTTTCCAAATGCCAGCTGAGATCTTTTGGTACAGCACCCAATGTGCTGATCACCACCGGAACCACCTGCACTGGTTTCTACCAGAGTCTTTGAAGTTCAATTTTGAGTCCTGATAGCGGCTGAGTTTTTCCTGTTGTTTTTTGCCAATGCGACTGTCACCTGGGATGGCAACATCAATGATCCAAACCTTTTTCTTCTCCACAACTGTGATGTCTGGTGTGTTGTGTTCCAGAACTTTGTCAGTCTGGATTCGGAAGTCCCACAGTATCTTTGCGTGCTCATTCTCCAATACTTTTGCAGGTTTGGGATCCCACCAGTTCTTTACTGCTGGGAGGTGGTACTTCAGGCATAAGTTCCAATGAATCATTTGGGCCACATAATTGTGCCTCTGTTTGTAGTCTGTCTGTGCGATTTTCTTACAGCAGCTGAGGAGATGATCAATGGTTTCATCAGCTTCCTTGCACAGTCTGCATTTTGGGACATGAGCTGATTTTTCGATCTTGGCCTTAATTGCATTTGTTCTGATGGCTTGCTTCTGTCTCCTTCTTCAGGGTCCCATTCGTGAGCCATAGCCAAGTCTTCTCCAATTATTATTATTATTATTATTATTATTATTATTATTATTATTATTACAAAGGCTGGGTGGCCATCTGTTGAGGTTGCTTTCATTGTACTTTTTCTGCATGACAGAAAGAAGTCGGGCTGGATGGCCCCTGGGGCCTTCCACTGAAATACTGTGGTGAATTGAACCACCTAAACTTGGCTCTACAGGCCAATGGATACTCCACCACAGACATCAGAAGAGCTGCAAGGCCTAGAATAAGCCAAGAGGGTAAAGACAAAGATCTACCCAGAGGAAAAGTGTTCTTTCTATACATCAAGGGAACCACTGACCGCACAGGGAAGCTGATGAAGAAACTCAAACTATAAAGTATCTACAGATTCACTAAGAAAATCCAACAAATGCTCTGTTCAGCAAAGGACAAGAGGGATCTTCTCACCTCTGCAGGAGTCTACCGTATCCCATGCCGCTGTGGACAAGTCTACATAGGGACCACCAAACTCAGCATTGCCCAAACACGAATCAAGGAACATGAAAGGCACTGCAGACTGATTCAACCAGAGAAGTCAGCCATAGCAGAGCACTGTGTTATCCCCTGAAGCCTTGGGCCGTGATCCTGCCTCCATTATGGACCAAAGTGACGAGGAAATGGGGTTTGTGCCCATTCAGCAAGATTCTGCCCCATTCCAGATACTCCCTATTGACAATTCTAGCCCACAGCTCATTAAAAAGGCCCTTGAAACGGAGCCTTCTCCCACCAGTTCCCCTCCCTTTGATAGACGAATGCTTTGGGAAACTAGTAGGTTTGAGAAAGCTGGCAGAAAAAGGAGCGTGCGATTAGCAGCTAGAGAATCTGCTGATTAACCTGTTTTCCCCTGAGAATTCTCAGGGAGGATCGCATCTGGTTGAAGATGTTGTTTTAGCTCTTTTCCCTTGGGAAAAGAGCATTTGGACACCTGCTCTGTGAAAAGATTTGAAGTTCCTTAAAAGCTCTGTGCGCTGGCTAGCCAGCGCGGAGTCAACGTGTCAGTTGGAGGATTAACTTCACTTCCAGCCAAGTGTGGACCGGGTTTGGATCCACTACCTTCCAGCCTAGCTGTGCCTTGCCTAGCCGCGTTTCCTTGTCTTGCCTTGCCGGGTTTCCAGCCTTGTCTTGTCGTGCCGTGATTCCAGCCTTGTCTTCAATTCCTTGCCTTGGACTTGCATTGAACTCTAGTAAAAGACTTGGACGTTTCCCCACTCAAACTGCTTGGAAGTTTGAGTGTGTTTCGGTTTTTGGATTACAAACTTTAATCTCTAATATTGGACATTGGACAATATATTATTGGACTATATTTGACCTTTCCTAAAAGGACTATTGATGAACTTTATCTTCTGCTTGTTTTTGTTTTATTTCTTCAATTCTTTAATAAAGATATTAGATTGTTTATTGGCCTCAGTGTATTGGTTTCCAGTGCTCTCGCTGCCAGGGGTGTCACAAGCACTTGATGAACCAACCTGGACACAGCATATTATTTGAGAACACAGAAATGCTGGACCACTCTTAACAACCACCTTGTCAGACCACACAGAGTAGCCATTGAAACCCACAAGCATGTGGACAATTTCAATAAAAAGGAAGAAGCCATGAAAATAAACAAAATCTGGCTACTAGCATTAAGAAACTCTAAAATTAGGACAGTAAATAAAGAACAACACTATGAAAACAGGGGAATTCCAGACATGAAATAATCAGGGCCACCTAACATCTCCCAACAAAGGATTCCCCCAGGCAGTAAGCAGCCTGGCCTGGAAGCTGCAAGGCCATCAAATACTAATTAAGGTGATTAATTACAACATTCACACTGGCCTCCAGCAGACAAGAGTTCTTTCTCCCATCCTGGACAATCCACAAAGATATACAAACCTCCTTTGCCTAATTTCCAACAGATCTCACAACCTCTGAGGATGCCTGCCATAGATGTGGGCAAAACATCAGGAGAAAATGTTTCTGGAACATGGCCATACAGCCCGGAAAACTCACAACAACCCAGTGATTCCAGCCATGAAAGTATTTGACGGGCCTACTCAAGTTGGAATGAGTGATTCAATTTAGGTTTATATATTTTATAGCCCATAGTCTCTTTCCTCAGCCAGGGAAAAGTTGTGTTTTATACCATTTCTATGTCATTTTGTCGATATGTCTGGAGTCATATGTATTAAACTTTCTGTGTCTTTTTCCCTTTTTATTTTCATAGATCATGTTTGGAAGGATGGCAATACCTTAAACTCATAATTTCAAGTAACTGGAATAACCCAAACTACACATGTATATATGAAGTTCGTGTATATTAGCTGTTACATTATAGGCACAAATAATAATAATAGTAGTAATAATAATACAGTCCGGAAGACTCACAGCAACCCAGTGATTCTGGCCATGAAAACCTTCAACAACACATGTTAAGTTTATGTTGGTTAAAATAGTTCTTGCTTTTTAAATATTGTATTGTTACTTCTTTATTTTATTTTTTTGCACTATAAACAAGATATATGAACTGTACATAGGGATTTGTTCATTTTTTTTCAATTAGTTCACACAAATATTTGCCATCCACCCATGTGGCTGAAGCCACCCGTGCTCCTTGGCCCAGCATATGTGGCAGAGGCCGATGGCATTCACTACTCTAGTAAGTCTTATCTGCGCTGGAGGTTGATGCACTCCCCAAAGCCACCTGGCCCTCCAGTGCCATTTTATATAGGATTCAGCTTCGTTGGCCATACATAGTGAGTGAAATTGCAAGCCACTCAATGGGATCTGTTGCCTGGATCCATCAGCTCTTCCAGAGGAGCCTTCATCCAGACATGAGAACTGCAGGCCAACAGGGAACAAATAACCACATCTGAATGGGCCTTAGACTTTAATTGTCATATGTGGCATCATAAAAAAGTAGGAAAAAGGACCTATGAGTTTTCTGAACAACTACAAAGCCCATAAAATGCTCACTTGGCTCTAGCAATTGCCTAAAACACCAGGCTGGTTTAGTGTCACCTTTGATAGTACAGTAGTAGTTAGATGAAAAGCCGCCCATAAGCCCCTCCCGCAGCCAAAGGGCTTCACTGGCCCCATTCACATGGTGAGGGGCTGAGCTGAACCTATTTAAGGCCCCTCCAGTGCCTTCCTTTACTCCATCTCTGAAGGGGCCTTGCTAGTGACTTCTATAGATAATGTCTCTGTCTGTCCGGTTTGTTGAATGGGCAGCTCTGTGGCAGGCTTCTCCTGTGGTCCGGGCCTGTCCCTCCTGCTCCTCCTCTTCCCTGCCCAGAGGAGAGGAGAACAGGACTCCATCACTTTGCCTTGGCCTCCCAGGGACTCACTCGCCCTGCCATTTGGCCAGGTTCTGCCCTTCCATTTTTGGCAGGACCAAAAGGGCATGAAATTGGGTGGCCACGCTCAGCAGAGTCCTCCTCCTCCTCACCCAGCTCTGGGCCTCCTGAAAGGCACCTCCCCCCTTTACGATAGTCAGGATTACAGGCAATTCCTTCCTGAAATAATGCTTCACAGATTGTTGTCTGGAGGGAATCACACTCTCTCAGCCTTGGATTAAGGCACAGGCAATCCCACACATTAATTGTGTCATCACATCCCCCCTCCTTTCAATATTTGAGGCCTACATTTTATGGCAGGTCTCAGTGGATTGGGAGGCCTCCATTTTGTTGCAGGCCACATGTCATGCTTTAAGGCTTCCCAATGTGAGCAACAGGCCTGCAATGATCTCGTGGTGTATTTTATTTCATTGTTAAGCAGACTGATGATGACTCCTCATGTGCCAGGCCTTCTTTTTATCACACTCAAGTGGGCCAGCGGCAGCACAGTCTCGCTTGGCATCTTTTGAAGCTTCTTCCTTTGAGGCCCACTCAGTGGTGGTGGCTGATGATTAACGGCCAGGCCTTGTTCTTCTTGGGTTGATAATAGCCCAGAGACCATGCTGCTCCTTCATAAGTTTACTTGCAGAACAACTGTGGGCATCCGTGGAAATAACATAGTTGGCTGCTAGCCTCTTTGGCACCACAGCTGTATAAAATCCACATTGAACTGGATAATATGGCAGTATGGACTCAATCCAGTTCAAAGCAGATATTGTGGATTATCTGTCTTGATATTCTGGGTTATATGGCTGTGTGGAAGGGCCTTTTGTGATGCTAATATACCCAGCATTAATAGTTAGTGGAAATTGTTGGGTTCACCCTGCACTGCTCAAGCTTTACTGATACCAAGTTCCTAGCCCTCAAAGAGATAACTGGTCAGAGACAGGACAGAGCCTAGGGAGGCCCTCCTCCACTTTCCTGTGTGTGTTTGAAAGTCTTGCCTTCCTCCTCTTTCCAGAAACCACTGTCTCCTCCCCTTGTGATGACATAGCAATGTAATTCTGGGAGGGAACTTGCTATTGGAAAAGATTTGTCTCCTGGAAAGAAGGCCATGCGGTCTTGGGCACCATCTTCTCTTCATCTTTCCTGTTTCTCTTTCTGAAAGCGTGCTTTGGCCTCTAAGTGAAAAATGTAGTTTTGGGGATCTTTACCTTTCCATCTTTTTAGATCAAGCTCATTAAGCTTGTTAGCTCCAAATCTTTTCTATCAAGAATGTACTTTTTACTACATTTTTGAAACTTTAAGATTGGAATGGGCAATCCTTCGCCATCCTGAGACATATAACATATTTCTGCACACCACATGGCATGTTTCTGCCGGTTGTGGACTTATGTTCTGGCACTCTTTATATTTTGGTGGAATTTCCACAACTGAGGGTCATTTTGGGGCTTAACTGGCCTGGATTCCACAACAGAAACCAGGCCTACATGATGCCTTTCCCCCCTCTGTGGGGCCCCAAGCAGTGGAGCATACTTTCCATCAGGAAAAATGAAGGTCTCTGTTTTCCGGTCTATAAGAGGATTCCTTTGTCTTAACCAAGGGATCCCTGGAATCACTGGGTAATTAGTTATAGGCAATTAGCTATAGGGCAGACCACAAAATGCTGTGTTTCTTGGTGTGAAGAGGCAAAAATGTAAAAGATTTAACAATACTTAATTCAAAGTCAAAAGCAGGAGGCCCCTTTTCTATGGAGAGGGCGAGGAAGGACACTACGAAAGTTAGATCTTCAAACTGCAAAAGAACTATTTATTGCAAGCTTAGCAATAACGACAAAAACATGCATACATCAATGCAATCAATAAAAGGATTTGTCGCACTTTCAAAATGGTTGCAAGGGTTTTTATCACTTCTACAGAAATAGTAAGCATATCCTTATTGGCTTATAAAGATTCGTCTAATGTTGGCTACATCACAAGCATCTTAACCATCATGCAGTTCCATTGGTTTTCTATGCTGTAACAACATGTGACTCTAGATAATGGTGCTTTCATGTTATTGACCCTGATCTCAGTACCTCCTTACCTTCCTCTTGCTGCAAGTATAGGTTCGAACCATATGAGAATCCTAGGGAGTAGTGGGTAACTGCTTCTGACTTGATGTATTGTTATTATTGAAAGTAACTTATTTTTCTCTGGAACAACTCTTTTCCCAAACATCAGCATTTTCTCTCAAGCTCAGGTCTTTCTCAAACATAGGCCTTTTGCAACTTAGGTCAATCAAAACATATGGGACTTATAGTCATTGGAGGGTGACAATATGTAACTCCAGACATATCGACAGGAAGGTATGGAAATAGTATAAAACACAACTCTTCCCTTGCTGAGGAACAAGTTGTCAGGAGTACTAGTTGAAAGTTTTGACTGGGCTATTAAATATATAGGCTTGAATTTAATCACTTACCCCAACTTGAGTAGGCCCATTAAACCTTTACCTTTACCTAAAGTTAGGTGTGTGATAGGGCAGGGTTGGCGGAGTATAGATCTGGGAATAGTCAATGTAATAATGCAAGTTTACAATGTAAAATTTGGTTTTTATTAAAGAATAAAGTTTTAAAATAAAAAGCATAACAGAAAAAAACAAAGCAAGTTAATTATATACATAAATCTCACAGGGACACTTAAATTTTGCATTATTCCAATCTCTTGAGATCTTGAGATACATATATTCTTCCAGACATGCTTCCTGAAAATAAAAAAGGAGAGAAACACAGAAAGTCGAAGTTGCTGCTTGTCAATTGCACAAGATATATATGTTACTCCAGACATATTGACAGGAAGACATGGAAGTGGTATAAAACACAACTCTTCCCTTGCTGAGGAAAGAGTTGTCAGGAGTACTGTCGGAAAGCTTTGACTATGGGCTAAATATATTGCATATATAGACCCAAATATAATCACTCATCCCAACTTCAGTAGGCTCATTAAACCAACGGAACATTCTCAAGGACTGATTCACCAACATTTCACATCAACAGATTCATTGATAATGGTCACAGACAGCCCAACACAAATATCTCAGAGACCAAACCATTTCACAAAGACACTTGGGTTTTTTTAACCAACCCATCTATTTGATTGCTTCTCAGCACAAAAAGAGAGAGAAGAAGAAATAAGAATCAGAAGAAGGGAATTCCTCACATATACGAAGTTCTGCGGAGCACTACCCACCTCATTGATGGAAGACATTTCATTCCCAACGCGGTTCAGGACCATAGAGTCCGGGTAGGTGCGTTGGGACACTTGATTATTAGGTATCCCTGAGAGTCATCCAGGGCCAAGCAATTTCCAGGTGCATTACCAAAACAAACACTCTGTAACTAAAAAGGGAAGCAAGACTGGACAATTCAGAAAACACTGTTTTGATATGGACTACTACTTGTTAATTTCAAAACTCAGTTCTTCGGGATTCATTGTACTAAGGAAGTTAGGGAAAGATTGTGCATGCTATCTCACATTAATCGTTTCCTAGTCAAAAATAGGTGGCAAAATCCAAACAGAAGGACAACACAAAAATGATCATTTTGTTTAGTGAAGTATTTTGAGACATTCCTCTGCATAAAAGCACATATCAAATGTGGTTGATTTGCGTGAAAAACATGGTTTTCTTCCAATAACACAACCCCCTCCCCCTCCCCCCCTGGAAAATGGAGGCTTTTGTACACACAAAAAATCTGCACACATTCAAAAAAAAAAACCCAGAGTTTGGGTGAAAACTTACGTTTTGTGCAAAGGGGGGGGGGTGTTCTAAAACATACACGTTGTTGTGCAAATGTGGCAGTTTTTGCATGCATTGATGGACATTTTTGCTTTGCAGCGTAAACACATAAAACATAGTGAACTAAGCAGATTTCCTGACTGGTAAGGGGTGGCCTTCCCACCTTTTTACATGCCCCTCTTTGTTAGGCACCAAGAGAGCACCCACCCACCTGGTATACCCCTGTTCATCACAGTGTGTGGAGACAAACAGTGGCAAAATTAACTAAAAAAACACTGCATTTCAAAGTCAGTGAAAACCAATTAATATTCCTGAATATGAACATTCTATCAATAAAGTCAATGGGAGAAAGTGGGTTTGAGTTCCATTCTGATCATTTTTTAGAACTCTGCCAATGAAATTAAAGCAAACGAACATTAATAAATATGAATGGGTGCATTTGATCATAACCATCTTGCTCCTGGTATGATGGGGCTGGCCTACCTGGAAATTATCTCTAGTGACAGCCATGGAATTGAGGATGTCAGCTCCTCTTCTTGTGGATTGCTTGGAGTGCTGTATTAGAATGCAGCACTGCCAGGTCAGTGCCCAGGTGCCCGTGAGTCTCATTGGCACCTGCAATCATAGAGCAAATGTCCTAGACTAAAACTCTCTCCTGCAACTCAGGGAACGACATCTACAAAGCTCAGCCAGGCACCTACTCTGGTGCCTCTGACCAAAGTCTCAATCCCAGAACCCCATAGGTGGCTGCCATGGCAGTCAAAGAAGGATCATAGCACTACCATTGTGCAATGGAAAAGGGCCCAAAATGGTGAAACCAGAGACTGTCAGTATGATAGCTTTAGCACTATGTAGTCATTGATACTAAAATACTCCTTCTTGATGCATGGACATTGAAAAGAGAGGAAGGGAGGAAGGCACATCATCAATTTTATATCTTTACCATTTCATTTACCAATAGTCCCTTGTGTACGCCTTCCCCAGCACTTTAATGGGAAGGATAGCTCTGGCATCTACCTCTCCCTGATGGTACTGACACAACTTGCACTTTTGGCCCAGTTCTTTTTGGAGCCAACCCAAGATTTTATCATTATATTTATTGTAAGTGACCTTATTTGTTTTATGATTTGTTTTATTGTCGATTGACTTGTTTTATTGCTATGTTTTTATATTGTCTGATGTCTGGGCTTGGCCCCATGTAAGCCGCCCCGAGTCCCTTCGCGGAGATGGGGGGGGGGGGGTATAAAAATAAAATTATTATTTTATTATGACACAGCAAACAAGATAGATATGCTGGATTTCATATCACA
This sequence comes from Anolis carolinensis, assembly GCF_035594765.1. NCBI lineage: Eukaryota > Metazoa > Chordata > Lepidosauria > Squamata > Anolidae > Anolis > Anolis carolinensis. Next base: position 177,894,228 of record NC_085841.1, on the reverse strand, counting down.
AAATCACAAGTCGAACACTTCCCAAGTGCCTAGGACTGTGTGGTGTATTTTCGAATGATGCGCGCAGATCCCAGCAGGGTGGCCTTTTGCAGCTGGCAAATACTAATACTAATAATAATAATAATAATAATAATAATAATAATAATTACCTTCAATTTTTTACTGACAGATTTCTCAAGTTTAACAGATTTCTTGGCATCCGCAGATTTCTGAAGCTCAGGGAGTAGAAGAAGGGAAACACGCATATTTCCCCACTGGTTTTCCAGAAAAAAATTCATTCTTGTGCCTAGATAGAAATGATCAAAGCAGTCAAAATATCCAACATATCACTTAGGCTTAGACAAAGGTCTGTTCATAATGAGGGGAAATTCCTCCTGGAATTAGCAAAGAAGGGCTAGTATAACTGAATGCCTATGCAACCAAAACAAAATATTGATATAATATCATATCGTAAAATAATATCATAAAAAGCAATAGAGACATCATGGGGAATATTAAAGACCACATAACATGGAGGTCGAGAAGCCAGGGAACAGCAGGGGAAACCGTGGGTATTCTGACTCAATAGTTTGGCTGCAAGTGTGAGCTTGTGGGAGCATCCTGTAGCTTTCTCCATTTAACTACAGTAGAGTCTCACTTATCCAACATTTGCTTATCCAACGTTCTGGATTATCCAATGCATTTTTGTAGTCAATGTTTTCAATACATCGTGATATTTTGGTGCTAAATTCGTAAATACAGTAATTACTACATAGCATTACTGCACATTGAACTACTTTTTCTGTCAAATTTGTTGTATAACATGATGTTTTGGTGCTTACTTTGTAAAATCATAACCTAATTTGATGTTTAATAGGCTTCTCCTTAATCTCTCCTTATTATCCAACATATTCGCTTATCCAACATTCTGCTGGCCCGTTTATGTTGGATAAGTGGGACTTTACTGTAGTACTTACACCAGATATATGTCATCAGCCAGTGTTCAGCTCAACTGAGGAGACATAGATAAGATTCCAGATGCTTTAACCCAGGTAGACCTTGTAATACGTCATGTCATACAACCGTAGGTAAAAAATGACAAATTCTCAGGAGCTGAGCAGCCATGTTCTCTCTTCAGAACAACAAGTACAGTACTGAGAGAGAAGGGAGGAGCTATTACATCACATCTAGAGGCACAGAAGGACAAGAGGGCCAAACTACAAAGGCAAACACAATATTGCAGATGCATGTCAGTGGATATACCAAGTCCTGGGGCACGACAGTGGGGCAACATAAGGCTTTGTCCCCTTACTGTCGGTGGGTGTGGAATCCCATCCCATGATGTTTCCGTGCTGTCCCCGGCTTCCTCTCGCTTCATCCCTGGCATCTTCTATGAGGAGAGGCCAGTGTATACCCAACTCCTCTGTATACCCGACTCCAACGGACCCCTGCCGGAAGTAGCTCTGTGTCATCTGAAAGGGAGAAGATGCTTCTTGGCCTCCATGTGATAAGGTTGTAAGTTAGAATAGGGAGAAGAGCTTCTGTTACAAACTGAAAGAAATCTTTTTATCTCCTTCACTTTCCACAGAAAGAAGTTCTGTGTTAAAATATTCTTTCCATGCAGAGCCTGACACAGGTAGCAGGCCCGAGATTTCAGCAAGCATGACTGCATCCAGCATTGTGTATGTTCTGAATTACAAGCAAGGGTCCGACTGGTATCTCAGGGAGGTCAAAATCACCAGTGGCTCTCTTTTAATAGAAATAAGTACATCTAATGTGTCTCAGCCTCGGCCCTCTTCTCAGCATAAGGAAGCAGCAGTCCATCACATCCTCATGATGAAAGGGCAGGGACAGAGAGGAAGGCCCGAGGAAAGAGCCCAAGAGGTCACATCCAACACGCGGGAATGGCTTCACCTAGACCTCGTCTAGCCTCTAGCATAGTGCAATAGGTGTTACCAAAAAAGCTCCCTTTAACTTAAACTGAAGAAAACTGTTCTTGATATTCATATTTGCTCTGGAGATTTTGATAAAAAGTATATGAGAGGACAGAGAATTAAGAGGAATTAAAATAGATAAACAGGAGTACAATCTTAGAGCCTTCACCGATGATATAATTTATATAATTGAGAATCCGAGAGAGAATATTCAAAAATGGTTAAGACACAATCAAGGAATTTGGACAACTAGCTGGCCTTAAAATAAACAAAACAAAAATTACAATTTTGACAAAAAATGTATCAAAAGAGAATAAAAAATGATTGGAAGAACAGACAGGATTCAAAATAGTCACAAAGTTTAAAAACGTAGGCATTTGGGGGTTGGGGGTGAGGAGAACATACTAAAATGGCAAATATTTATGTTTGAGTTTCTCCAAGCTCTTCTCTACCTAATCTTTGCATAAGGAGAACATTAGAAAAAGACAAGGGCTGGAAGGTGAGTTCAATACCTATCATCCCTTAGGCCTAGACAAAAGCCTGTTCATAATTAGAGAAATTCCTCCTGGGCTTAGCAAAGAAGGGCTGGTATAACTAAATGCCTATGCAATCAAAACAAAATATTGCCATAAAAAAGCCAAGGGACTTCATGGGGAATAAGGCCACAGTGGCGCAATGGGTTAAACCCTTGTGCCAATTGAATTGCTGACCTGAAGGTTGGTAGTTCGAATCCATGAGACAGGGTGAATTCCCGTCTGTCAACCCTAGCTTCCTTTCCTTTCTTCACTATCTCTTCCTTCACTGGAGGATCTAGGTGTGTCTCTACAATATTTTTGTTTTCCTCGTTGGAAAGGTCTGCCATGATCCTGGGTCCTGGAATGAATCCTAGAAGGAAAGAGGAACTGTGTTAGTGACTATGAATTACTCAAAAATACATACATACAAGCATCACCTTGTAGAGCTCATTTCAAACCTGCAGTGGATTAACTGTCCCTTTGATGTGGAAGCCAATAGCAGTGTGGGTGTGTGTGTGTGTGTGTAAACAGCTAAAGAAAGAGAGTGCACATTGGGCCTTTGGTATCTGCTGGTGTTTGGTTACAGGACCCCCTGTGAATTACAAAATCCAGGGCAGCACAAGCCCCGTTTCTGCAAATACTGTATTAAAATTATGTCCTTTACATAAGATAGCAAAATTTAATTTTGAGATTTCAAAAAAAATATTTTCAAGCTGTGGGTGGTTTGAATCCATGGACACAAAATTCATGTGTCCATGGATTCGAGTATATTTCCCATAAAAGTTATTCAGCAGAACATTATACTGTTTGTTTTCTGCAGCCTGGAGGCCCGGAAATATATTTGGCTGCAGAACTCACACTGTCGCTACTTAACTGTACAAGATATAATTGTTAACTGCATATTATAACATTTATTGTCTGTTACTGTTGTTATTCTCCTTGAAGTCATTTCTGACCTATAGTGGCCTAAGGCAAATCTGTCACAGAGTTTTCTGAGCTGAGAGTGTGTGGTTTGCCCACGGACTGCCAACAGATTTTCATGGCTACGCAATGAATCAAACTCTGGTCTCCAGGTCATAGTCCAACACTCTCATACTTCCTGCACAGTAATCAGCATCCCAAAGATCCAACTGATTTGGAAAAATCTGGGTTGATTTCATGGATGACTATGGAGCATCGGGAGAAGTTATGCAAATCACAAGCTAGGTTCAGCAGGTACCTTGAGGTTTTGAGCATCGTAGCAATATCCAACAATGTACGGTTTCTGGCCTTTATAATGCCTGGATAGGAAAACAGAAGTGGTAGCCAGGAGTGGCTGACCCTCTGGGGTGGCATTGGTGCTTCCCCCTTTTGGCAGAATAACCCCCGACTTCCCCACAGATCACACCAAGATCCATTATTCTGGCCCCAAAACCTGCCCTTGACTTATACATGAGGTTGACTTATCTATGAATATATATATTGTATGTTGTGTTACGATCCAGGCAGCGAGAGCACTGAAAACCAACACTGAGGCCAATAATCTTTTAATATCTTTATTAAAGCAAATAGTAATCCAAAAATGAATTGGTGGAAAGGTTGAGCAAACAATGGCCCTTTAAGAAAAGGTATAAGATAGTCCAGAAATGTCAAGGAATATGTCCAGTATTAGAGTCCAAAGTCCAGATACCGAAGCACAAAACCGAAACAGCGTTTGAGTGGGGAGTCAATTCAGCAAGCAAGGAACACAAACAGGGTTCAAACGTTCATGAATAGTTCTTAGAAGTAAGGCAGGGATTTGAGAGTGTAGAAACAAAACTTGGTACATGAAACAACAGAGAAGTAGACTCAATCCCAGTCTACTCATGAGTAACGGCGACTGCTGGCCACCTGAATCAAGAGGCTGGGAACTGGAGGCGATGAACCTTCTTGACGCAGGGAAACTACTGTGAGCAAAGCTTTTATTGAAGTGCAGAGTCTCCCCCCCCCCCCCCCAAAGGGGCCTTCCTCTCCAAAGTTCCCAAGGGAAAGGCTTCTAGCAAGAGTCTCCACGCTCAGGGACCTCAAAGAACTTGGGCTGGTTTATGATTGATGACTTGTCATTGCCATCCCTTTGAGAAATGCAGATGCTACCCAGCATTTCAACTAATTCCTATGGAAGTTGGAAGGAAATGCATGTCTCTATTTTTTTACTGTATGTATTGTATACAAGTCCAAAAATTTTAGTAAAAAATTGAAAAAAACAACAACCCTGAGTCAACCTATTCACAGATCAATGTAAGTGGTATACCTCAACTCTTATTAAAAAAAAGGGACCATCTCCAAGGAGAGTGGGGAAAGGCAAGAGCTTAATCGGTCCCAGAAAACCCTAAAAGAAGCACCAACCCCTATTTTCTTTCCACCGTTGCACTAACCCAGGCTTTAAAAAATCTCTGAAAATGGCAGCAGTGTGGTGGCTGATCCCCCAGTCAGTGCTAGCACTTGGCCTCTCTGAGGAATGTCCCTTGGCTTATCCAGGAGGCATATCAAAGTCCATAATTCCGACTCCCAAACCTGCCCTCATCTTACACAGAAGGTCAGCTTATACATGAGCGTGTAAAGCAACTTTATGGATCCCCACAGGCTATAAAATAAGATGGGCACCTTGTGACTCTTCAGATGTTTCAAGGTATCAATCCCACCAGAACATCACCAAAGGTTGTACATGAACTGAAATTGTACAAATGTCTAGACCAGTGGTTCTCAACCTGTGGGTCCCCAGATGTTTTGGCCTTCAACTCCCAGAAATCCTAACACTTGGTAAACTGGCTGGGATTTCTGGGAGTTGTAGGCCAAAACACCTGGGGACCCACAGGTAGAGAACCACTGCTCTAAACTAACATTACAAACATAACATTTTTGTGAGAAAATGGAGGAAAACAAAATCTACACAGTTAGGTTCTACATACATTGAAATAAAAGCAGACCTTCCATATTATTCTTACAGAAATCAGTGTAATGAATTATCTTAGGTACCTCTTGACTCCTGTCTCTCTGTAGGGTATCGACTGGAGAGCAGCCAACCATTGCATGTTTGTCTTCTGAAGAAGCTGTAAATGTGAGAGATCCTGATCAGCATAGACCATGAAAACTTTAGTACCTTTCTTGCAGCCTTTATAAAGAAGACTTAGGGTGCATCAACACTGGCCTTTCAGGTGGGCATCCACACAGTATTTCTGACTGAACCTGGGGAAAGCAGTTTAATATGGTTGCGTCTCAAGTTAAAAACACACAGGGAAGTCCAAATCCTGCAGCAAAATTCGGGCTTTCACTTGTGTTCAGGCAGTGCAGACATCCACCCTCAATTCCTATACGGAACTGGGGAGTGAGGGTCTTGACAGCTACTCTGTGCTCCTTGGGCTCTGGCAGCCTGGAGATGTGGGGTGGTTTCCCCTTTCAACCCTCTCCCACCCCTATATTCCTGTCAAAAGGGAGAAACAATGGACATGTCTGACAAGATGCAGCTGTTCTTCTTGGTGCCTCACTGTGTGACTAGGAAGGGGCTCACTCCTCCCAACCTTTACATGGCAAGGGATCCGGAAAAAGGACAGCAGGTATTCAGGTATATCCTTAATTTATTTAATGGGGGGGGGGGGAGAGAGAGAATGAACCAGGCTCGGAAGGGCTGGGTTGTGGGGACATAGTTCACCCAATGCAGTTCACAAATCTCCTGTTGGGCTACAATGCAGCATTAGGCATGTGCGAGCCATGAAAAAAAGTCTGCAGCCTCGCCTTCAGCCGCCACAGCTGTCGGCAACACACTCAGCTGCCACTCTGCTGGGAAAACAGTCCTTTACAAGGACTTGGCCGTAAACATCCCAGCCACGGAGACCTCACGGGATGGGCAAAGCAAGGCGTGCTGCCACTCCACAATGTCAGGAATATCACGAAGAGAAGGGCTGGGAAGGAGTGCTTCACGGGTGCCGTGTCTCCTGTTTCAACCGGGAGTGTGGAGGCCAGGTCTTGGTCATTTGTGGCCCCAGGGCATGCTGGAAGGGAAGAAGATGCACGAATGGAGCGGATGCGGTCCTGGAGGTGGCTCCACGAGATGAGGACCAGGCATTTTTGGGTCGGAGGGACTTCTATCGGGCCAATGTGCTGCCGCAGGCATCCGGGAAGGGCAGCCTCTGTGTAGAGTTCATAGTGTGAACCCCTGGGTGCAATGCTGACACGTTACCGCCAGCCAAAAAGGCATCCCGCCCCACCCCAGGAGTGAATCTTCCCCAAGTGGAAGGATCCCAGGGCCAGGAGTTCCCTCTGTCTGGCCCACGGTGCAACTCCACCATGTTACCGCCAGCCAAAAAGGCATCCTACCCCACCCTTGGAGGGAATCTTCCCCAAGTGGAAGGATACTGCTGCTTCACCCAAACCAAAACCAAACCAAACCACACAAGCAGCAACCCTAGAGGAAGGACCAGCTAACTGAAGGCTGCACTAAAGGAACAGCTCACTGAAGGCCACACTGCTCTACAGCCATACTGTCTGCACCGCAGTGCAACTCCGCCATGTTACCACCAGCCAAAAAGGCATCCTCCCCCACCCCCGGAGGGAATCTTCACCAAGCGGCAGGATTGCAGGGCCGGGGGGTTCCCTCTGCCAGCCACAGTTGGCCGGCCCACACCCTCGGAAGACCTGGGTAAGCCAACAACTAACTTTAGGAAGGACCAGCTGCCTGAAGATTACACTTCTGTATGTGTCTGGTCCACGGTGCAACACCGACATGTTACTGCCAACCAAAAAGGCATCCCAATCCACTCCAGGAGGGAATCTTCCCCAAGCAGAAGGAGAAAAGATGAGGTAGTTGTGTGTAGTCGTTGACACATATTTGCAATCGACGTAGCCAAGAGTTATAAGATCCCACAATAATTATCTGAATATGGTCTGCATATGAACAAGATTTGTTGGTTGTGGGGAAAGGGCATGGACACCACCCTACTCTTCCGCAAGGACCAGATTACTTCTCCCTCACACAAACCAAACCAACCAAACCAGCAACCCTTCAGCAAGGACCAGATAACTCCAGTCTGCAGTAATACACATCCGTCCTAAACAATTCCATCTGAGCCGTGGGTGGCAGTATTTTTCTTCAACATTTTCCCCAAAAATGCAGGGGCTTGGTTTTCCCAGTACAACTCTACTACTAAATTTCATGTGTAATCTGGTTTGTGGGCCATCTGCTCCCTTTAGAGGATAGTTGTTGCTCAAGGCCAGGGCAGTCAAAGCAGCAGAGACGACCAGTGTTCTCACTACAGTGCTGTAGAACTTCATGTGATTGGTTGCTGCTGGTGTTAAGGGCAAATCCTAACCCTTCGGCAAGGACAAGACTTCTCAGTACTAGAACCCTGTCCACAGTGCTATATAATTTTACTTGAGCCGTGGTTGGCTGTTTCTTGACCATTTTGACAAAGGATGTGGGAAATCTTTGGCCCCAGCAATTCAAACAGGCATTCCGTACATACTACCAATATAGTGTAGTTAAGTAGGTGCAATCTGGCTTGTGGGACACCTGCTGCCTTCTGAGGATTAGAAAGTGGGCCTGTTATCCCTGAGGGAACCCCAAACAGCAACCCACCAGCTAACCCTTCCACAAGGACATGAGTCTCCTGCGCCACCCAATATATTACTATTTTCCTGCTTCTTTGACCTTATGGAGAATAACCAGTCCCTGGGTTTCTCTCCGGCCTTAAAGGAGAAATACCTCATTTCCAAGACACTTGGAATGTGAGTTGAATTATCTATTATATTTTATCCTTTATTTTTGTTCAATATGTGTTATAATTTCATTATTACTATGTGCAATCTGGCTTGTGCAATCAAAGCAAACCATTACCAAACTGAACCGAACCAAATCCAAACACAAACCTAAAGCAAAATAGCAACCCGCCAGCAAACCCTTCAGCAGGGAACAGATTAACTCCAGGCTGCACTACTACACAGTGCACAACCATCCTGTACAATTCCATCTTAGGCATAGTGGCAGGATGTTTCTTCTCTATTTCCCCCTTAGATGCGGGTGCTTTGTTTTGCCTACAATTCCATAGGATTTGCCTTCACAGGATTTGATAGTTTTTGCCAGGGACAGGACGTCATGTTGTCCCCGAGGGCTGAGGCAGCCCCAAATCAGCAACCCAACAGTTACCCCTTCTGCAAGGACGAGATGTACTCCTGACCCAGTTCAGCATCAGCATCAGACACATGGCTTTAGAACCCTCTTACACAATTTTATGTGAGCCGTGGCTATTTCTTCACCCACCGACTTCCCTGTAGAGTTGATATGCATAGGAAACACTGATGACAGACAATCTGCCTTGAAAAAGTTGGGAGAAGACATGGTCTGGTCTGCCTTGCTAAATTGGAGAACAGACCCATCTGCCTTGGAAACAAACATAACAGAAAGAAAGAGCTGCAGAGAGAAATTGATGTCTCTCGATCTAGGAGATGTTGCTGTTGAAATCCATCTCAGGAAAATTCAGAACTGGGAGGTTGGCCTTCAGGAAGACCAGTTTCTTGACCGAAAGGGGATCCAGCAAGCTACGATGAGGGGTGACAACATCTCCCACAATGCTGAAGACCCTTTCGCTCTGCATGTTGGTGGGAGGGCAGCTGAGAAACTTGCGGGCGATGTTCGATAGATCTGGCCACACATGATCCCGGAAAGTCCAGTAGGCTAATGGATCGCAGGAGATAGGCTCCGGTGGCTCCTCGAAGTAACAGTAGACCGAACACTCAGCCAAGTCGATCTTGCGTACTTTGGCTGACAGAGACGTTCCCGACTGTGCCAGTATGGCCACCATCTCCTCAAAGAAAGCGTCCCCTTGGTGGTGGTGCTGCTGCTGTTGAGCCCGCCACAACCTTTCGGCCGGCACCTCTGGGCTGTCGGATTCAGCACTGCCGCTTGTGCTGGGGGTGATGGGCATCTGTGGCGGTGTGGTGACAGGGGCCATATTCCCCACCCGGGTGGCATTCGCCTCCCTCACCAGGGTTACAAGCTGTGCCTTCCATGCTGGAAAGTCTTTGGGACAGACAGTGTCCTATAGCCATGGATTACACATGGCTGCCAGCTACAAGCAAACACACAAACTGGGAAAGGGACCCAGGCAGTGAATGTAATGTGGCAGAACACTCCAGGTGTGGAGTGGCCCACCTGTTGACTGACTGGGTTACTGGGAGCGATGGATGGGTCTTGTGGTACTGCACAACCCCATGCGAGTAAACACACACAAACTGGGAAAGGGACCCAGACAGAGAATGTAACGTGGCAGAACACTTCAGGCGTGGAGTGGCCAACCTGTTGACTGACTGGGTTACTGGGAATGATGGATGGGTCTTGTAGTGCACAACCCCACACAAGCAAACACACAAACTGGGAAAGGGACCCAGACAGAGAATGTAATGTGGCAGAACACTCCAGGCATGGAGTGGCCCACCTGTTGACTGACTGGGATAGATGGATGGGTCTTGTAGTACTGCACGCAAGCAAACACACAAACTGGGAATGGGACTTGAATTTGAACCCAGGCAGATAATATAACTTGGCAGAATACACTCCTGATGTTAGAGTGGCCCTGGCCCACCTGTTGACTGACTGGGTTACTGGGAGTAGAGCGGTGGGTCTTGTAGTAAGCACAACCCCACGCAAGCAAACACACACAAACTGGGAAAGGGACTTCAATTTGTACCCAGGCAGCGAATGTAACTAACTTGGCAGACTCTTAGTTTGAGAGTAACCCACACCTACCCACCCAGTACCCAAACACACACAAAACGAGGAGTGCTCCCCCCCCCGGCCCCCGCTATTGAATTAAAAAAATGCATCACACTCAAGTTTCTCCCTCCTGGTCCCAAAAAACTTTTCTTTAGTTAACTTCTCCCAATTATTTATATGTAAAAATTTAAAAGAAATATCAAAGGACCCCCTTTCCCTTTCCCCTTCCACCCCCTTTTCTTCAATGGCTGGGCTGCCCGCTGGACCCAAAGGCCAGGCAGGCAAGCACAGTCAGGGAGCAATGGCGCTGCAAGGGGCTCCAAATGTTGCAGGAGAAAAATAGCCACCTGCCGCACAGGCCCAATCTCCCTCTCTGATTTTCCTGGCGGGAATGAGGCTTGTGGTGCAGCACAGGCGCTTTTCTAGGAGGGATGTACGGAGGGACGTACGACGTACAAACCCCTCCGCTTACATTAACGTGCACTGCGATTGGTCAGGGAGGCAAACCCAAGCTAGGCTGCGCTCCACTCCCAAACAAGTTTGGTTGCATTAAAAAAATGGCTTCATTTCCGATCAAACTACGAAGCCATTAAAAACATTTGTCTATAACGCTTCGAAATCATGGTTGGATACGACACGATAACCCGCATCGGAACCACGTTCACAATTAGGAATAGATACGATTTTATTCCGATTTACGAGAATTCCGAGATTTTTGCTTATGCCTACTACCCATCAAGAAGCATAATGTGCATATATGAAAATTGAAAGAAAAAAACACCTACTAAATATTGCTTCTACTTAGGGATATACGTTATATAGGTTGGGAGTAGATTATTGATGCAGAAGTGAAGGCTGCATGCAATGACCACAATTCCAAGATTATTCCAGATTCCTTCTCTTGTAATTGCCCGAGTCCTTGGGCCAGAAGGTTAAAGCGTTCAGTTTGACTATGATATTAGTTTTCCAATTCTTTCATTTTCTCTTCCTGTTATTGTCTGGATTTGCTGGATTGGTCAGATATCTTATTTCTTCTGCGACATTAATAGGCTTTATTCATCTTCAGATACTAACTGTTGCTGTCTTTCCATTGTCTCTTTCAAATTGCTAAATCTTTGTTTAAAATTTTCCACATTTTGAGGGACATTTTCTTGAGGGTTTTGGCTCTTTCTTTTAGCCTCTTGGCAATGCCTGGCAGCCAAGTCTTCCTCCTCTTCAGCTGCTTTCTGTTGTTCTGGGACAAGAGACACACATCATCAGGGTTGTTGTTTTCTTCCTCACTGCTAGCACCTTCATATGGGCAACCTATTTCACGGTAGCAATGATAAGAAATGTCACTCGCCTCTAAAGGAAGAAAACTTTTTAGATCATTTCCCAAAACTACTATCAGATTGGAAGGTATCATCCCTCTCCAGCCATCCCTCGACTCACCTTCATAGAAACCGTCTTCATCCGTTTCTCCACAGATATAAACATGTTCTCCGGCTGTAAGTGGAAGCTCTCTCTCAGGATTTTTATTACGGCTATCAAAAGGATCGTAACTGCATGGTGCTAGAGAGACATGAAGTTTGGGAAGATCTGGATTTTCTAACTCAGGATTGAGAGAAATGTTATTGGTTTCCGGTTCTTGTGTTTCATCTGTTGTATCTTCATTTGGATTAGGAAAAGACTGATCGATTTTCTGTATGGAATCGGCCTCAGATACGTTTGCTATTGTTAGCAAAACAGTACAATCAATTTTCTGGGCCAATTCATTCTTTTGATGGAGATAGTTATTTTCTTCAGTAATCCTGACATTTTCCTTTAAAACTTCTTTGAAGTGTGCTTCCAAATTATCACACTTCTTTTGCTTTTCCTTTGTTGTTCAAGTGTTTCACACTTTTTGCTTTTTTCAGAAAGCATCTCTTCTAATGTATGTATTGGGTTTTTAAGATTGAGGCTGGATTCCTGGAGTTTTGTGGCTTTTTCCTCCAGCCTTTTGGCAGTGCTCTTCAGCTTGACATTCATCCTCTCTTGCTGCTTCCCTTTTTCTGGAAAGCTGCCCTTCCTCACTAAGCTGTTTTCTATGTTCTGACAAATGCATTTTTGCTCCAGATCCACCTCCTCACCCTCCTCTTGCTTGACCCCATTATTCATGGACATATTCTCTTCCAAATTATTAAACAGCACTTGCTGTTCCAGTTCCTGGGAGCAACGGCTCTTGCTTCATGCGCCGCAGTCCCATCCTTGCTTTTGGGGAGATTTCCAGACTGCGATGAGGCTGCTCAGCTAGTCAGGCCCAGTGTTGGCAACCTTGCCTGTTTAAAATTTAATTCTGTTTAAAATTTTGTCATAAAAATAATAAATAAATAAATAAATAAATAAATAAATAAATACATTTTTATTTGTATCCTGCTTTTCTCCCTAAACGGGACCCAAAGCAGATCACAACATTATGTAAAAACAATACAAGACAACATACATATGTAAAACAAAAGCCTATGAAAACAATTTAGAATAGAAATAAATAAAAATAAGTAAACATATTTTAAAACATTTAAATATTTGGGGATTGATTCAAAAAAATTGCATTAGATAGAGCGCATCACCTCGAGTTTCTTACCACTTCATCACATTTACTAAATTCCACTGAGTCCTACACTTCAAATGTGGTCACCCACTATGTTCATGACATTAGGTTGGGCTCAAGTGAAGGGTACAACATTCTTTCCGTGCCTAAAGCCTTGGGAACAGCTGTCTTTTCATACATTTCCAGAGCTGTTTGGAAGTGGATTTTTGGGGAATGATCCAGGTGTAGATGGGCAAAATGGCCAATTCTATCATGTGATAGCATTTGTTGTTAAAATGATATACTTACTTATCCAATTTGTGGAAATGCTCCTCTGAGGAAAAGGGGGGGGGGGGAGAGGAGGGGGTTGGCCTCTGGTTAGCCTCCCCATTCTACCTTCTTGACCACGGATAGACTATGGATGATGGGATTTGCATTTCTTTCACCTACTTTGGATCCGAGTTCAACAGAATACTGCGACCCCTACAAAAGACGGACCTGGACTAAAGTTGGAAAAGAGAAGCCCCATGATCAACTGAACATAATGCAGAGGTTTGAAGGAATTTTACCTTGATTTTGGGGAGGTGTAGTGCAAAAGCTGGGTTGCAGTTCAACATCAAGAAAACCAAGATTATGGCAACCAGACTGATTGATAACTGGCAAATAGAGGGAGAAAACATGGAGGAAGTGAGACAACAGGAAATGAGAGAAATCTACCCCTTAGAAGGGAAATTCAGTCCTGGAAGAGTTATCATAGGGAAAAGATGTCTTTACTGACGCTTTCTCACCAACCCTTGTTTTCAATTTTTTCAAAATCCAAGGAACAGAAAGTGAGGTGGAACCTTCTGAACAGAGGCACAAGCAGCAAAGCGGCCACCACCATGGTATTAACCCTTCCCTATACTGTCCACAGCAAAAAAAAAAAAAAAAACATTTGGCTGGAGTCACACTTTTAAAATGTGCCTGTTCTTACCCAGTAATAAAATAATAAATAAATAAATAAATAGCCCCGGCTTGCTGTTGACCTAGCAGCCCCGAAAGACAGTTGCATCTGTCAAGTAGGGAAAATTTAGGTACGCTTTATGCGGGAGGCTAATTTAACTAATCTACAACACCAGGGGTCCCCAAACTTTTTAAACAGGGGGCCAGTTCACGGTCCCTCAGACTGTTGGAGGGCCGGACTATAGTTTTTAAAAAAACTATGAACAAATTCCCATGCATACTGCACATATTTTATTTTGAAGTAAAAAAACAAAACGGGAACAAATAAAGCCTCAATGTAATAATAATAATAATAATAATAATAATAATAATAATAACCATTGATCATATCCTCAGTTGCTGTAAGAAAATCGCACAGACAGACTACAAACAGAGACACAACTATGTGGCCCAAAAGATTCATTGGAACTTATGCCTCAAGTACCACCTCCCTGGAGTAAAGAACTGGTGGGATCACAAACCTGCAAAAGTATTGGAAAATGAGCACGCAAAGATACTGTGGGACTTCCGAATCCAGACTGAAAGTTCTGGAACACAACACACCAGACATCACAGTTGTGGAGAAGAAAAAGGTTTGGATCATTGATGTTGCCATCCCAGGTGACAGCCGCATTGACGAAAAACAACAGGAAAAACTCAGCCGCTATCAGGACCTCAAGATTGAACTTCAAAGACTCTGGCAGAAACCAGTGCAGGTGGTCCCGGTGGGGATGGCAATAATAATAATTAAAATACTATTATAAACAAAGTTTTGGAAGGTGCTCACCAGGCGAGGGAGGAGGAGGAGGGAGCCGCCACCATGGGGGGGCGGATAAATGGCTTCCATGGGCCACATGTGGCCCCCGGGCCTTAGTTTGGGGACCCCTGTACAACACCATAAAACTGCTCACGAGGAAAAGAATGAGGAAGAACAGCCACCAATGGACGGTGAAGCAACAGCTCCCCCTTTGGCCGGAATCGTGAAGCTGGAAAGATGTTAAAAAATGCCTCTGTGTCTGTCTAAAACTGAATGTTGTTTGTCTGTTGGCATTGAATGTGTGCCATATATGTGTTCGTTGTAATCCGCCCTGAGTCCCCTTTGGGGTGAGAAGGGCGGAATATAAATACTGTAAATAAATAAATAAACCAGTACAAGAAAGCCACACTACAAGCTAGAGCTGACAGCTGGCACAACAAAACACTGCATGGAAAGTTCCTTGACAAAATTGAAGGAAAAGCTGATAAGGAGAAGACCTGGCTATGGCTCACGAATGGGACCCTGAAGAAGGAGACAGAAGGCCTGATCCTTGCAGCCCAGGAGCAAGCCATCAGAACAAATGCAATTAAGGCCAAGATCAAAAAATCAGCTGATGACCCAAAATGCAGACTGTGCAAGGAAACCGACAAAACCATTGATCATATCCTCAGCTGCTGTAAGAAAATTGCACAGACAGACTACAAACAGAGGCACAACTATGTGGCCCAAATGATTCATTGGAACTTATGCCTCAAGTACCACCTGCCAGCAGCAAAGAACTGGTGGGATCACAAACCTGCAAAAGTATTGGAAAATGAGCACGCAAAAATACTGTGGGACTTCCGAATCCAGACTGAAAAAGTTCTGGAACACAACACACCAGACATCACAGTTGTGGAAAAGAAAAAGGAAAAACTCAGCCGCTATCAGGACCTCAAGATTGAACTTCAAAGACTCTGGCAGAAACCGGTGCAGGTGGTGATGGGCACATTGGGTGCCGTGCCAAAAGATCTCAGCCGGCATTTGGAAACAATAGACATTGACAAAATTACCATCTGCCAACTGCAAAAGGCCACCCTGCTGGGATCTGCGCGCATCATCCGAAAATACATCACACAGTCCTAGACACTTGGGAAGTGTTCGACTTGTGATTTTGTGATATGAAATCCAGCATATCTATCTTGTTTGCTGTGCCATAATATAATAATAATAATAATAATAATAATAATAATAATAATAATAATAATAATAACCTTTATATCCCAACCCGTCTCCAAAAGGACTCGGGGTGGCTGAGAACAAAATTAAAAAATAACACATACATAAACAAAAGCAAAAAGACAGGACATAATATATAACCAACAATCATAAGCAGGTGAAAATTAACAAAACAGTAGCACAATAAATACACAGTTTAAAAATGAGTACTGTGTTTAAAAACACCGAAAAACCTAGAAGCAATTCAACTTAAGAACAAACCTACAGAACCGACCTTGTTTGTAAGCTGGAGACGGCCTGTACATAAACGATATATGATGCAAAAACCTTTGATCCCACGTGGTCGGTGCTCTGTCCCCTGCGATGTTGGCCCTCCACAGCTGCAGCCGCTGGCCGAGGTGTTGAGAGGGGCTGCCGTTCCCTTCTTTCTTCCTCTGAGCCTGAGAGAGCTTGACTTGCCTAGCACTTCACAGTCCCACCAGAACGGTTCAGAGAGGCCTCCATCCTGAGGTTGAGAGAATGGGACGCCCAACCACAAAGGACATAATCAGACTTCATATTAAAGTCCTCAGTTTTTTTTATTTCGGAGACTGAAACGTTTGGTACATTTGGGATAAACATTTGAAAGGCCAAAGGAGGCCTACACATTCATACAAATTGTAAAGGCCAAGGCAGGCCGAAACCATGAGGCAGCCCCTTTGGGGGAGACAGAGGCCTTTCTCCTGTGCCAGGCACACGCAGCGTCACACGCACAGCGCCCCAGAGGGACTGGAGGTCGCATGGCCGGCAACTGCGCTGTGTCTCGGCCCCCTTTCGGCCTCCGCCCGGATCACAGAACAGGACCCTCACTTACAGCCACTTTATCCCACTCACTAAACTCCACGGAGTGCTCCTCTAAATATCCAGGAAGCCACTGTTCCCATCACATTCGTTTGGTTTCAAGTGTCGGACGGAGCATTCTTTGTGTATTTTGAACACAGGGGGCAGCATCCCATTTCCAGATGTTTCAGGAGATGGCGGGGAAGGGGATTTTTGGTATTGATCTGGATGTCTGGCCAGTTTTCTAATGCGATGGCATTTGCTGTTCCCAGGTTTACAAGGAAACGTTTCTCCAATTTCTGGGAGGGGAGATTGTGAGAGGAGCCAAAAATACCATTCTTAAGGAAAGTGGTACCTCTTGCTCACCGAGTGTTTACTTTGCCAGAAGAATTCCTTTTTAAAAGATAGGCTTTCCGGGTCCTTCCCATCCCTTCCCTTCCCTTCCTTTGGTGATATGCTTGTGTCTTGTATTGCATGGGAAAGCCCGGAGAAAAGGATGGTTATGATTATACCATATCTCCATTCTGTGAAGTCCTGGGAGTTATAGTTTCCCAAGGTCCATACCCTTCTCTTGGTGCATTTACACTATGGAATGAATGTCGGACACCCCACTTTAAATGCCATGGCTCCATGCAATGGAGTCCTCCTGGGAGTTATAGTACCCTAAGGTCCACACCCTTCTGCATGGGGCAGACAAGACAGAGAAAGAGAAAGAGAGAGAGAGGGAGAGAATCACCACTATCCCTCCCTCCCTCCCTCCCTCCCTTCTTCCTTCCTTCTTTCCTTCCAGAAATGAAGACAGGGAACATCTGGCATTTCAAAGAGAGGAGGATTTGTCCCCCCAAAGAACAAGGAGGGGAGGGATGGTGGGATGGCAAATCTACGGAAAGAGTGCTGAGAACCACAGAGTAACACTGAGACATTTAACAGTACGATGAAGGTAAGGAAATCATCCGTTATTATATCACTCTCTCCTTGCCATGTATGATGTCATGGGCTCTAGGTGGGAACGTGTGCTCTTTCATGCCTGTGATTGCTTGGTCAGGAGGCCAGGTGGGGAGAGAATGGAATGCTGGGAGGGTGACTGACAGCCCATCGGAGGGAGAGGAAGTCAGTTGGTGGTCGACAGTTGGTCAAGTGCAGCCGCCATGACGGAGCAGGGACACGGAGGAAGGGGGCAGCAAACGAAGGCAGGATGACGGCCGAGGGCTGTAGTGCCATATCATGTCAGCCTCCTTTCCTACTCGAATGGCAGCGCCTGTAAAACTGGAGGCCCCTTTCAAAATGACATTCAAGTGGGATGGCTGCCTTGCCTTCACGCTTGAAGGACCATCGGAGGACTGCCACCATCAAACACGCCAATACAGTGGGAGAAGCTTTGGAAATAAGTCCAACACATGAGGATTCCAGAATGATTCAAGAATGAAAATACAAGCTGCAAGACAAGGTAATATTGATGTTCACATCTTTGGGATGGAGGAAGAGGAAAACCTGGAACGACCCCTGAGAAGCCCTTGTGGCCTGGTGCAGCGAAATACGTCTGCACATCTCAATATCACAGGACGACATTGGGACAAAAGGAGCTGCAAAGCCATTTAGCTCCTCAACTACCAAGAGCTCTCTAAAAGACTGAATTGTCAGATTTTCAAGATTGACAAAGAAAATACAAATCTGCCGCTCTGGCTAAAAATCAAAACCTGACTCACAGGGATGGAAGCATCTGAGATCTACCAGGACTTGGTGGCTGACCCATTGAAGAAGAAAATGGAGTGGAAACCAAGGACAAGAGTATGTGGAGAAGCAGGATCTGGATACAGGTGGAGGTTTCCCTTGAAGATTGTGAGACAGAGCAGAATGCGCTGCCCTTGGAGCCCAGATGGGAGTGAAGATTTCTGATTGAGGGGAAAAAGGAAAGTGCAGGAGGTTGCTGCTGTTTCCTGCAGGTTGGAGGAGGAATTGCTAATGGACAAGGCCACAGAAAAGAAGAGAAGGCTCAATCTTGAAGAAATGCAACTCCATCAATCAACTATCAATAAAGCAAGGTCTAAAAATTAATGAGGAATTTCTTGCTTGTGAAAACAAAGGGGTTTAAGGCATTTTTCTGTATTTTCCCTTTCTTTCCTTTTTCTTCTTTCTTATCTTTCTTTCTTACAGTTACAATGCATATCATGTAAAGTAGCTATTTAGGTTACCTAGGATTCTTTTAGTAATACTATAGTAATATACTGTATTTATTCAAGTCCAATGAGCACATTTATTGTCTAAATATCGTCAGCTAAAGTAGAGTGCGCATTAGACTTGAGGAGGACCAGAGAAGCCAGGAGCCTTTCCTGGGCCACCCCTGCCTTCCTCCATCTGCAGGCTCCAAATCGGAGCCCAGGCTCCTGTTGGCACTCAAGCCTTAGCAGCCAGCTGGGGAGAATGGGCTCCGAGTGCTCCTCTCCCACTGGCACCGCCAGAGGGAAATAAGAGAGAGCGCCCACGGGCTTCCTTCCCTTCCCTTGCTTACTCACAAAGAGCCAGTGATGACAGATCTACCCTCGTCCCCCGCCTTCACCGACCTGCTGGCTTTGGCTGCCTCCTCCTCCTCCTTGTAATCCAGGTTGCCAGAAGGGTTTCCTTCCTTGTCTCCAAAGCAGGCAAGGAACGAGGGATCCAACTCTGCCATTCAAGCCTCCTTCCTTTGCATGGCATTGGATCCTTCCTTCACTGCAGTCCCAGGCTGGGCTGGGTTGTAAAAGAGGCGACTGCAAATGAGGACTTGATACCACCCTCCTCAAAAGCAGGTAAGGAAGGAAGGATCCATCGCTGCCTCTCACATCCTCACCCCCTTTGCCCAACCTTGGACTCTTCCTTCCTTAGCAGCTCTTGAGGAGAATGTGGCCAGAGACGCTTGCAGTCTCCTCCTTGCAATCGTCCCCCCTCCCGTCTGGGCCTTCAAGGAAGGAAGCATCCCACCTCTGGCAAAAAGAGCGGGCGGGAATGGCAGTCTGGCATCCTTCATTTCTTGCCTGGGCTTCAGGCTGCTTCTAATGTCAGAACCCAATTTCCAGGCCCGGGCGGCAGCGAGTTCAGTCGCAAGGGGAAGACTGATAACAACTCTCAAAGTGACATTCTTGTGAAAACAACCTATTTCTCTAGTGCTGCATTTCTCCATGTCTCTCTTTCACTCATTGCCAATTTCTGAACTTCGTCCCAAGTTGATGGTTCATGGGTCGCTCTTGCATTAGTAAAAGAAGTCAAATGTTAATTCATCTCCTGGCTTCCACCATGTCATCTGTTCTTTGGTCACTGGGAGGTGCCGTTCCCGCATCTCCTTCTGAAATCTTAGGTACAATGAATTGAGTAGGAGGGTTTTCAAGTCTGGCTACCAACTGGATAGAAAATTCACTTGATTAAATCTCTTATCCCAGTAGTTCGCTTTTCCTAGAGTAACTCTTCCCGAGTGTGGGCTTAGAATTCGGGATCCTTTCTTAACGCTTTTAGCTGACAAAGTGTTATTCTTCTTTATCGCAGCAAGTTTGCCAATCCATGCCACTGTAGAATTGAGTAGCTTCAAACCAAGATCTTTAATTCACATGACCGAGTCTTTGGTACCACAAACTTAAACAAACATCATATTCACAATTCTTTGCAATGCCAGTAAATCTAGCGATACATCTTGCCTCCAATGCTGCCTTTCCTGCTCCCTGCTTTTTCCAAGCATTGGACTCTTCCTTTCTTACCTGCTCTTCAGGAGGCTGTACTACAAAAGTCCATTTGCACTTACATTCTCCTGCTTTACAACCCAGAACACTCACACCCTCCCCCATCCACCCCACCTCACCCCACACAGGCTACAGGGAAGGAAGAATCCAATGTCAGGCAAAGGGAGGGGACTTGAATGGCAGTGTTGGATCCCTGCTCTTGAGGCAAAGAAGGAAGCCCCCTTTAATGCCTGGTTTGCAAGAAGGAGGAGGCAGCCAAATCCAGCAATTCAGAGAAGGTGATGGCCGGGGATAGCTCTGTCATCACTGGCCCCTCTTGAGGAACCAAGGGAAGGGATGGAAGAACTTGGGTGCTCTCCCTCCTTTTGGCTGGGACCATGGCAGAGGAGCGCTCTGAGTCCATTGTTCCAGACTGGATCTTGAACCCCGAGTGCCTTGTCTCTGTTTGAGACAAAAAAGGAGGGGAGGAAGGGAGGAGTCTGCTGAAGCCAAGGGGAGTGGGCCTCTCTGCAGGGGGCAGGAGGGCAGCTGGGCCTCAGGGAACATCCAGGCCTCTGTGTTGGAAGAGGCAGAGTTAGTGCCGAGCATGCCATCTCCAGGTGGTGGTTGCTTCATGGGATGCTGCTCCCAACTGGTTCGCTGGATCTCTTGGGCTCTTAGGCACAAAATGAAGAAGGGGAAGGAGAGGCTTCGGGGTTGTATTGCATGAAACTTCTTTCCTACCAGATGGGCAGTGTCTTTGAATCGACATTCAATTGGGATTGCCGTCTTTTCTTCACGCTTGAAGGAGTATTGCATTACTGCCACCTTCTTACATCCCAAAAAAGTGGGAGAAGCTTTGGAAATAAGTCCAAGAAATGAGGAAAAGCTCAATAATATACAGGAAGTGATTCAATAATGGAGAAAGTGATTCAAATCCTGTAATTTCTCTATTTTCCCTTTCTTTTTTTCTTTTTTGTTACCCTTTTTATTTCTGTTATAAGGTATAGAATGTAAAGTAATGGTTTTGGTTACATATGATTCTTTTAGTAATAACAAATGGGCATACTGTATTTACTTTAATCCAGCGCACTACGTGTTTGGTTAAATTTTATCACCCAAAATAAGGTGTGCATGAGACTCAAGGCAGACTGGAGAAACCAAGTGTAACCTTGAGAAACCGGGAGAAATCAGGCTTGGTTTGAATTCCTGGACTTTCACAGACTGCCCTCTCCTTTCCTCCTTTGACAGTCTCCAAATTGGAGCCCAGGCTCCTGTTAGCAGTCCAGGTTGACTAGCCAGCCAGGAAGAATAATCTACAAGCGCTCCTCTCCCACTAGCCCCGCCAAAGGGAGACAAGAGAGAGCTCCAACCTGCTTCCTTCCCTTTCCTTGCTTCCTCATGAAGAGCCAGTGATGACAGTCCTACCCTCGGCCCCCATCTTCAATGACCTGCTGGCTTCAACTGCCTCCTCCTCGCAATCCAGGCTGCAAAGGGAGCTTCCTTCCTTGGCTCAAAAGCAGGAAGGAATGATGGATCCAGCACTACCATTCAAGCCCCCTTCCTTTGCATGACATTGGATCCTTCCTTGCCTGCAGTCCCAGGTTGGGCTGGGTTGTAAAGGAGGAGACTGCATACAAATGGGGAACAGACAGCATCCTCCTCAGAAGCAGGTAAGGGAGGAAGGATCCAATGCTGCCTATCCCCCACCTCCATTTGCCCAGCATTGGACTCTTTCTTACTTAGCCGCTCTTGAGGAGGCTGTGCTCAGAGCTCTACTTGCCGCCCTCTCCTTGCAATCCACCCCCCTGCCATCTGGGCCTTCAAGGAATGAAGGATCCCACCTCAGACAAAGGGAACAGGCATAAATGGCAGTCTTCAATACTGCATTCCTTGCCTGGGCTTAAGGCTGCTTCTGCTGCTAGATCCACATTCCAGACCCAGGTGGCAGGGAGTTTGGTCGCAAGGAGAGACTGCTGACAACTGTTCAAGTGTCATTCTTGTGAAGACAGTCAATTTCTCCATTTTTCTTTTCCACTCATTGGCAGTTTCTGAAGGGCAGCGGGGGAAACGCATACAGCAGCTCGCCAGTTCACTGGAGCAGAACGCATCCCCGAGACAACCCAGGATCGCGTGTGGGCAGGGGCGCGCAGAAAACATGGGGCACTGAGTGTTCTCTGGGGGACGCAAAAAGGTCTATCACTGGCCAGCCCCATTGGCATGCCAAGAGGCGGAACTCCTTGATGTCCAACTGCCATTCGTGGCATGACAAAGTGGACCAACTGAGGGCGTTGGCGAGGACGTTCTCCTTCCCCGGAAGGTGGACCGCTTGAGGTGTTATACATTTACACACCAGTCCCAGACCAGGATTGAGAGGCACAATAGACACCTTACTTTTCACAACTATTGGTATTTCTATCATCTACATTTCATGGAAATGCATGAAAAACATTAAGGTAAGATTTATATGGGGGCTCTTGGTGGCACAGTGTGTTAAAGCGCTGAGCTGTTGAACTTGCGGACCAAAAGGTCCCAGGTTCAAATCCCAGGAGTGGAATGAGCACCCGCTGTTAGCCCCAGCTCCTGCCAACCTAGCAGTTCAAAACCATGCAAATGTGAGTAGATCAATAGGAACCGCTCAAGCGAGAAGTTAACGATGCTCCCTGCAGTCATGCTGGCCACATGACCTTGGAGGTGTCTATGGATAATGCCGGCTCCTTGGTTTAGAAATGGAGATGAGCACCAACCCCCAGAGTCGGTCATGACTGGACTTAACGTCAGGGGAAACCTTTACCCCTTAAGATTTATATGTATGCATTTTACAATGAACAGTATGGTCCACCCATTTGTCTCATGTATTTTATCTTATTTACATATTTTAATGAAAATGTATTTGCATTGTTCTCTACGCCTGCAAGAAGAACCTTACAAAAAGGTTACAGCACTTTTTACAGGTCTCCTCCCTGTATTTAACAGCAGACTGACACTTTGAGAAAATGTCACTTTAGTCTAGGCTTACTATCTATACATCAGGCTTCTGTTAAGAAACACAAAGATAGAGTAAAACCAAATGACCATTATGATAAACCTCTATTTTTTTTCTCCTTAAGTTAATACAATGATCTTGTTTTGTCATTTTTCCCAGCCCAGTCAGGCCATGACCAAGATACCAGCTGCTGCAGAAGTGAAAAATGAACGGATGCTGGAGCAGTTAGTGAAAAACACCCTTGAGATCAACGAAGGCATTAAGGAGATCCTATGGATGCAGAGGAAATTACTAAAAACTCAATTAACAACAGGAAGAAATATCTATAAAACGGAGGGCAAGGTTACAACCCCAATGCGTTCCTGCTATGATTCTGGCCAAAAAGAAGCCAGAAGAGGAGAAAGGGGAAAGGCAGGAAAGAAAAAGGAGAGGGGAGGAGGAAAGAAATACAGGAATATGAGAGTTAGTGAAAAGGTAGAAAGGGTTGGGGGGGGGGGGGGCTGGGGGAGGGAAAGTTGGGAGAGTTAGGGGGAAGGGAGGGTAGGGAAAAGGGATAGATAGGTGTAAAGTTAATTCAGATGTTTTAAATAAAAATTGGCCATGTTTCAATCCACACTGTTGTCTGGTCTTTTATTGCAGGGATGGGATGGCAAATGTGACACAATATAAATTAAAGCAATGCAATTGTATTGTACTAAAGTATTAAAAATACCGTATATACTCGAGTATAAGCAGAGGCAGTCCAACCATGAGGCGAATTAGGCAGTCGCCTGTAGCGCAAAACATACGAGGGTGCAGTTGAGATTGCTTTTTCTGTTGATTTGTTGTAAAACATGATGTTTTGGTGCTTAGTTTGTAAAATCGTAATGTAATTTGATGTTTAATAGTCTTTCCCTTAATCCCTCCTTATTATCCAACATTTTCGCTTATCCAAAGCTTTTATTTTTCAGTGATTGGTTTGGGGGGGGGGGGGCGCCAAAATTCTGTTCGCCTACACTTGAAAAATACCTAGGGCCGGCTCTGAGTATAAGCCGACCCGAATATAAGCCGAGGCACCTAATTTTACCACAAAAAAACTGGGAAAACATTGACTCCAGTATAAGCTGAGATACCAGTAAAATTACATTAATTAAGGCCTTAGTAGTTTAAATGTTTTTGAATCTTGACATCAAACTGTAATTTAAGATATGAGTGCCCAACTCTGATTAAATCATTATTTTCCTCTTCTTCAATGCAAATGTGCTTACGTATCCTTTTAATAGAGTGAAATAATAAATGTAATAATAATAAATGCAGTAAAATAATAAATGTAATAATAAATAGAGTAAAATAAATGTAAAAGTAACAACAATAATAGAGTAAAATAATAAATATAATAATTATTATTAATAGAGTAAAATAATAAATGTAACAATACCAATAATAATAGAGAAAAATAATATATATACTATATATACGTGAGTATAAACCGACCTGAATATAAGACCACCAGGACCCTCACCCGAATATAAGCCGAGGAAGGTTTTTTTTTCAGTCCTACAAAAGGGCTAAAAAAACTAGGCTTATACTCGAGTATATACAGTACATTTTAAAATGACAGCTAATTGCCTTCCCCCCAAAACTGCATTTACAAATGAACTACAATGATGTTCTTTTTAATCTAATGTGTGATGACCCATGGGCCTTGTAGTCCTGCTCAGGACATTGTAATTCCTGATGAAGATGAAAACTTGGGTTTTTTACCTTCCCAGTCTGAACTGGATTCTTCTCAGCCAGATCTTTCCCAGGCAGATCTGGGAACCTTGCACCTGCAAGAAAGTTGTCTCCCAGAAGTATGTCAAACAAGCCCAGAGCCTACTTCTCCCGTGTTCTTGCGCCGGGAGTTTTGTAAACAACAGAGAAGTTTGGAATCAGCTTCGCGCAGGAGTGCGAGGATTGCAGCTAAGAATGTGGCCAATTAAGACTGCTTCTCGTGAGAATCTTTGGGGAGTCTCACATCTGGTCTCAGAGTTTAGCTTTCGGTTCTGATTCCCAGAGAACTGCTTCGGCGGGAAAGTTAGACTCTATTTAGGTGTTTTACCCGCGTAGTAACTTCGCGGAGTCATTTCGTCAGCCTACGGAGCGAGTTGTGTCTGGACAGCGCGCTCCGATTCAAGCCTCGCTCCTGCTCAAGCCTTGCCTTGCTATCCAGCCTTCGCCTTGCTTCCCAGCCTTTGTTTATCTACGGACTTTGCCTTGTTTCCCAGGATCAATCCTTGCCTTGTTCCACGGATTTTATCAAGTTATTCCACGGACCTTGTTCTTGTTCTTAGTTACCTTGTTCCACGTTCAAGCCTTGTTTCAAGTATCAAGTTATTTCCTAGCCTCGCTCAAGTTTCATGGACTAAAGGACCTTGTCATCTCCCCTCACTTTGCTTGGCAAAGTGAGTGTTTCGGTTATTGGATTACAACTTTGGACCTTAATATTTCTTATTGGACATTGCTTTTTTGGACTAATTCTGACCTTTCCTGAAAGGTCTAATTCTGGACTATTTTCTACACTTGTTTTTATTAACTTTATATATTCCTTCAATAAAGATATTAGATAGATTCTGGCCTCTGTGTATGGTTATTGGTGCTCTGCAGCCTGGGTCTTGACAGTTTGACTCCGCCACCCTAAGCACCAATTAACCTCGGCCAGAATGTCTACCGGAGTCGTACCTGGGCCGAGCGGCCAGCCGATTACCTACACCATCGACAAGGATGAGGTGGACCGAATCCGTGATAAGCTCAATGCACAGGATGGAGAAATAAGGGGTTTGAAGGAACGCGGAATTCGTCTTCCGGCCATGGCGTTGCCAACCAAGTTTACTGGAGAAGCTTCTAAGGTTCATGTCTTCCGTCGCCAATGTCAAGCTTATCTAGAGGCCCGTGCTGCCGAGTTTCCCCAAGAAGACATCAAGGTGGCATGGGTTTACAGTCTTCTAGACGGGCCAGCGGCCAGCTGGGCGACGGCACTGTACGACCAAGCCTCTCCACACCTAAGATCAGCGCAACGCTTCTTGGACCACCTCAAGGAGACTTGGGGAATCGAGGACAATTTGGAGGCAGCCGGTCACAAACTCCGTCGCCTTTTCCAAGGAGACAGACCTATGTCTCAGTATATAGCCGAGTTCCGAGTGCTGGCCCACAACACCGGCTGGAACGATGTAGCCCTCAGGGGACAATTCCGGGAGGGTCTCAACATTGAAATGCTGGAAGAAATCTCCAAGGTGGATCCTCCCCAGACCCTCGAGGCACTCATTGATCAATGTTTACGGGCTGAAGTCATGATTGCCAACAGGAAACAGTGGGTTCGAGGCCAGGGCGGTAGAGCCGGGGCAAAACCCCCCGCTCCCGCCAGCGTTCAGCCACGTCCGGTCTGGAGACCCCCACCGCCAACCCCATACCCCAGAGGAGGCGAGGAGGTGCCGATGCAGTTGGGCAATGTGCGTCCCAGACTAGATGCCGCCGAGAAGGCCCGTCGTCAACGCTTAAACCTCTGCTGGTACTGCGGGAACGGGGGCCACTTCGCCAGAGAGTGCCCAGCCAAAGGGAAGCCTGCCGCCCGTCTTGCGGCGGCGTCCTCCACGGAGACGAAGACGTCTGAGCCGACTGACACACAGCCGGCGGGGGAAGCCAACGACCGGGTGTAGAGAGGCTCGCCAACCCGGTCAAAAAATCCATCCAAGAGCCGCCAACCGGGGTCCTGTTCCTTCTCGTGGTCACATTATGGTCAGCAAAAAGGGGACCCGTCATGATCCACGCCATGATAGACTCTGGAGCTACCAACAATTTCATCGATAGAGAGTATGCCGACTCTCTGGGATTACAATATCATGATTTCAAGAATGCCCGTGTGGTGCAAGCCATAGACGGCCGCCCCCTCAAGACGGGCCCCGTAAGTCAGTGGTCGGAACCCACCAGGATGTGGATAAGGGAACATATGGAAGAGATTTCCTTCTTTGTTACCGAGGTCCCCCATTTCCCTGTGATTTTGGGAATTCCATGGCTGACTCTCCACGACCCTAACATCTCCTGGTCCAACAGAGAACTGCAGTTTGCTTCACCGTACTGCCAAAACCATTGCCTCGTAGCCAAGGTATGCCACGCCACAGACACCGAGCCCATCATCACCTTGCCAAAGAAGTACTCCGAGTATTGGGATGTATTCAATGAGAAAGAAGCCGAAAAATTACCCCCACATAGACCTTATGACTGTGCCATTGACTTGGTGGAGGGGGCCCCGATCCCGCGAGGGCATCTCTACTCCCTGACTGAACCAGAGCAAGAAGCTCTCAGGGAATTCTTAGAGACAAACCTTCGCAAGGGATTCATCAGACCCTCTCAATCCCCAGCCGCCTCCCCAGTGATGTTTGTGAAGAAGAAGTCAGGGGAACTACGCTTGGTGGTGGACTACAGAGCATTGAACAATATCACCAAGCGGAACAGCTATCCCCTGCCCTTAATCTCGGATCTACTGGATCGGCTTCGAGGAGCCAAGGTTTACACCAAGCTGGATCTTCGGGGGGCTTACAACTTAGTTCGCATCAGGGAAGGGGACGAGTGGAAGACCGCCTTCCAGACCAAATTCGGATTATTTGAGTCCCGAGTTATGAATTTCGGTTTATGCGGAGCCCCCGCAACGTTCCAGCATTTTGTCAATGACATTTTTCAGGACTATCTAGACAGGTTCTTGATAATCTACCTGGACGATTTTTTGGTGTTTTCTAGATCACAATCAGAACATGAGAACCACGTCAAAATGGTGTTACAACGATTGCGGGATCATGGACTTTATGCCAAGCTGGAAAAATGCGCCTTTGATCTACAAGAGGTAGATTTCCTTGGTTACCGCATCTCGCCTCTAGGGCTTTCCATGGATCCAGCCAAGGTTTCAGCAGTATTGGAATGGCGGGCGCCAACTAACAAGAAAGAGGTGCAGCGTTTCTTGGGGTTCGCGAACTATTACCGCAAGTTCATTCCAGATTTTGCCCGCTGGTCCGACCCCATCACTAGCTGCATCCGTGGAAAGCAGCCTTTCCGCTGGACTGATCAAGCAGAGAAAGGGTTCCAGCAACTAAAGAAACTATTCACCTCCCAGCCAATTCTACAGCACCCAAATCCTGGAACCCCTTTTGTGGTGCAAGCGGACGCCTCTGATGTGGCAATTGGGGCTGTACTCTTACAACCGGTGGGAGATCACCTCCATCCCTGTGCCTTTTATTCTCGTCAACTAACCACACCAGAGAGGAATTACACCATTTGGGAAAAAGAACTACTGGCCATAAAGGCAGCCTTTGAAACTTGGAGACATTGGCTAGAAGGGGCCAAATTTCCCATTGAAGTCCACACAGATCATCGTAATCTAGAACATCTAAGAACTGCCCGCAAACTAAATCAGAGGCAGCAACGTTGGGCTTTATTCTTTGAACGTTTCAACTTCCAGATCCATTATGTGACCCCAGCCCAAACCAAGCAAGCAGACGCCCTGTCACGTAAACCGGAATACGCTGCAGGACGCAAGGAGACCTTTGAATCCCAACTGCTACAACCCGAGAACTTTGCCACGCTCACGGTGGGGAACACCAAATCCATTCCCATTGGTTCAACTTCCCCTACTCCAGGACTCATCTGTGCTCAAGAAATCAGGGCTAGTCAGCAAGCAGATGCCTGGGCGCAGGACCAACTTCGCCAAGGTCTGCACTTTCCCTTTTCGCTTAAAGATGGGCTGCTCTGCTATAGAAATCATGTTTATATCCCACCCGGACCGGGCAGGGAAAAAGCGCTTCGTCTGTGTCATGACTGCAAACCAGCAGGACACTTCGGACTATTTAAAACTATGCATTTGATCCTAAGGGATTTTTGGTGGCCCAAGATCCGCAAGGATGTGGAAAAATATGTCAACACCTGCCCAGTATGCCAGCGCTCCAAGATACGAAGGGAGAAGCCCTCAGGGCTTTTACACCCCCTTCCTACCCCATCTCGCCCATGGGAAATAATTTCCGCGGATTTCATCACTGACCTACCACCTTCCTGTGGATTCACCACGATCTTGGTGGTGGTGGACCTTTTCACCAAGTTAGCCCATTTCATTCCCTGTGAAGGCCTCCCCACGGCCAAAGAAACTGCGGATCTATTTCTTCAACATGTTTTCAGACTACATGGATTGCCCAAGAGTTTAGTCACAGACCGTGGATCTCAATTCACCTCTCGTTTTTGGAAGGCACTACAAAAACTATTGGGCATAGACTCTCGCTTATCTTCAGCTCATCATCCCCAAACAGATGGGCAAACGGAGCGCACCAATGCCACTTTGGAGCAGTATCTTCGCTGTTATGTAAACTACCAACAGGACAATTGGGCTTCTCTGTTACCACTGTCTGAGTTTGCCTACAACAATGGAGTTCAAGCTTCTACAAAAGAAACGCCGTTCTTTGCAAACTACGGCTTCCATCCACGTTTCTTCCCCCCTGTCATTGAAACTTCAGAAGTTCCCGCAGCAGAGGATTGGCTGCAGGAACTCACAGCGGTGCAACAACTTTTGCTCCAGCAACTGGACCAAGCCAAGGAGGACTATAAACGCCACGCTGACAAACATCGCCAGCCGGGCCCCGAAATCAAGGTAGGAGATCGGGTTTTTCTGTCCACTCGCTTCCTGCCCTCCCACCGCCCTTGCCGGAAGTTAGATGCCCGTTTCATTGGCCCCTATCCAGTGGTGGCGCAACTTAACCCCGTGACTTTCAAACTCCAACTT
Source organism: Anolis carolinensis (assembly GCF_035594765.1). Classification (NCBI taxonomy): domain Eukaryota; kingdom Metazoa; phylum Chordata; class Lepidosauria; order Squamata; family Anolidae; genus Anolis; species Anolis carolinensis. Next base: position 177,864,307 of record NC_085841.1, on the reverse strand, counting down.
CCGCGTTCAATGCGCATTCACCCAGTGTTTCACCGTTCCCTGCTCCTTCCGGCGGATGGAGTGCGACCTGATACAGACCAACCAGCCCCCCCTCCTGTTTTGATGAATGGGGAGGAGGAGTTCGAGGTTGAGGACATTTTGGATTCTCGCTTTCACCGCCGCCGCCTACAATATCTCATTGACTGGGTGGGTTTTGGCCCTGAGGAACGCTCTTGGGAAGACGCCTCCACAGTCCATGCTCCTGATCTAACCCGTCGCTTTCATCAGACCTATCCCACCAAACCGCGACCTCGCGCCTCGGGGAGAGGGCCCCAGTTTGGGAGGGGCCTTGAGGAGGGGGATAGTGTGATGACCCATGGGCCTTGTAGTCCTGCTCAGGACATTGTAATTCCTGATGAAGATGAAAACTTGGGTTTTTTACCTTCCCAGTCTGAACTGGATTCTTCTCAGCCAGATCTTTCCCAGGCAGATCTGGGAACCTTGCACCTGCAAGAAAGTTGTCTCCCAGAAGTATGTCAAACAAGCCCAGAGCCTACTTCTCCCGTGTTCTTGCGCCGGGAGTTTTGTAAACAACAGAGAAGTTTGGAATCAGCTTCGCGCAGGAGTGCGAGGATTGCAGCTAAGAATGTGGCCAATTAAGACTGCTTCTCGTGAGAATCTTTGGGGAGTCTCACATCTGGTCTCAGAGTTTAGCTTTCGGTTCTGATTCCCAGAGAACTGCTTCGGCGGGAAAGTTAGACTCTATTTAGGTGTTTTACCCGCGTAGTAACTTCGCGGAGTCATTTCGTCAGCCTACGGAGCGAGTTGTGTCTGGACAGCGCGCTCCGATTCAAGCCTCGCTCCTGCTCAAGCCTTGCCTTGCTATCCAGCCTTCGCCTTGCTTCCCAGCCTTTGTTTATCTACGGACTTTGCCTTGTTTCCCAGGATCAATCCTTGCCTTGTTCCACGGATTTTATCAAGTTATTCCACGGACCTTGTTCTTGTTCTTAGTTACCTTGTTCCACGTTCAAGCCTTGTTTCAAGTATCAAGTTATTTCCTAGCCTCGCTCAAGTTTCATGGACTAAAGGACCTTGTCATCTCCCCTCACTTTGCTTGGCAAAGTGAGTGTTTCGGTTATTGGATTACAACTTTGGACCTTAATATTTCTTATTGGACATTGCTTTTTTGGACTAATTCTGACCTTTCCTGAAAGGTCTAATTCTGGACTATTTTCTACACTTGTTTTTATTAACTTTATATATTCCTTCAATAAAGATATTAGATAGATTCTGGCCTCTGTGTATGGTTATTGGTGCTCTGCAGCCTGGGTCTTGACATAATGCCATCTGTTTAAAAACTGCAATTGGTCTTTTATGTAGTTTTGCTTAGTTCAGTATGGAATGGGAACTAAAGAAATGAAAGTTTGTCTCCCATCTCACTTCACAAATGTAAAAATGTGTTTTTAGAAGAAGTTTCTTGGTTTTAGCTATCTCTCCATACTTAAACCTTGGCCTGGCTGCTCTTTTGAGGTATCAATGGCATCAGAGACTATTTCTTAAAACGACCCCTTTATGACCTCATAGAATTTCTTTGTGCCTGATGCACCTGTATTCAAGGCTTCCTATCCTTTTGTTCATAATTTTATTTATTTCTTGTAAGTGTAGATACAGCGAAAATGGGAGAACAAAAACCAAGTAGTAAAGAATGGTGAGAAGAGAGAAAGGGAGTGAAACAAAGAGGAGAAGAATTTTTTTTAAAAAAAACATTAATAAGAAAATGAAGTGTTGTTTGACTTCCCATCGGTGCTTTGGAGACTCTTTTTTTCATTTTTCTTTAACTTTTGTCATTTTCTCTAGCCTCCTTTCCATTAGCTCACTTCTATATACAAGACAGATCTATCATAAGATCCAGTTTTCTTTTTCTCAGGAATTTTATAACGTTTGTCCAATCAGTCTTATTTTTCCCTTCTCAAGTACAATCAAGTTACAAAGAAGACGCCAAAATGGGCTTTAACTCGGACAAGGGGATATGGGAAATAATAATGCAAAAAGACATAAAATTAATAAAAAATACTTTACCAACAATTACTAATGTGGGTAACTGAAAAAGAACGGAAATGCATGATCAATTGGGCAAACGATGTAGGCCATAATTTAATTTTGGACCATTGGGAAGACATCTAGAAAAGAACAAAAAATACACAGTGGCAACAGATATAAGAGAAAATTGGTATAAGATGCAGTTCCGTTGGTATTACACCCCGGACAGATTAGCAAAATTCAACAAAAAGAATTCTAAATTATGCTGGAAATGTGGGAAAAAATAGGAACCTTATTTCACCAATAGTGGATATGTGGGAAAATCAAAGAATTTTGGAAGACAATTCACCAAATGACACAAAAGATGATAAGAACCAAATTCAAATTAAAACCAGAAACGTACCTACTAGGATTCTAAAACTCAAGATTAAAGAAAAATGATGATAGAATACTATTTTACATTAGCACTGCGGCTAGACTGACCTTAGCAAGAGTTTGGAAAATTTGGATATATTCTTTGCTGACCACATTTTTCACATGCCCATGCTTAATATTGTCCCACTGTAGTATACCCAGATATTTATAGGCTTCAGGCTGATTGCATTTTATGGTTTGTCCATTTGGCATCTCTATGCCCTCACTGTGAGTCATTTTCCCTTTCTTTAATGCCACTGTGGCGCATTTGTCTAGGCCGAACTCCATACTGATGCCAGTGCTGAAGATTCCAACTGTGTTGGTCAGTGATTGGATT